>NC_045440.1:128169602-128356916 GCF_002776525.5 Piliocolobus tephrosceles
GGGATGGGATGGGATGGGATGGGATGGGATGGGATGGGATGGGATGGGATGGGATGGAAATAGCTGAACTATGGTACAATAACAACAACTTCTAGACACAATGTATGTGGCTGCACCACTGTGCCTCTGTAGAACAGGAAGCCCTAGAGAGGAGAGGAAATAAAGAACCACAAAGAAAACTTCCAAACAGCAGTGTCTCTGTCCAACTGGCACGAGGACAGGAGGCAGATGACATCCTCTGTGGACCCCAGGACTGAACTGTCAGAATCACTGCTGATCTTGGCAACATGGGGCACCCTAAAAATAGGTCCATCTGTGGCAGTGCTTAATGTCTTAAGCTCTTCCTAACCCTTGCAAGAACTTAAACAAAAATCAGCAGGTTTGAATAAGCTTCAGAGGAAACTGGCCTGAGCTACAAAGACAGAGAAGACATCTGGAAGAGCTCCCATTTGTGAGTGGGCATATTTATGGAATCAAATGGCTGGCTGAGGCACACGCAGCAGCTTGAGTGAAGACAAGACCTTACTTCTGTGTTCTCGGCACCTAGCACTGATGTTGAATAAAGGAACCAACATGTATCATTTTGAGAGCAAATCACCAGGCTGGCCCTATCTGGAGGCAGGACCAGGGACTGGGTTTGTCTTTGGTTTAATCCTCAAATACTTGTGTAAAAGATATAAAATACAAACAAGATGCTTAATCTTAGCAAAGTTCTATATTGATTCCTGGTCAGCCTAGAGATACAATGCTGTATTCATTTCCCTTTGCTGCTGCAATAAATGACCACAAGCTTAGTGGCTTAAAACAACAGAAGTTTGGCCGGGCGTGGTGGCTCATGCCTGTAATCCCAGCACTTTGGGAGACCAAGGCGGGCGGATCGCGAGGTCAGGAGATCAGGATCATCTTGGCTAACCCGGTGAAACCCTATCTCTACTAAAAATACAAAGAAATTAGTCGGGCGTGGCGGCGGGCGCCTGTAGTCCCAGCTACTTGGGAGGCTGAGGTAGGAGAACGGCGTGAGAACTTGGGAGGCGGAGCTTGCAATGAGCCGAGATCCCGCCACTGCACTCCAGCCTGGGCGACAGAGTGAGACTCTGTCTCAAAAAATAAATAAATAAATAAATAAAAACAAAAAATAAAAAACAGAAGTTTATCTTACAGTTCTGGAAGTCAGAAGTCCAAAATCAGTTTCACTGGTCTAATATCAGGGTGTCAGGTACCACCTTCTGGAGGCTTCAGGGGAGAATCTATTTCCTTGCCTTTTCCCACTTCTAGAAGCTGCCTGCAGTCCTTGGCTCATGGCCCCTTTGTCCATCTTCAAAGCCAGCGGTGCAGCATCTTCTCCCTTCTCTGACCTCTGCTTCTGTCCTTACATCTCTCTCCACCTCCAATTTTCCTGCCTCCTTCTTATGAGAATCCTTCTGATTACACGGGACCTACCTGGACCATCCAGGATCATCTCCCTGCCTCAAGACCCTTAACCACATCAGCACACATCAGCAGAGACCCCTTTGGCCACATACAGTAACATTCACAGGTTCTAGAGATTAGAATGTGGACATCCTTGGGGCACCCTTATCATGACCATTAAAAAAGGGTAAGAGTTGTGAATCTGGTGAGTGTGGCAGGGCACTGTGGCTG
Source organism: Piliocolobus tephrosceles (assembly GCF_002776525.5). Classification (NCBI taxonomy): domain Eukaryota; kingdom Metazoa; phylum Chordata; class Mammalia; order Primates; family Cercopithecidae; genus Piliocolobus; species Piliocolobus tephrosceles. The sequence continues at coordinate 128,171,244 of NC_045440.1, forward strand.
ACTGCAGCACCCATTCGCCCTCACATGGTTGGTCTAGGCCCATGATGCTAACTCCATCCCCGTTGGCAGTGGCTGGTTCGGGGATAGAACAAAGACATGGAGAGGAGGCTGCTGGGGAGGCTTCTGGGGAAAGTTTTCCTGATCTTAAGAGAAACACACCAAAGGGCTCCACAGGCCACAAACAAGGGAGCAGACTGTGCAGCTGCTGCCATCAGCCGTCCTATGGCCATGGGGGCACCTGCCTCAGGATGACACTGCTGTGGACAGAAGAGAGAAAGGGCCTGAGTCCCCAGTCACCTCCCTTAGCCACCAACTTGAGCCTGCTCTTCCTCTGGGTCTGGCACCCGTTTTGCAAGCATATCCATTTCCTTATTTTTAGAGCCGCTTTGATTTGATTCTACTTCTTGAAAGGAGAAGAGACAAGGGAGCAATGGCCTCTCAGGCTCCTTCCCAGAACCAGGAACCAACGCGCTGCTAGAAGAAATCTAAGTTGGTGACTTGATGCCACTGCTTAGAGATGCACAAATACTTTACGGCAAAAACGTAACCCTGTTCAATGTGATACGTGTAAAAACTTTCTCCCATAACAAGCAAATGCTTTTCTAATAAAGCAGCACAAAAGCAGCCAGTATGGTCTGTGAAGGAATCATCAGTGGAAAGGACGAAGTGAACCTCCCAGGGCTGGGCTGTCAAAGCATGACTGCTGGGCCAGCACCATACATTTTGCATATAAAGACACACGTTCCATGAGTGTCCACTGAGTATTTGTACTGGCTTTTTATTATTATTATTATTATTATTATACTTTAAGTTCTAGGGTACATGTGCATAACGTGCAGGTTGTACTGGCTTTTGGAACTGCTATGACAAAGCACCCCAAACCGGCTGGCTTAAAGCAACCATAGTTCTGGAGGCTAAAAATCTGAAATCCAGTTGTCGGCAGGGCCGTGCTCCCTCTGAAACCTACAGGAGAGTCCTTCCTTGCCTTCTCCTTGCTGCTGGTGACTCTGGCATTCCTTGGCTTGCCGCTGCATTGTTCAAATGTCTGCCTCTGTTGTGCTAGGCTCACCGCTTGTGTGTGTCCATCTTGCCATGAGACCTGTGTGAAGCCACTGCTGTATGTGTGTCCAGATTTCCCTCTTCCTATAAAGACCCTAGTCCTGGCCGGGCGCGGTGGCTCAAGCCTGTAATCCCAGCACTTTGGGAGGCCGAGACGGGCGGATCACGAGGTCAGGAGATCGAGACCATCCTGGCTAACATGGTGAAACCCCGTCTCTACTAAAAAAAATACAAAAAACTAGCCGGGCGAGGTGGCGGGAGCCTGTAGTCCCAGCTACTGGGGAGGCTGAGGCAGGAGAATGGCATAAACCCGGGAGGCGGAGCTTGAAGTGAGCTGAGATCTGGCCACTGCACTCCAGTCCGGGTGACAGAGCGAGACTCCGTCTCAAAAAAAAAAAAAAAAAAGACCCCAGTCCTACTGGATTAGGGCCCACCTTAATGACCGCATCCTAACTTGATTACATCAGCAAAGACCATGTGTCCAAACGGTCACATTCACAGGCGCCAGGGATTAGGACATCAACTATCTTTCCGGGGGTGCGCTGCACTCCATGGCCCGAGTCCTGCCGTGCGGCAAAAACTAATGTGATTTCAAGGACGGTAAAGACAGGTGCCAGGCCCTCGAGCAGCTTACAAAGACTGGTTGGAGGGACACAGAAAAAGCAGCGCAGGCAACACCGTCCTGACAGTAACTCTCTGTGGTAGGCATTATCAACCCCGTGTTACAAATGAAAATACCTGAGGCTCAGGAGGGTTAACGACCTTGCTGAGGGCCACAGAGCTGATCAGCAGTAGAGACAAAATCCAAGCCTGCTTCTACGGATACCAAGGGCTCTCTCCCACTACGACAAGCTGGAGACATTCCCAGCTGAGGACAAAGAGGCACATTAAAGTCACAAACAGAATATAAATTGTTTAATGCATATTTGGGGCGGGGGCAGGGAGGAAATAAGAAAAGCAAAGTTTCCTTGCCCCCTAAAGTCCGAAGTCAGACTGCCCCTTGCTGCAGAGACCTGGCGCCCCCTAAAGTCCGAAGTCAGACTGCCCCTTGCTGCAGAGACCTGGCAGCAACAGGCAGGACAGTGGGTCCATCGAGTGGCATTGTCCCGTCCCTCCAAGCTGCCTCATTTGCAGGCAGCTGCCATCTCCCTGCATAGCAGGGGACTAATGGCAGGCATTCTTGGGGGCTACAGTGTGGGCAGGTGGCAAGCGAGGACTGAAAAGCCGTTTTGTCAGGCCCAGCTTCTGCGGCGTGGAGGGGAAGGGCTGGAGGAAGCCAGATTGAAGAACTGCTTTGGTGAAAGTATGCTGCCGTTACAGTAAGCCACTGTGCATCTCTGCTGTTCCCGAGAGCTGACGTTGCTTGAAGGCTAATTAGGAGCCAGACAGAACCAGAGAAGAGGAGAATGCTCTCAGGCACCTCTGTAGGAGAGGGTCCAGGGCAGGAGGGTTCACCTAGAGTGGGGAACCTCGGCCTCATCCCTGCTAACATTTTGAACCAGATCATTCTTTATTATCAAGAATGACCATTTTTGATCAGGCGTGATGGCCATGCCTATAATCCCAAAACTCTAGGAGGCCGAGGCAGGAGGATCACTTAAGTTTGGTCTCAAACTTCTGGCTTTAAGCAACACCAGCTAGCAACACAGCAAGACCCCATCTCTAAAGAAAGTAAGAATAATGATCTAGGTGTGGTGGTGTACGCCTGCAGTCCCAACCACTCAGGAGGCTGAGGTGGGAGGATCACTTGAACTCACGAGCTCAAGGCTACAATGAGCTATGATCACACCACCACACTCCAGCCTGAGTGACTGAGACCCTGTCTCAAAATAAAAGAAAAAAAAGGCAAGAAAAAAAGAAATGATCATTTTTTGTGTCCTGTGTATTGTAGGATGCTTTGCAGCCTCCCTGGCCTCTACCCACTAGATGCCAGTAACACCCCTCAAGTCATGACAACTAGAAATGTCCCCAGCGGGCAAACTCGTCCCTGGTGAGAAGCACTGGCGTAGGAACGTGCATCCTTTTTCCATAAGGAGGGCTCACTGTTTCCAGTGCTGGCCCGGGGAAGCCACCTGACATGCTCGCTGCACCAGCAGCCTCCCCGCAAACACTCACTGCAGAAGCTCTGACAAGCTATTAAGTTCGCTGCCTACCCCCAGCTTCATAAGCACAGAGGTAATAGGCAATGTGCATTCTCATAATGAAGAAAATGTTCCATTTGCCATTAAAGAAATACTAATTTAAAAACACACAACATTCCCCACAAAGCCAACAGGAACTAACCCCCTCTCCTATGGCCTTAGGGTTGCATTAATTCAACTAGAGGCAGCTTGTGCACAAGTCCAAACTATTGGAAATACCCAAATAACTAGGGGAGGGAGCCCGAGAGGCCGCATCAGCAGGATCCAAGGCTGCAGCCGTCTGGTTAGGAAGAGCTCCTTCACAGGACCCAGCTAGAATGTGGAGGAAGAAGGGGTGGTGGATAAAAAAGCCACCTCCAGCTACTCAATGGCTCATGACTTCTGTCTAGACACCGACCAGCAATAAACAGCCAGCCCCAAAGTGTCGCTGAAGATGTCTACAAAACAGCAGCTGGAATCCTGATACCAGTGGTTGCTCCTTCCCCACTGCCCTTGCCGCCTGCTGATGGAAGGGACCCCGTGCACTTGAAGAGCAGCTCCCCTTCCCCCGCAGTGAAATTGATTACTGTACCCAGTAGGGTTCAAGTTTAAAAGATCTAAGTAGCCAGGCGCGGTGGCTCCCGCCTGTAATCCCAGCACTTTGGGAGGCAAGACTGGCCAGTTGCCTGAGGTCAGGAGTTTGAGACCAGCCTGACCAACATGGTGAAACCCTGTCTCTACTAAAAACACAAAAAATTAGCCAGGCATGGTGGTGGGTCCCTGTTAATCCTGGCTACTCAGGAGGCTGAGGCAGGAGGATAGCTTGAACCCGGGAGGCAGAGGTTGCAGTGAGCCAAGATCGTGCCACTGCACTCCAGCCTGGGCGACACAGCGAGACTCCAGTACAAAAAAAAAAAAAAAAAAAAAGAAAGAAATGAAAGATCTAAGGAAAATGGAAATCTTTGGCTCCCGGGTACATAACTACCACACACACCAAATATAACACACGTGAGTGTAGGCTCCCCTGTGACATACTGTGTCAGGAATCTTTTTCTAAAACAGATGCACGCCAAAAACTTACCTACTGAGGTCAGTGACCCCCTGCTCCCCCAACTGACCTCCATAAGGGTCTTGGGAGCTCCTTGGCAGCTGTATTCCCACCTCCCTCCTCTTTCCCACACACTTGGGTGGCAGGCACACCCCACACAGCCTGCAAACCATAGAGTTTCAGTAGCAACAGTGTCTCTCACAGTGGCTAATCTAGAGTCTCAGTAGAGATTCCTAACTATCTTCTAAATGAGCAGGAGCATAAGCAGAAGAACCACAGGATGAAAAGCTTAGCTCTGAAATTAGCCAATGTGGCTTCAAAGCCCAGCTCCCACACCTGCCCGTGTGGTCTCTGCAAGGGTCTGCCTGGCTTCGGCTCAAACATAGATGGTTGTACTCCAAAAAAAACCCCAAATATGCTGACCCGTGTCTCCTGCTATCTTTGTTGCATAAATCACACCCAAAATGCATCATCTGTGATTTCCATGTTGGGCTTCTTGTAAAGTAATCTGAATATCCTAGATTTTTACAAATTTTGCTCCCAAATCTTTTACAGTTGCCTCATCCATACTTGATTTGATGGCATTTTTTTTTTTTTGCAAAAGCAACTTTTATGAATATCATATCTTTCTAAACATTCTACTTGTTTTGTAGAAATGACAAATCTTGGTTTTCACATTCACATTGCAAACATTTACATACCTTACAATTAAATTATTTAACAGTGTGTGCAACTGGCATATACAGGTTTGTGAGCGCACACAGTGGATGCTGGTGAAGCCTACAACTCAGGTGTGAGAAGTGTGTGTGCATGCTAGAGGGAGTCTGTGAGCTTCCTGAAGGCAGGGGCTGGAATATTTTATAGGGAAAATAAGGAGCACTGGTTACATCAGTGGTCTAACTAAGCAGAGCTGTGATGTAGCAACAATAAGCTGAGTCCTACAGGAAGGCAGAGGCCGGAGTAAGTAACTCTGGCTGGGCTGGGGCATCTGTCCATAAGGACACACTGGACACCAGATCATGACCCCCACTCCTCCCACATCTAATATCTACCTTCTCTAAGGAGCTGGCAAATCAGTACATAGAGGGCAAATGAACAGTGCAAAGGGCAGCTTCCAAGAAAGCCAGAATTGTTCCTTCTTCCCAAACACCTCAGAAGACCAAAGGCCTAGAAGGAGCAGTCCAGAGGGCTTGCCTGGAAAGTTCTGTTTGTACTTATTAATAGTTACGCATCCACAACATGGTTATTTGATGGAAGTAAAAGCTGGGGTACCAGGAGGCTTATGAAAACCAACTCCAGTAAGCCTCCATCCTCTGCCCCCACCCCTTCAAAACAGGAAGACCATTGCCCTTGGCTAAATTGCTTTTTATAGTGACCTTGACCCTAGGTTTCCCTTGACTGTAATTTTTTTTTTTTTTTTTTGGAGACACAGTCTCACTCTGTTCCCCAGGCTGGAGTGCAATGGTGCGACCTCCACCCACTGCAACCTCCACCTCCCGGGTTCAAGCAATTCTCCTGCCTCAGTCTCCTGAGTAGCTGAGATTACAGGTGCCCGCCACCATGCCTGGATAATTTTTTGTATTTTTAGTAGAGACGGGGTTTCATCATGTTGGCCAGGCTGGTCTTGAACTCCTGACCTCAGGTGATCCACCCACCTTAACCTCCCAAAGTGCTGGGATTACAGGCATGAGCCACTGTGCCCGGCCCCCCTGACTGTTAATTTTTATATTTCAGAGCTCACAACAGTTGCATCACCAGCTTCCTTCCAGCCAAGAATGAAAAGGAAAGCTCCTACAAAATCCAGGGCTCGGGACTGTGTCATGGGACACTGAGGGCCATTTAGGGACACTTCTGCAATGGCCCATGGCAGGTTGTAATATTTTAGTTTCAATATATGAGAAAATAGTCTCTCCTTCCTCTCAAGCCCCTGCTCTCAGAGAGCCCAGAAGTCCTGAATTGGCAGGGGTCTTTTCACCTTGACGGCGGGCTGGAGGACTGCCTGGGTGTTGCATCACAGAAGTTGCCTCAGCGTGCATCACTGCCACTCTGGCTGGACCGAGCAGGGCAAGGCTGGGTATACCATCTGCTGCCCGGGGGATGCCTGGAGGCCAGCACTAGCCACAGCTGACACAGCTCTGCACACACGCACACACGAGCGTCAGACTTGACCACGAAGCTGGGCACCCCTCTTTTGCAATCGCACTGGCGTGTTTCAGGATTATTTTATTTTATAACGTGAAGTGACGGAACAGTCTTTAAAGGAAAGTAAGAGTGTTTCCAAATGGCATCAGAGTGTGAACCTGAATTCTAATAAGAGAAGAGGAAGCTCAATTCTTAGGCTTCAAAAAGTTCAATCATGATGCCCTAGCTAAGACCATGCTTTACCCAAAGATTTCGACCAGGGGTGTCCAATCTTTTGGCTTTCCTGGGCCACACTGGAAGAAGAATTGTCTTGGGCCACACATAAAATACACTAACATGAACAACAGCAAATGAACTTAAAGAAAAAAAATCACAAATCTCATATTTTTTTAATTTTTTTTTTTTTTTTTTGGAGACATGGTCTCACTCTGTCATCCAGGCTGGAGTGCAGTGGTGCGATCACGGCTCATTGCAACCTCCACCTCCCGGGTTCAAGCGATCCTCCCACCTCAGCCTCCCATATAGCTGGGACTATAAGTGTGCACCACTATGCCCGGCTAATTTTTGTGTTTTTAGTAGAGATGGGATTTCACCATGTTGGCCAGGCTAGTCTCGAACTCTTGGCCTCAAGTGATTCTCCCGCCTTGGCTGCCCGAAGTGCTAGGATTACAGGTGTGAGCCACCATGTCCAGCCTCATAACGTTTTAATTAAGCTCACAAATTTGTGTTGGGCTGCATTCAAAGCCGTCCTGAGCCACATGAGGCCCGCAGGTTGAACAGGCTTGATCTAGACCAAGGGGCAAATCCCAAAAGGCTAGTAGGTAGACAGTTATAACCCAGACCAACAAAATAACTCATCAGTAAGGAAGCTCCAGGCAAGGGGCTAGCCAGACCTTGGCTAGAGGTGGCTACATCAGACTAGGGGTCTATAAGGTGGATCTCTTAGGTGATTTCCAAGTTAGACCGATGACCCCTCTTCCTGGCAACCATGATGCTAGAGTAGAGAAAGGACAGTGTTCCTGTAGTCAACAAATTTTTAGGAAATGTTACCTTGGTCTAATTATTGTGCTACGAAGTAAAGAGACAGCCCCCCTGCCCTCATAGAGTGGACATCTACTATAATTGGAAATGATGGATTTTCATGGTGACCTTAGAGCTGGAAGGTGCCTTAGAAAACTCACGACGTAACAAACCAGCAGTTCCTTGCTGTTGGGCATCCCACTCTTTTTGTTTTTCCTGAGATGGAGTCTTGCTCTGTTGCCCAGGCTGGAGTGCAGTGGCGCCATCTCAGCTCACTGCAACCTCCATCTCCCAGGTTCAAGCAATTCTCCTGCCTCAGCCTCCCAAGTAGCTGGAATTACAGGCATGTGCCACCACTCCTGGCTAATTTTTTGTATTTTTAGTAGAGACGAGGTTTCACCATGTTGGCCAGGCTGGTCTCGAACTCCTGACCTCAAGTGATCTGCCTGCCTCAGACTCCCAAAGTGCTGGGATTACAAGTATGAGCCACCATGCCTGGCCAGGCATCCCACTCTTGCCTGTAATTAGCAGAGTGTTCCTCATGCACTCAGGACTTCCACGCTTGCTGCTGTTTCTCTTGTTCAGGGAAACTATCCTTGTTCTTTAAGCTGCACATTTGTGAGGCAGCCAACCCCTGCCAGGAGGACCGTCATTTTCATTAAAGGTCAAAGCCAGCACTCAGGATATTAAGAACTTCAAATGAACAAACCATGCTCCTCTGGCTTCATCAGCATTTTATTTTTACCCTTGGTCGTGGAGAGATGGACAACCAGGAGAAAGTGGCATCATTTGATGCTCTACATTTGTTTAACTACAGAGGGTGGAAGGAGAGAGGGAGAAAATGGAGAAGTGACCAGTTTCTGGTATCACAAGTCTTCATAGAGACCTGACTCTGTTCACACCAGACAAGTATCCCCTCTCCACTCAATAGAGACCCTGGTCACACATAAGTCACTGAGCAGCATCCTGATACCTTATGTTAGCCTTGGAAATGGCTGCAAAACACAAACTTTTTTGCCTATGCCATTTACAAGATCATCTCAGTTGAGTATGTCCAATCTTTTGGCTTTCCTGGGCCACATGGAAGAATTGTCTTGGGCCACACATAAAATACACTAACGATAGCTGATGAGCTAAAAACCAAACAAACAGGCCAGGCACGGTGGCTCGCCTAAGGTTGGGAGTTCAAGACTAGCCTGGCCAGTATGGTGAAACCCCGTCTCTACTAAAAATACAAAAAATTAGCCCGGCGTGGAGGCGGGCACCTGTAATCCCAGCTACTCAGGAAGTTGAGGCAGGAAAATTGCTTAAACCCAGGAGGCGGAGGTTGCAGTGAGCCAAATTGCGCCATTGCACTCCAGTCTGGGTGACAGAGTGAGACTCCGTCTTAAAAATAAAATAAAACAAAACAAAAGAAAACAAAACGCAAAAAACATCTGTTTTAAGAAAGTTTATGAATTTGTGTTGGGCCACATTCAAAGCCATCCTGCGGCGCACGGGACCCACAGGCTACAGGTCGGACAAGCTTAATCTAAATGTGCTTGCAACAAACACACAATCTGATTTCAAGGAAACTAACAGAAGAGAAACATTAGTCCTTTAAGCTGTGAAACTAGGTTCCTTAGGACAAAAGTAAAAGAACTTGAAAAGATTTTCAAAAATAAACCCATAAAGCCCCCAACAAAGGAAGTTCAACTTCCCTTTTGCTACAATGGCAATCCTAACAACTCATTTCAATCTTCAAGGAAGAGAAAAACATGCAGCAAATTTCCTGTGTGTGTGTGTTTTAAAACCTGTTTTATTCAGCTACTGTATATAGCTGAGTATGTAATGAATAACCCAGCTGGTGTTTACGGGACAGCTAATACTGCACATTCAGCAAACGCTAGGTAGGGTCAGCATCACATTTTTGGAAGACACCATTGTGCCCACACACAGGGTGGAAGACACTGCAAACTGTTATCAGATGATAATCTTCCAGCCAATCTCCCACTTCTCAGTCTCTCCCACTTCACGACTTTTAAAAAAGCAGAGGAAACAAAACCACACACAATCTACCACCATCTGGCGGCTTCAGCCCAGCAAGCCTGAGATTCTGGCACGCGTCGTACCGGCAGTCACAAAGACCAATATTCCTCTTTGTTGCTGTTTTAAAAGCAAAGCGAGAATGGTAATATGGAAACACAAAAACACGGACACGCTCACACTATGGGAAAACCATATTAGGAGCAAACACATTCCGACAGGGAGGCTTCCCTGGCTACGTTTCGGATGGAATGGTGTCTGGTTGCAACACCCTGTGGGGGTGTCACCTGGGAAATGCCAGCTGTCTCCCCGACATCTGTCACCATGAACCCCCCACGGCCACGGTCTGCCTCTGCTGCGTGGGCACAGAAAGATGCTCCTGCTGAAGCCATGTCTGAGCGACTCGATGACGCCAGCTCCTGCCAGCAAAGCAGATGTGGCCTGATGCAGAAACCACATGTCGTTTTCTTAGTTCACAAAATTTAACTGTCGGGTAGATAAGATGCTCACAGTATCCGGATCAGGGCATTATCTCCCAGGCAGCCTTCTTGGGTTACCACATAATTTAGAAGGTGGCCAGATGAATACGGAATCAGAACCAGGGAGTTAGTGTTTGAGGGATCAGAGTAAGGGCCTGCTACATCCATCCCCGACAAAGGGATGGCTCTAAGCTGGGACTCTGCAGAGAGAGCCCTCGCACTGCCTCTCTCCCTGCCCTCTCACTGGGCTCCCGCTGGAGATGAGAACTCCCTGTGATAAACATCTATCCTTGAACCCGCTAACACCTAAAATCAGGTTTCATGCATGTGTCACCGGCCTAAGAGCTATTTTATTCCTTTAGGAGGTTTCTATCCATCCCCAAACTACGCCAGAATATAGTGACTTTATCGTCTCTTAGGAGGTAATCTTGCAGTTTTCCAAATTATTAGAAATAGCTACCATTTACTGAGTGCTTGCAACATGACAAACCCTTGCAGGGATGTTGTATTCATTTTTTTTAAATCTCATTATACTCCTCTTATAGGTATCATTATAAAGTAGGTATCTTTTTTTTTGGAGACAGATTCTCGCTCTGTTGTCTAGGCTAGAGAGCTGGGAGTACAGTGGTGCGATCTCGGCTCACTGCAACTTCTGCTTCCCAGGTTCAAGCGATTCTTGTGCATCAGTCTCCCAAGTAGCTGGAATGTCACTGCGCCCAGCTAATTTTTGTGGGGTTTTTTTGTTTGTTTGTTTGTTTGTTTGTTTGTTTGTTTGTTTTTTGAGACAGAGTTTTACTCTTGTTGCCTAGGCTGGAGTGCAATGGCGTGATCTTGGCTCACTGCAACCTCTGTCTCCTGGGTTCAAGCGATTCTGGGATTACAGGCGCCCACCACTACGCCCAGCTAATTTTTGTATTTTTAGTAGAGACAGGGTTTCACCATGTTGGCCAGGCTGGTCTCGAACTCCTGATCTCAAGTGATCTACCTGCCTCAGCCTCCCAAAGTGCTGGGATTACAGGCACAAGCCACTGCATCCCGCCAAAAGTAGGTATCATTATCCTCGTTTTACAGATGAAGACAAGGGTACTCAGAGAGGTTAAGTAACTTGCCCAAGGTCACACAGAATTCAGAATTTACATCCAGGGCTGAATCTATAGCTAGAACTTTTAACCACTCCATTCTTGGGGGCATCTCACTGTTGCCAGGACATTACCAATAGAAACATTTGGCAGATAGGGAATTAGATTTTCTTCCCCTACCCCTATAACTGGGAGAAAATAAGAACCCTTCCTCCGAACATCTGTTTTATCAGCCAGATTCAAACCATGCTGTCGCCACTTCCTCACTAAACTGTGTACAGTTGGCCTGTCCGCATCCAAGGCCATGAGTTCAGGGTGGACATGTACTGTCAGGCTTCAGCATGAATCACCTCCTGCCGGCTTCCTTTGGCAGGGTGCACTGCTTATTCATGCAGAGGACCCCTCCCTATTTGCCAGGAGAATCTATCCTGAAATCACCCTTTCAGCTACTGACTCCCCTCTGCAACCCGTCTAAGCAGGAGGCATCTTCAGGACAGCTTCCCTGGGATGGCCCTGGGAATCACGCTTAGCCGAATTCAGGATCCTGTTTTCTAGAAATTGACATTTTAGAAACAGCTTCAGACATAGAAGGAGCTCAACAAACTGAGTAAGTGGACCCCGGCAGACATGGCAAGTTTCACGTTCTACGCTTGTAATATCTGCTCTTCCTCGATTCTCTCCTGGCTCCTCCTCATCCCCCTTCCCCATTTTTACTGCACACCTTTACTGAGTTCAAGTTCTAGAGGAAAAGTGACTGCAATTAAGCCAAGCCTCCATCAAAGGCCCTTGAGGGATACAGGCCAGGGACAGAGGATGCATTCCACAGTTGATTTCCTGGCCAAACTCATCTGGGGTCATTTAAACTAACTCATACAGTATCTTCTTCTCCTCTCTACCTCTTCAATTTCTATCTCAAATCATACCTTCCCCAGATGGTTTCTGAATGAGTGTCTGGATGGTTTCTGATCTAAACAGAGTCTTTTTAAAAAAGTAATTGAAATTCTAACCCTGGAATAGCAAATAAGAGGCTGGCTTTTATCACTCAAGAGAGAACGCAAGCATGAGGCTTGCACAGGAGAGAAAGCAGCACCATGACACGACCAAAGTGCCCTTGAGTCCCTACAAGCTAGGCAAGCCCCAGCCTCCCAGCCTCCATCTTTTCAATGGAAGGGCATAGCTGGTTTCAGTTTCTAGCTCCCAAATCGAGTCTCAGGTCAAGCAGTGGTAATGTGAATCCAAAAACTATTCTCAATAAGTCTAAAAGCCTCTTTACTGCTCAGGCTAACTTAAGCACCCACAGTCCTTTGCTTTCTGTTGGAATTACATTAAAAAGACCCCAGGTTAACAGTTACTATGTATCTCTAAAGAAAAGAGGGGGCTTAATTATTACCTAAAAATGTAATTTGTTTGGTAAATAAGATTTTACAAATCTTGAGGTAGGTCGGTAGAGATTGGTAACATGGAGAGTCCTCAGTGGTTAGAAGCCACTGCTGTAAGTGGAAGATAAAATGTGTATCCCCAAAACATTTTCTCAGTCTTGCCCAATTACTGTGAAAATGGGACGCGATTCTAACATCCTGAGGACCCTCTGAGGTTAAACTTCTCTAAATTAGATGCCCCTCTGAGAGCTGGTCACATCATGTAATGAAGACTTTACCAGATAACCCAAGCCACTCTGGTTCCTCTTCCGGTTCTCCTTCTGCACTGTTCTCTTCCCCACACCCACTTTAGTAACTGTGTTCTTCTAACAGAATGTAGATAAGAATAACTACCAATGAATGAGTGAAACCTGACCGTGGCTCAGTCATCAGTTAGGAAGTCGCCAGAAGGCAATGGGATTGTGGGACGCAGGCGCAGACCACATGTCCCAAGGATGAGCACTGGAGCCAGGGTAACATGATGGCCTCGCTTCCTCCAGCAAGGTCATTGCCCAACTGCAGAGAACCAGTAGGGTCTGATTTATCGCCACTGTACTGCACATGTTCGGGTTGCCGACATCTGTTCATTCAGTGGGCCTGAGGGTTCCTTCCCACTGCCTTGGGGTATGATGGGGGTCCTAATTCCCAACCCTTAGGGCCTATGCAAAAAGCTGTTTCCTTGTTTTTCATTTGTTTGTTATTTTTTTTAGAATGAGCTCTTCATAGACAAAGGCAAGGATGGTAAATGGGTTTATCTCTTGGGTTAATTCTGATCAGGTGTATGGATGCCTGGGGCACTGTGTGGAGGGTGCTGTGGCCAGTTATGTGCTAGATGGAAAACGGACTGCCTGGATCAGCTAGTAATGTCTGCTACAATTGCAGGACAATGGAAGGATGCAGACTCTCTTACTTGCTAACCTGGGCCTAGGATCTCAAAAGAGAGCTCAAGACACAACTTGTTATACTTCAATATACCCAAGGATCACCAGGAAATTGTGCTAAAATGTAGATTCTGATCCAGAAGGTCTAGAGATTTGGCATATCTGACAAGTTCCCAGAAGATGCTGACTTGCTGCTAGACTATCAACCACACTTGGACTGAAAGGAGCTCGAATGTTTCACCAGCCAGAATCCTTTCCCCAGCTCCCTGAGAACATCGCCACCACACAGAGCCCCTGCCCGGTGAAATCCAGCTGGACGGGATGTCCTGAGACAGTAAATATGACTGTTTGCTAGTTGCACCACTAAAGGACACGAGGTCTGCTGCTGGGACAGGCTGCTGCTGATGAAGTTTCTCCACCCCTCGCCTTAGTGTCCCATCCCAAACCACACTCTTCCGTTTAACCAGAGGTCCTCCTACCAACGAGTACAACGGCAACCCTGGTCTAGAAAAAAGAGAGAGCATGGGAGGGCTGACAATGTCTCAGGGCAAAGGGAGTCAACAGCAGAAGAGTGAGGGTCAGAAAGAGTCCCTCGGTTCCCACCTGCTCCTATCTGTCCCATGTCTAGGACACTCAGGTAGCCTTCAGAGTGACTTGGTATAAAAAGGTGGGCAAGGAGTAAGCTTTTATATTCTCCCTTGCAGAGATTAGAAGCAATTCAGAGGCCTCCAGTCCTTGCAAATAAGGAGAACGAAGGCAGGGAGGGAAAGAGAGACTAAGGGAACAAAGTGCAGTCTCACACTTACTGTGCTATCCTGGGCTTACTGCTCCATGGGCCTGTGTCCTCCATTAGACAGCAACCACCTTGGAGGAACTACTACATGTGAGCCATTCCTGAATTCCCAGTATCTAGCAAAACGCATGACTTAGAATAAAGACTCAATTGATGTTTGTAGATAAAGGGGAAAGAGTTTTTAAATTGGACATTATCCTATTCTGAAGAGCAGGTACTCCTAACATTTTGGCAGCTGAGCTAACTCTAAGCTCCTGGGGTGGGGGGAAATGAGACGTTCTTAATACGTATCAGACTCACCCATGGATCCCCTCTCCCTGGTGATGTGCAAACAATAGGGACAGGAGATCTGGACCATAAAGCTGTGAGCTCCAGAAGGCCTGCCTAGTTTGAGATTCAAGGTCATCTAGGGAAAGAACATATGTAACTGCTAATCTAATAAAGGATATTTAGATCAATCCTCAGCTTTTCTGCCTGCCTTTCAAATAAAATTAAGTATATGAGCACCTACTATGTGCAAGGTATTATTAACAATAGGATCGTGATTCTTCTTCCACATTAGACACGCACAAAAGAAAAAAATGAAAACAAAACAATGAATCCAGTCTTTTTATTTTATGACATGGGGCTGATACTTCAAAAGTCCCCATAAGGCTGGAACCGGGCCCATTAAAATGCTCACAATACTCAGGACATATTTTTTAGAAGATAATTACTAACAATATCGGAAGCTTCAGGTCCCCTTATATACTAAAGAAAAGCCTTCCCCTTCGCGGGAACAGATCTGTTGCCATGACAACAATCACTTGGCTGCGTATAAAGAAGGGCGGGGGACCTATCAAACGGTATTCTCAACAGTCAGCCCTGGGATTTCTTAAAGCCACTTTCTAAAGAACCGTCAACATCCAGGAGAATCTAAAAGGTGAATGAGACTTTAGGGGTAACCTAGTTTCACATGACACCAGAATTTCTTCTTTATCATCCCTGCCAAATAGTCATCTGGACTCAGCTAAAACATCTCCAGGGTCAGAGAACTTGCTCTCCTTTATGCCAGGAGGAAGAAGGTGGGGAGCTTTCTTCAATCATCCCTGGAGTGTGGTGAACAGAGGTACAAGAAGGGAGGGAGTAATTACCTGAAGAACCTTCCCCTTTCCGAGCAGGAGGTTTAGGCTCTGGCAATGCCTGCCATGAGCTCCCAAACGAAACAAACAAACAAAAAACGTCTGGAAGGTAACTTCTCCCAGGTCTCCAGTACAGAGCTGGTTTCCAATTCTAGCCATTCAATGCCACCTGGAAACCCATGGTTGTCACTGTTAAGGTACATGGAAACAGCACCAAGGACCCTGGTGGTATTCCGTGAACCACGTGGAAGGCTGCATGGGGGAACCCATGGCCATGTGCCTTGTATCCACATGCTGTAGAAGCAGTGCACGTGCCTGAGTACACATGTGCACAAATCCACCAGCACGTGACTCAACAGTCACTTCTGCAGAGCATCACTAAAGATGGCTTCTCCAGGGCCCTGCCCATCAATTATCTTTTGAGATAAATGCACGTGGATTCTTAGGTAACTCACAGGGGAACACATTTGTGTAGGCCAAGATTGGGAGAAAGAGCCAGGGGTGAGCTGGGGGGATTGCTAGGCAAGCGGTGTGCATCACAGAAGTGGATACAAGCCCCACTGAAAGAGAAGTAAATACCTTGCCCATGTGTTGCTGCTACAAGGAGCAGTGTGACCTGTGGAGGAGCCTTTCAGGCCCAGCTGACCTGAGCACACGACCTCCAGCTGTCAGCTGGCATCCCCCATTATGGTGAGGTTCCACCAAGAGAGGTGCCTGGGACGCTCTCCTACAGGCCAACTTCCATTCTGTCCATGTAGAACACAGACCCTCAGCTCCCTTCAATTCACTACGTCCCTCAGCTCACCACCCACCTCAACACTTTCCAATGGCCTTTAGATACCATCAGCATCTTTCAGTAATCACTCCGGACTGACACAGTGAGACCTGGGACCACCATCCTGAACAAGCTTAATGGCCCATTTCATATGAGAAAGAGAATCAGAAATATTAAAAGGAAATACCCTGTGTTTAAAACTCCAGTTTACTTAATACCTTATCAGTAATGTCTACCATCCCAAAAGAAGACTGGAGAAATGAAAAAGATCTGTGTGACCTACAGTGGTCTTGGTCTCAGACACCCAAGCAGACACTCAGGCGTATTTGCACAGAAGCAGATTTGATGTGAAGATGACGCCTGTGAACAGGGACCTCCCCAGAACCAACGCTTATCCCAGGGAGGGCTCCGCTGCCTGTGGGGCTCACCGAACACCAGAATGCAGCCCTTGGGCTTTCTCACCAAGGTTCCCAATCAGGAATCCAGCACTCATTTGAGGAAGAACCTAGCAAATCATCTTAATGGTACTTAATTAGCAAACTTTAAAGTTTCAGGCAGGAAGCTGCTGCAGGAATTAGTGTCGATTTGGTGAGCATCCTACAGGGGTGACATTGGACCACTCCAAACAGTTTCCCCCAGCAGTAACAACTGGGGGCAAAAGAAAGCACAAAGAGCAGTTCCTGACCACAAGGCAGAGGACAAAGAGTGGGGCAATGGCAGAAGCAGACACATCCTCATTACAGAAAAGAAGCCAGGGTCGTCCCAGCTGTGGAACTGGTAGCCGCCATTTCCAGATGACTGCACATGCCCACAGGAAATGGCACAGGCAGGGCAGTCGTTAGGAGAGAAGAGCTTTGCATTCACATAACTGAACAGACAAGCTCGCAGTCCCTGAGATGCTGGTTTATTTTAGGAGACAATTATGCAGTTGTTACAAAGCTGAAACTGACCTTTCAGGTAGAAATGTTGGCATCGGGGATCTTCTTGTCTTGATCAGGAAACACTATGAGATTTTAAAGACCAAGTTTAAAGTGTGTGTGTGTGTGTGTGTGTGTGTGTGACAGAGAGAGAGAGACAGAGACAGAGAGACAGAGAGAGACAGAGACAGAGACTGAGAGAGAGAGGAGAGAGAGAGAGGAGAGAGAGAAAGAAACACAAAGAAACACAAGTGAACCTAACAGCAGGGACAGATTTCATCACCAGGCAATTCTAGGTCACTAGATTAACACTGAATGGTATTCAACCCACAAACAAACACTCGAAAGCAGATTAAGAACTGCTGTGTTGGAAAACAAGATTAAACAAATCCAATTTTCTTACTTTTTTAAGTTCAGAAGACTGAAACCCATCAAGTGAATTAAGTAAATAGGACCAACACCATCCAGCCCCACTAAACAAGTGGACAAATTCTGTAGGCAGGCTATCCCTGCAAATTTCATTTCTCAGAGAGCAGAGCACGGTGCCATGACAGGAAGAGAGGTCTCGGCGGCATTTCTGTGGCCCTGGAAGGATGGCCTGTTTCCTGAAGGTATGCATCTATACCCAGGCTGTGTCTCAATACAATCAGCCGCCGAGGACCATCTTACAATGAGGAACAAGACTCAGAGAGCAGAACAATTGCTCAGGACAACCCACCGAGCAGGAGTATACCACAGAGGTTAAGATTCAAGGTTCTGGAGCTGGATATCCGTGGTCGCTGTTCCAGCTCTCCCTCCAACCAATGGTATAACTTTGGGTGACATCTACTCTGAATCTTTGTTTCCTCATCCAACAGGAGCTGCTCCACAGTGCTATCAAGGATTGAATGGGATAACCCAAGTAGGATGCTGAGCACCAGGCCCTACGCACACAGAGTCAGATCATCATGCAATTAACATGCAAACCTACAGCTGTCTGATTCCAGACGTCTTCACTGCCTTTGTGTGTACAGCTTCATGCAACAAAAGACTCTCAGCTAAACCTGGTTTTGGATTTACTTCTCAACTCATTGCAAAATGTATTTAGGTTTCCCGTTTCATATATCAACTGCTATGCAGAAATGTGTGTAACGATTGGGAGGAGAGTGTCACTGCCTGCAAAGACAGCTACAGAAAGGTCCTTCAAGCCTATAGGAGCTGCTATGTACAGCTCCACAGGTAGCTCACTGCACAAGTCAGAGAATGCTATTTCCATAGACAATGAGTCATAGGCATCCTAAAGTTTCTACCCCAGTCAAATCCAGAATGAGATCTGAGTGGAACTGAGTCATGGCACTGCCTGCTCTGCTGCCCCATCCCTTCCTTTCCTTTTGTTTTCCCTGTTGGTAAACTTCAAACTAGGTTAATTTGTTCTCAGCCATGGCAAGGTTTAAAAGCTAGGGATATGGCTGGGTGCAGTAACTGTAATCCTAGCACTTTGGGAGGCCGAGGCAGGAGGACGGCTTGAGCTCAAGAGTTCGAGATCAGCTTGGACAACATAGTGAGACCTCATCTCCAAAAAAATTTTTTTTAAACTAGCCAGGCGTAGTGGTCTGCACCTGTAGTTCCAGCTACTTGGGTGGCTGAGGTGGGAGGATGGCTTAAGCCCAACAGGCTGAGGCTGTATTGAGCCATGATCATGCCACTGCACTCCAGCCTGGGCAACAGAGCAAATATCCAACTAAAAAAAAAAATAGTAGGAATGTGGCAAGAGGTGGTAGCAAAGAGCTGGGTCCTGCTCCACACAGCTAGGGAAAAGAACAGGGGAATTACCTGCTACTGAAACCTTGCTCAAATGGAGGCCAGGCGCTAACACCAATGGCTTAAAACACCATTTATAAAAACAATCACACATTAAATTCTCAGGAGGTTTTACTCATCTGAGGGTGAGACCACAATACCATTTCCCTCTCCGTTCTAAGGTATGGGTGTGTTTCTTTTCCCAGTGTGGAGACAGGGGACACTCACCTTTGTCCTCATCATGGGCATAGAAAACCATCTCTGATTTCCAAACCAATGGCAGAGCCACCAGCAAAGGCCAACTTCCTAAAGAGGCGCAGGATCCAGAAGACTATGCTCCAGCTGTTTTGGAAATGGATATGTTTTTCCCCAAAGAAACAATGTCATGAATGGCAGTTAAGTTCTCAGGCTGGCCTGCAAACTTAATCCATTATATACCCGCATCAGATGCTACTGAACCTGACCATGTGCCATAACGATGTTTCTATAGGAACAAAGTACCCAATTTCAACCTGGGACATGGATTTTAGTGACAAGGGGAAAAGAGCAGGGGGAGGAAAGGAAGAGGCTCCTGCTTTTGAAAGAATGACATTCTTTATGTGTTTACTAAATCATCCACACCTACCATGCACAGACTCTAGGGTTAGTCAATAAAATAGTCCTTGCCCTAAAATAAACACAGGCCCAGTGGTACAAAATAACAGATAAATAGTACTGGATGACGCAATGTGATTGGAGGTCAAGAAGGGCTTGTCTAAGCTGAGATGTAGGGAAGACAGTGTATGTTGGAGGCTCCAGAAGGTGGGAAGATGCGGCGTTCCAGATGAACAGAAGAGCACATGCAAAAAAGGCCCTGGCAGTACAAGAAAACAGTGAGTGCCTGGGGGTCTCTAAGGAGTCCAGTGTGGCCAGAGTGCCAGGGATGTGGCATGGCAGTGAGAGGCTGGGGCTAGAACAGAGAGGCAGGAAGAAGCCAGGCCTGGAAATGGCTTCAGGAAGGCCATGCTGGAGGGTAGGCAGAGCCCTCATCCCAAGGCAAATGGAGAACCATGGAAAGGATTAAAAGTTAGGGATGTGGCCACGAGGTGAAAGCAGCCCAAATATCTGCTGGGGATGAATGGATAAACATATACATACAATGGATTATTCAGGCCTAAAAAAGGAAGGAAATCCTGACACAGGCTCCAACAGTGGATGAACTCTGAGGATATCATGCTAAGTGAAATAAGACCACAACATAAGGACAGATACTGTGATTCCACTTCCATGAGGTGTCTAGCAGAATGACATTCATAGAAACAGAAAGGAGAATGGTGGGTATCAGGCGCTGGGGGGAAGGGGGAAAATGCAAGTTGTTGAATGGGTTCAGAGCTTCAGTTTTGCAAGACGAAAAAGTCCTGGAGATCCGTGGCACAACACTACAGAACTCTACACTTCAAAATGATTAAGATGGTATACGTTATACTACACATTTCATCACAACTAAAAATTAAATTTTTTTTAAAAACCAGTGATCTGATCATAGCTTTGATTTCTACTCTGGGGATGAATCTGGAGGGGAACCTGAGGTAAGAACAAGAAGTGTCTCCTTCCCTAACCAGATCCGCTTAGAACTACTGGTGGCCCTAGAACCAGCCATTCAGGAACACAGGAGGAAGAGCTGAGGCCACCGTCCTTCTCTTAGTCAGTGTCCCGGATGCTGTGGCTGCTACTGCAGCTGGGGCCCCATGGCCTTCGACCTTCAGGATTCTCCTGCTTCCTCCTCAGCATCACTCTTCCCTTTGCCACCATCAGAGGTGATACCAGCACAGATCCACACAGCTCTGGGCCACCTCTGCCTCCAACTGAACCAAGAGTGCAAGTTCATGATTCCAAATTCAGGGCACAGATAAACCAAACCAACACATTCAACATGAACATGCAAACGCTCTGCTGTGACGTCAGAAGAGGCCCAAGATCCTAGGCTTCAGCATGCAACAGACAAGTTTCCACGGCAACAAACTGCAAAACAGAGCCTATGTTTATTTACATTGGATTTGCAGGGAAGCTGCTGGAAGTAAGACCCTTGACCCAGGCATCTTCTCGTGAGGTTTCTGTCATTGCTGCAGCTGTTGTTAAGTGTGCCTGCTTCAGGCAGGAAAAAAAAATCAGCTTTACTTTATGACTTGAGCTCAGCCCACCAATATGCTTCAGTATGTTCTGACATCCTACCCGTGGCTAGATTATGTGACCCAACCCCCATATGTCAGGGCTGGGCAGAGGAGAAAGAAAAACAAACAAGGCTGTCCCTGCTGTCAGTCCAGGTCTCACCGGAGAGTGAGACACACAAGCAGACGGGCACGAATAGTTCCCAGGTATTAGAGTAGAGGAACACACAACAAAGAGGGGAGAAAGGGATCCTCTGAACTCCCCCATATTCTTTAGCAACTTCCCTGTCTGATTCTGAAGTGATTTCTGTTGCTACAACTTAGAACCTTGACTGACAGTATCAGGGACAGAAACTAAGCCCTTCTCAATTCACTCCTTGAGCAATGAGGCACTCAGTTGTTGAAATCTTCAGATTATGAGACTGACGTGCTACCTACTATGCTAAGGAGGCAACTGAGTTACTGAAATCTTGATTGCTTTTTCATTTCAAATTTACACAGATAGGGATCGATTAACAATCAGATTAACTGGCATTTCATCTAGAGACTAGCAATTCACCTGATGTTTGGCCTGCCACAAATCCCACTGTTTTTCTCATCAGGATTACGTAAGTGGTAAACCAACAGACGGAAATGCTGTCTGCTCAGAGAACAAGGGCAGTGTCTACCTAGATCTACCACACGAGTGGGCCAGACTTCGCGTCCATGCCTAATGTTTTTTCCAGATCATTCCCAGAATACCAGTGGCAAGAAAAATGATTTTCAAGCAGGCGGGGCATCTCTTTCTTTGCTGTTCTGTGAAGGAAACCAGGAGCTGCCTCTAACGGGTGGGGTCGCTGCCACTTGCTTCCATTTCTAGGAGATCCAGGACCCACCAAAGAGCGCGCTAGGTCCCAGGGGGCTCCCATTCAGACTGCGAGCAGGTGTTGAGGCCCAAAGGCCTCTGACTCCTTTAACCCATTTATCCTAATTTTCCTGGCCAATTACAAAAAGCCTGGAATTCAGTTCTTCCATTTCTTATGAGAGAACCATGAGAGCCGGAAAGGTTCTTAAAGAATCATCTTGCACTTTAAATAGAGATCTCACCTAAACCAGAGATTTTCAAGAGAATAATTCTTTATACAACGACCCCCTATTTTGATTTGGGATGTTTCACAGGACGAGAGGGGTGCAGGGGCTCTCCACAGACTGCCATTCTCTAGCCCCACCACAAGCCCCTGGGCGCCCTCCGTGAGCTCACCTACCTGATCATGCCACTCAAAAATCAGAGCGGACCTGGAGTTCAGTGACCTCAGAGATCCAAGAAAGTCACTTGGCAAAATTTACCGCCATGTTTTATACTCCTGGCTTGAAGTGGTAACCTGGTGCTAAGCAATGTCTAGACTTTATTTCTAAAATCCCTGACAACTCTATGTGGCAGGCATGAATATTCCCATCACAGAAGAGGAAAATGAGACACAGATTATAGCACTTCCAAGAGGTGGCCTGGCACATTAGCCCTCATTATGCCCTGATTCTATTTTTGGGAGAGGAATTATTTATGTGGGTTATGCAGGTATTCTGTCTTGTGTAAAGTATCATGGAAGAGTACTCACTTCCAAATGGACTGTTACCTAAACACTTCCTATAATAACATTCTCAAGATGCCTTTGCAGAGAGAGGGTAAGGAACCTGCCTGGGGTCACACAGCTAACATGCAAGGGATCTGGGCTTCAGATGAGGTCATGTGCCCCCAAAGTCCATGTACCAGACTCCTCACCCTTTATAACCTAAATCCCTTAGGCTGTTGCTGCCCCTAGGCCTGTCCACTTCAAAGTCCCAGACCTCAGTGGAAGGCGAACAGGCAGCCACCCTCTGCAGACCAATTTTTCCCAAGCAAATGGACAAGTACCCAAAACATACTTTTCTGTTTCACAACATTTCTGGCCTTCATTCATGCCCACAGTAAGCAACTGTTGCATTGTTCCACATGATCACAAGACAGATTCCCAAAGATGACTTCAACAGGGCAGGGTCTGTGGACCAATTTTTTCATTTTCAAGCCGCAGTTGACAAAACTAATACTTGGGCAGCTGGCAGAGTAGACTTGGTGAACATGCTGCCAAAACCACACTTGTTCTTTATGACCTGGGAGCAGGTTGAAGGACAGCAACTAGGCACAGGGGCCCAAAGTCATTCTTTCCAATCCAAAGGAGACACCAAGTATGAGGTTTCCTGCATTTCCCTTCACACTGGCTCTGCAATGACGCTGGCAGCTGGCAGCTCTCCATAACATAGCTGTCCGCTCATCCACAGTACAACAAACACCAGGCCACAAGAGGGGCTTTTCCCAGATATTTGGAAAAAAGAAAGGAGAAGAAAACAAATACAAAAAGCAGGTTCTAAGGAACAAAGTAAAAGAGATAGATGCAAAGCAATCTGAGACTCAGTAACTTTTGCACATCCCCAACGTCATTTTACACTACCAGAATGGTATGATGGCTGGAAGATCTAAGGAGGTAGTGCTTTGCTCCAAATGATTTGGACAGATGTTTACTAAGTTTGCCTTTCTAAAATTTTCTTGTACATGGTTAAGAGCAGGTGATTAATATTCATGCAAGGAGGATTTCACCTGAATTTCGTGGAGTTGACATCTATTAAAGTTAACAGACAAAAAGGCAGAGCTGTGAGTGTTCTTTTAAACTGGCATCTGAGAGTCTTTGCAGGAAACAAGATCATCACAACCTGCCAACACACGCACTTCAGGTGACAGGCGTCCTGGCAGCTCCCAAATGCTCTGTTCTTCCTCCTGCTTACCTCCCAGCTTCTGCACACGCTGTTCCCTCCACTGCTGAGATGTTGCCCTTCTCACAGGATTCTGTGCACCTCTAAGACCTTGCCTGGGTATCACCTAGACTGAGCAGCATTTCCCACGCCCTGCCTCCAAGGGACCTTCCTCTCTGCCTGAACCAGACCTCTGTGCCCCATCACACCCATCACGCCTGTCATACCCGTCCTGCCATTGTCTCTTTACTTTTTGTCTCCTCTGCCAAGACTAAGCTTCTTGCAGGTGGGGCTCCCCTCTCTTGCACAGTGCAAGGCACGCAGCAGCACTCAAAAAATACCGCCGAATGATGTTAAAGAAGAAAGGAACAAATCACTGTGAAATACGGGAGGGAGGAGGTGTCATTAAAGCCAATGGGAACACAAATGAACCTGCACAAAATAGATCTGGTTAATCTTTTCAGACTTTTTTTTTTTTCTTTGGAGGTTTTCTGAAATCACTAGCTGGCTGGATGTAAGCATCATGGAATTCAGACTCCTGGCACCAGAAGTACTTCTAGGTCATGTGGCCCAACAGCTCCACAATGCAGGAAACATGTGTCTGCTTTGTGCTGAGTCCAACACATCGCCAGCGCTCTGTCGTCCTGG
This sequence comes from Piliocolobus tephrosceles, assembly GCF_002776525.5. NCBI lineage: Eukaryota > Metazoa > Chordata > Mammalia > Primates > Cercopithecidae > Piliocolobus > Piliocolobus tephrosceles. The sequence continues at coordinate 128,195,458 of NC_045440.1, forward strand.
CAGATGCGGCTCCCTTTAGGGCCATCAGCTGCAGGCCTGGTTTTTGGCCAGGGAATAACAGTACAAAAATTACAGGACAATTGTTTTTCTTTTCTTTTTGAGCAGGGTTTTGCTCTTCTTGGCCAGGCTGGAGTGCAATGGTGCAATCTTGGCTCACTGCAACCTCTGCCTCCCGGGTTCAAGCGATTCTCCTACCCCAGCCTCCTGCATGCCTGTAATCCCAGGCACGCGCCACCACGCCTGGCTAATTTTGCATTTTTAGTAGAGACGGGATTTCTCCATATTGGTCAGGCTGGTCTCGGAACTCCCAACCTCAGGTGATCCACTCGCCTCGGCTTCCCAAAGTGCTGGGATTACAGGAATGAGCCACCGTGCCCAGCCAACACAACTGTTTTTCTATCCACTGCTTTAACTTTCTCCTGTTCATCATCTTCAACAGATGCAGAGAAACTTTGCAGTTGGGGCTTCATACCCAAACTTGGGCGTTTTTGTCTGTGGGAAAATGTTACACTAAAGTCTTCTAAGAGAAATAGCTTTTGCTCCTCTCTAGAAAATCCAAGGTATTTGCAGAGGGCATCAGACTGGCTCTGCAACTCCCAAGGGTGTCTAGCAAGGTCATGGCATGCATTGGACACTCCAAATACTTCACAGTTGATCTTTTACCAACATAAACTCTGTGTCAGCCACGTGTCTTCGCGTCAATGGGCCTTAATTCCTTCCTCCTGAAATTCCCATCAAATGGTGCAAGCAGTAGCACAGGCTAGAGCCACCTAAAAAGCTAATTAAGTCCATTGATTTTATTGCTAGAATACTCAAGTCAGGACCCGACCACAGGCTGAGGACAGATGTTAGTGGCAGGAACGGCTATCTTGTTAACATAGTAATAACTCCGAGAAGAGGAAGAAAAAAACATGAGGATTTTAAAACATCTTTTCATCTTCCTGCACAAAAAACTAAATTAAAAAGAAGAACAATGGAATTTCAACGTCTCACTGAGCTCTGATAGAGCAAATGAAACAGTACTCTGAATGGCTGGACAGGGAATACAGTTTCTTGTATTAAACAAGATCGCCTAGTTCAGAGGCCATCCGCACCCACATTCCAGCCCCTTCCTGGTATCCCTCTGGGGAAGCAAGACCAGGGAAAGCCAGAAAACAAGAGGCACAGCTCCTGTGATCCCCTAGAATCCCTCCACTGACAAAACTTCCAATGGCTCTTGGTCCTTCCCACGCACCCTACTCTTCCCCTTTCCTCCACCCAAACCCACAAAGGAAAGAAAACAATGACAATACTGCAATCGCCATGACTCTGACCTTTAAATGTTTAACCAGAGATGTGTTTTTTAAGGGCCAGAGAAAAAAGCAGGTGATTAGCTTTCAACATGAGCCACAATATCCCTGCAGTGAAATAACTCAATTAAATATTTAATGGTCTTAGGTTTTGTTTGAGGCACGGTTAATGACAGCCTCGTTAGCCCCAGCCATGGTCTCAGGAGTGAAGTGGAAGGGGCCAGCTCCCCAGGAAGGAGAGGCACTTGGTGGGGGCAGTCTTCCTTTAACAGGGACTGGAAGCCAGGCCCATGGGCAGGAGGGAGGGGTGTCTCCCAGGGGGGCATCACAGCACTGTCATTCCAATCATATAGAAGCACCAGCCCTGATGTGATGGATGGGTCCCTAGCGCTTTCTGTTTTTTTTTTTTTTTTCTTTTGAGATGGAGTCTCACTCTGTCGCCCAGGCTAGAGTGCAGTGGCACCATCTCGGCTCAGTGCAACCTCCACCTCCCGGGTTCAAGTGATTCTCCTGCCTCAGCCTCCCAAGTAAGTAGCTGGGATTACAGGTGCCTGCCACCACACCCGACTCATTTTTGTATTTTTAGTAGAGATGGGGTTTCACCACATTGGCCAGGCAGGTCTTGAACTCCTGACCTCAAGTGATCTGCCCACCTCGGCCTCCCAAGGTGCTGGAATTACAGGTGTGAGCCACCGTGCCCAGCCCCTATCACTTTCCCCAGAGAAATCCTTACTAACCCTGGGAGAGTCAGAAAGATTCAACCAGAAAGTGGGTTCTGGGCACCTGAACCATATGTTTCAGGTTTGGGTTTGGTTTAGTTTCTCTCAGTGATGCACCACCATGAGGTGGCTTCACTCTCTCAGTTAAGAACCTCCCTGATGAATGGGTCAGGAAAATGTGAGAGACAGAGAGAGAGGACAGAGAGGAGAGAGAGGAAGAGGGAGAGGGGGAGGGGGAGAGAGAAAGGAAGGAAGGAAGGAAGGAAGAGAAAGAGAGAGAGAGAATGTTTTTCAGCCTTAAAAAAGACAGAGATCCTGCCTTCCGCCACACTTCAGATGAAACTGGAGGACGTTATGCTAAGTGAAAGAAACCAGACCCAGAAAGACAAATACTGCATGACCTCGCGCTTGTATCTGATCTTACTTAGATGTGGAATTTTTTTTTTTTAAATAAAAAAAAAAAAAAAAAAAAAAAAAAAAACAGTGGTTACCAAGGAGCAGGGGTGCAGGAGGTGAAGGAGGAAATGGGAGATGGAGGTGAAAGGACACAGAGAGGCAGATATGCAAGATGCATCGCCAGAGACCTAACGTGCATGAGGACTCCTAGTCCAACATTGAATTATACTGAGGATTTCTGCTAAGAGAGTGGATTTTAGGAGCTCTTGCCATATTGGGGGAAAAAAAAAAAAAAAGGTAAATGGCTGGGTCCAGTGGCTTACTCCTGTAATCCCAACATTCTTGGAGGCTGAGGCAGGTGGATCACTTGAGGTCAGTTCGAGACCAGCCTGGCCAACATGGTGAAACCCTGTCTCTACTAAAAACACAACAGTTAGCCGCTCTTGGTGGCACACTCTTGTAATCCCAGTTACTCGCGAGGCTGAGGCAGGAGAATCGCTTGAGCCCGGGAGGTAGAGGTTGCAATGGGCTGAGATTAAGCCACCACACTCTAGCCTGGGCAACAGGGCAGGAAGTCCATCTCAAAAAAAAAAAAAAAAAAGTAATTATGAGAAATGATGGAAATGTTAAGTTGCTTGACTATAGTAGCCATTTCACTAGGTGTATCAAAACTTCATGTTGTACACCTCAAATATACACAAAAACACACAAAAGACAATCTTCCCTGACCCGGAAAGTATGGAGATGGGGCCCAAGGCAAGGTCAGAGCACAGACGAGCCCATCCCTGTGTAACAGTAAGAACAATCCAGCCTGCTTGCCTTTCTCACGCCTTCCAGGAGGGCAGGTCACTGCGATGAGAGGAAGCATTTAAGTGGTTCCTAATCCAAAGAACTGTCTCAGCTGAAGGATTCCAATAAGAAGAGTCTCCCACAAGCCTTGACTGGCTGTTTTAGAGTATGGTTACCCTACTGAAAATTGTTTAACTTCAACCTTATTTCTTGTCCTCTGAGCTCACACATGTTTATCCTTCTTACAAAGACTACACACAACTAAACTGCATGCATCTGTGCTCATATGTCTATAGTGAACCTGTCATATGTCCCCAGACATTTTCTCCAGTAAGGTATTGATCAACCACCTTTGCGAGCAGCAACGGGGAAAGGCGAAAATTATTGGAAAATGTGGTTAGGCTCAATTTTGTCAATGCCACATTTTTCGTTTACCAAACATAACCAAATCCGACACCCAAAAGAGTTTGGTGCCCTGACCCTTCCCCTAAACAACTCATCTGTCCAATAAACACTTGCAGACTTCACAAATGGACCCAAAAGAGTGAAATGTATAAAATTAACTGTCCAATTTAAGCATTTGGCCTAAAAAAACAAAGAGCACCTGAAACACTGAAGCATCTTCTGTTTTTTTGTTTGTTTGTTTGAGATAGGGTCTTGCTCTGTCGCCCAGGCTGGGAGTGTGCAGTGGCGTGATCTCAGCTCACTGCAACCTCTACCCCCTGGGTTCAAGCGATTCTCCTGCCTCAGCCTCCTGGGTACCTGGGACTACAGGCCCACACCACTACGCCCAGCTAATTTTTGTATTTTTAGTAGAGACAGGGTTTCACTATGTTAGCCGCTGGTCTCAAACTCCTGACCTCAGGTGATCTGCCTACCATGGCCTCCCAAAGTGCTGGGATTACAGGCGGAAGCCACCTTTAGGGCCCACACTAAGCACCTTCTAAAACTCATTGCCATCTTGCCTTTCCTTGGGAAGGTAAGGAAATTGCCTCCTCTCTTCTCTTGTCAGCGCATCGAAGGTTTCAACCATCGCTTCCTGTGGGTGAACTGATGCGTGCTGTTACACCAGCTTAAAGCAAAGGAGACAGACTTCCTTTCAACCCCCATTTCACTCATGCTCATATTTGAAAAGACTTGTCACTGTGCGAAGACTCATACAGGACAGAAGAAGAAGATGACAGCCCCTGTCCTCAATGAGTGGACCATAGCCTAGGGGAGAAAGCAGTAAGCCCACGATTTATTATTTTTGCAGTATCAGACAGCTCTAAGCCAAATGGCTCCGTGTTCAGACAGCAAGAGCGCACCCGCTTTCTGAGCAGGGAAGGGACATTTTCAGAAGATCCTCAGCCCAGCTTGTAAAAAGAGAAACTGGGGGGCATGGACCAGACATTCAGAGAACTGGTGACCAAAAGCAGCCTAGACTCAAGTTGACGACGTGATACGGAAAAAGAAAAGAAAGGGATGAGTACAGGGGAACCACAGGGGCAGTGTCTATTCAGCCTGGTAGCTGCAGAGCAATGACAGAGGCAGGGCTGAGGATCCCAGTGCAGTCTGACACTTGGAAGCCCACGTACCTCCACCTGGGAGTCCCACCAACAGATAGGGAAATCAGGAGAAGGCGGTTTGGTTTGGCTGAGTCTCAGGTGCCAGGGGCAAGGAGGCCAAATATCCCTGCACCATGCCAGCCACATTGATGGCGCTGAAATAAATTCTGTTCAGATCAATGGAGACCAATCACCAGACGGCTGGAAATGGGAAACCGAAGCTGACTCAAAGAGGTGGATTTGCCCAGAGCGGGGAGGTGTGGGCACAGGAATGAATGAGGTCTGCACACAAAGCTGTTTGTTACCCTCCACATTAAAATGGCAGATGTCTGGCAAATGCCTGGAACTTTCCTGACACTCATTGTCCTTGTTTCATAGATAAATGCTCTAGATGACATGCCCATATTTCCCCAGCCACAGACCTCAGCGGCTGTAATAGCACGTGCCCCAAATCTGTCAGGCCTGGGTGTGTGGATTTCAGATGCAAAAATGCAAATCTTCTCTTTTCAGAGAAATGGTTTTCTGGGCAGGGTTCTGGGCTTGGGAGCCAGAAAGGAGACTGAATGAGAAGGCATTGTGCAAATGATTGTCATCCTCATCTGTCAGGATCAGATTCGTGTCCTGTCTCTGCCTCTCTTTAGTTACACGACCCTGGAAAGGACACCCGATCTGTCTCAGCCTTGGTGGGCTCATCTGTAACATGGAGCTCTGTACCTGCTTTGTAAGATTCTTCTAAGGATCATCGAAAATATGGCAGGGGAATATATAAAATGTAAAGCCCTCCACGTGAGCAAGGGTTTCTTGGCAAGCAGCTGAATCCTTCTAATCTAGGCATTGTACCTATCGAAGTAACTCTGGCTCGTTCGTGAAGGTAGAATGACAGTCCAGAGAAATGAGTGCACGGTGGAGAACTTAAGGATCGCAAATGCTGAAACTTTAGACAGACCAGCATTTTCAGACACAGACATTCAGTTCTCCAACACAGGCGGCTTTCATGGCGAAGTTCAGCTGGTATAGACCATCTGCTGGCGAGGCAACTCTACCCCAGAAGCAGCCAAGTCTTGGCTCTGAGAGAGAAGGCCAGTTAAGGCACGCCCCCCGACCCCACACACAAAAACTGCAGCTTTGAGAATTGTTGTGAAAGAGGCTTAAATGTTCCAGCTGCAAGTGTAGCTATGCTGCCTTCTTTACATGCATCTAGTTCCTTTTATTTCATGATGAACAGACCCCCAGGCACTGCTGCAAGACAGCAAGGCCACATACCCATTTTCATGGCAAACCCTCATCCACAACACTGTTTTCATCCAAGAAATCCACACATCGGGACTGTGTCCATGCAATGTCCCCACTGCCTCTCTCCCTCACCTCTCAGTTGGCTCCAGGGTCAAATTTTCTGTAGGCTGTGACTTTAGTTTAAGCATAATGAACACCTACTATATGCAGCAGTAAACTGTGCAGAGTCTGATGAAGACTGAAAGGGAGAGGCTACAAATCAAACCCAAATAGAACTCTAGGGCCAGGTCTTTTAACCATGGCACTATGTTGAAAAGGATAGTCACAATGAGGATAAATGAAAGGACAAGACAAAGTCAACACCACAGTGAATATGAAGGGCTATGCGACAGGAAGTTGCAGGTATGCAGATCTTCCAGGAGTGGAATTATTTCTCACCACATTGAGCCATTCTAGCGTTTCACCAGTTCTTTTCTTAGGAACATTCTACACACAAAGCACTGGCCTGGGCCAGCCCACCACCAGCTTTTCTGCCAGGATGCTTAAGCCAAAAAATGATCCTATAAGCCAGGCATGGTGGTATCTGTCATCTCAGCTACTTGGGAGCCTGAGGCAGGAGGATAGCTTGAGCCCATGAGTTCAAGACCAGCCTGGGTAACCTAGAGAGACCCACGCTTCAAAAATAAAAAATAAAAAAACCAAACATGATCCTATAGTCAAAGTAGGTCCAGTCAAAAGGATTCTGAGAAACATTAAATCCAGAAATTAGCAATCTTATCCACTGGGCTGGAGAGGGGCAGAGTGTGGGATGAGGATCTAGTAAGGTTCCATTCAACAAGGCGGTTTGTGGGGAGACACTCAACCTGCCCTTGGGAGGAGGTAATGAGGTCCGCCCCGTCACGGGAGTGGCGTGGTTAGAAATGATTATGGTGCAGTGAGGACAGATCAGCAGGCCTCTACAAGTTCTGTCTGGGACTCTGGGTTCCAGGTTTCTTCCCATGGGCATCACTCCAGCCTCTACTGCAACAGACAAGAGGAAAAGGCAACAAGAATCACGTCTCCATAGTGACGGTCACAGAGTCTGACATATGCTGCCCCAGCACTACGAAAGGTCTCCCAAGGCAGGTCCTGGTCACTGCAGCTGGTGAGTCAGCAGCCTGCACCCAGCCCCCGCCCAGCCTACACACAGGGGTTGGACACGAACCTGTCACGCAACATTGCTTCATTCCTCGAGTCCTGTGTACATCCCTATTTTACCAGGCAGCAGCTGTGTGGCTCACACCAAAGTTTGCACCGAAAAAAACCTTCCAAGGCTGCCACCAGGGTCTCAAAAGAGAAAGTAAGGCTGTGCTTATCCTCCCCTGGAATCTGGTACCTTTGGCCTCTGACCCTGGTGTCTCCATGGCCCTCTGAGCTATCTAAAAATCTGGAATCATCTTACAGTATTTAAAAACCTAGTTCAATTAAGTTATGAAGTCGGTACTCAAAAGATGAGGACTGGCTATCAGTAAGAAACTGGGGCATCATCATTATATTAGCTAACACTGACTGAGCACCACTTCATGCATTCCACATTCCACCTTCTCTACAACCCTCAAGGAAGGCATCTCTGTCCTATAAAGGAGGAAACCAAGGCTCACATAGGTTAAGTTGCTGATCCATGGTCACAAAGGGAAGATATGTTAAGGCCAGGATTCAAACTAAGGCTATCAGATTTCAAATCCCTTGTTCTCAACTCTTCCTCCATAGCACTGGGCCACAGCCAAGGAGACAGAGACAATATAAGACCAGGAAAGTAGAGGAGGGTGTCAGGAAGAATTCATGGAGCAGACACGATGGCATCAGAGACTAAGCAGCCCTGGGAGATGGCCGGGGGTGGCAGGGGTCCCCCAGGGATCACTGAAGGGGTAAGGTAAGAAGAGGAAGCTCAGGTAGGAGGGTGAAAGGCCTCAGAGGTCAGCCTGAGCTTCCACAGGCCACAGGGAGTCCGGGAGAGAAGCAGAGGGAGACAGCGTGAACCGCGCTTTAGAAAGAAAACTGTGGCATTGCTATTTCCCATAAAAACTCTCACAGAGAGAAAACTAGCAGTGACTGGTCATGGTGGTTCACGCCTGTAATCCCAACACTTTGGGAGGCCAAGGTGGGCAGATTACTCGAGGTCAGGAGTTAGAGACCATCCTGGCCAACAAAGTGAAATCCGATCTCTACTAAAAATACAAAAATTAGCCAGGCATGGTGGCATGTGCCTGTAATCCCAGCTACTCAGGTGGCTGAGGCAGCAGAATCGCTTGAACCCGGAAGATGGAGGTTGCAGTAAGCTGAGATCGTGCCGTTGTACTCCAGCCTGGGTGACAGAAGGAGACCCTGTCTCAAAAACAACAACAACAACAACAACAAATTAGCAGAGATGAAAAGTACAGAGCAGGTCACTAACACAAACAGAAACCAAAAGTACACTGAGAGTGGGTGCTTCCTGTCGCAGGCTGTGAGTCTGAGCTCCAAGACATCAGCCGTGTCATCTTATCATCCGACTCCCAGGTCGTACTCCCCAGGACACGGCACCAATTAGCTCTTCCAATTAAACGACCGCCCCAGGATGCTAAATCCAGTGATATGAACTGGCAGCAGGATGCCTGCCCAGCCCGGGGCTGGCATTTATGATCCTTATTAGCAGGAAGGCTCTATCTCCTGCTCCCCACGGCTCAGCTGTAGAACCTGGAGCTCCCACCAGCCCCCACGGCAGGTGCTCTGGGAAGGGGCAGGAAGAAAACGATGGCAGGACTTGGAGAAGCCGGGACACCAGAGTCAACAGTTCCAACTCCATTGGGGAACTTTCCACATCAATGACAGCAATTTCCCTAACATCTAATTATAGGCATTTTATCAGCTAAATAATAACTTTCATGGATTAAATGCCTACAGTGAGCCAGAAACTGCAGTAAGTACTTTGTATAATTTCATCTAATCCTCGCAACAACCCTCTGAGGCAATTCTTTCATTGCCCATCCTCATTTTAAAGATGGGGAAACTGAGGCTAAGAGAAACCTGCCATAGGTGGGTAGACCTAGGACTCAAAGGTGCCAGGTGGTGTCTAGCTCCAAAGTCTGCACTTCTTCCATTACACCACAGCAGACCCTGAAAGTAACACACACGGATTTTACATGATCCCAAACTATCTTCAGGGAGCTTTTATTTCCCAAGAGGGTCCTTGGGGCAGGACGGAAACGAGCTAATCATGAGAGCTCACAAGTGCTGGGCACTCACCAGCCAGGCCTAGGTCTAAGCTCTGTGTACACAATCATTCATTCATTTTCATTCTTTCCAAAGCCCTGTGCATAAGCACTATCATTACCCCCATTTTATAGATAAGAAAACTAAGGCTCGAATTAAGGAGGTTAAGCCACTTAAAGTTACACAGCTAAGAAATTCTGGAGCTGGGTGGCCAGGCGCGGTGGCTCATGCCTGTAATCCTAGCACTTTGGGAGGCCGAGGCGGGCAGATCACGAGGTCAGGAGATGGAGACCATCCTGGTTAACATGGTGAAACTAGGTCTCTACTAAAAAAAATACAAAAAATTAGCCGGGTGTGGTGGCCGGCACCTGTGGTCCCAGCTACTCGGGAGGCTGAGGCAGGAGAATGGCGTAAACCCGGAGGCAGAGCTTACAGTGAGCCGAGATCGCGCCACTGCACTCCAGCCTGGGAGATAGAGTGAGACACCGTCTCAAAAGAAAAAGAAAAGAAAAAGAAAAAGAAAGAAAGAAATTCTGGAGCTGGATACTTATAGCTCTAGGGGTACCTAACTCTGAAGGCCAAGATCTGACCCTCCCTAAAACAGACCCGAAACATGAGTTCCCACATCCTGGTTGGTGAGACAGCCAAGTGCCTCCAATGTAAGCGGCCTCCTGTCCTGCTGGAGGCTGGACAGGTATTGTTTCCATTGTAACACACAGAGGCCACAGCCTGCCTGAGGGGAGGGTTCTCTCTCCCAGATGCCACACCACAAGGCCGCCCCCCTCCATCTGGGAAGAACCAGGGGCATTTCCAAAGTGAATCATCCCAATAACTAATCTTTATCATTTTAACTGTCATCTTTTAAAAACATATTACACACACTGTGCGTTCTCAAACAGAGCTACTGCCCGGTGGCTGTTGACTCATCACCCTTTAAAGAATTGAGTTGCTGAGGACAGATGTGGCAAGGCCAAGCCAACTGCGTCAGCCCTGCTTGCTTAATCCTGTCTGAGGCATCCTTGAAATACTTGACCTGTTCCATGGAATATAATTCATCTTTAAAATTGCTTAAAACTTTTAGACCAAAGGCATTTACATTTAATAAAATGACCAGGGAGAGTAAACTTCCCTCCACCTCCCCTGGAAGAGGTCACCTTCAGAAGTGACCTATTTCCTCCCTGAGCCCAAAGAGGTTGTGGACCCTAAAAGGCCCCAGTCTAAGCCCACCCCGTGCCCTTGGGCTGAATGGGGGCCACCACATCTTTTGGCAAGCCATCCATCAACAGAGTCAACAACAGGCAAGCAGCCTGGGCTACCCAAGCTGGGAGGAAAGGTGGGGCCAGCCACACGGGAGGAAAGGTGGGTGTGGGGTGGGAGCAGGAGCAGAGGAGAGGACCTGAAAGAGGAGGTGAAGAAAGGCTGGGAGGAAGAAGGGGATGAAAATGGCCACTTGTCACTCAGGGGGCCCATGGGCCAGCAGCAAGATCGTGGAGCCCCAACACTGCCTGACCCACCGCATCACCGCCCACATTTTTAACAAGGCTCCAGGCTGTTCGCAGGCACTGGACAGTTTGAGAAGCACTGGTCTACAGCACAGGCTTTGGAGTCAGAAACATCTGGGTACCAGCCCCAGCCACACTACTCACTTTCTATGTGACCTACATTGAGCTACATAGCCCTAACCTGCCTCCACTGTCTTGCTGGTAGAGCAGTACCTACGTACAAGGTGGTTTCAAGAGGAAATTAAAATAATGCAAATAAAGCACTTTAGCACCAAATGTGACACACACAAAAAAATGGGCAGCTGGCTCTGCTATCAACACATAAAGCTTAGAACCCAAGTTACCAGATTCTGCCTCTCATTACTTGGAACCTTTGGAGGCCTTTGGCCATGGCGTTCTAGAACCTGCTTGGTATATTGCAATGCTGTGCCACCTACCAGCATGTTCTTTTGGTTTTTTTTTTTTCCAGCATGTTCTTAAATAAACATGTTAAGGCAGCATCATCATTGAGATAAAAAGTTACCAGCTACACCTGGAGCCAAAGATACACGTGTATAAGAAAGGGAAAATAAGGAGGACTGGGAGCACTTGAACATTTCACTGGCCTGCACCCCGAGGCTTCACCCTTGAGCCTGAAACACATGTGGCACAGAGGTCAAAAGCAGAGAGTAAGAAATAAGCAGCTTTGGGAAGGCGGGGCAGGGGACAGGCCAGGCGTCCTGGACTCGGATTCCAGGCACGCTGCCACAGCTGGGTGCTCCCGAGGACAGCACAGACAAAGGTCACTACCTTGACCCACCAATCTTCCTAATGACACAAAATGCCCTTTACTTCCAGAGCCAGCAAACACAGCAACCTGATTTCACAAGATGTGAGCCCTTCTGGACCCTAAAGAGCACGTCCACATGCTAGGAAAAGGCAAGCTCTACATGACAGTCCCAACATCACCGCACAGCTCAGACCCTGTCCTGGTCTGCAGGCCACTGCGTCCTCAGGACTGTTCTTTTCCTCCATGCTTCCAGGCTTTGTTGGTGACCTCATCATGCAACCAGGCCTTAACTCCTGGTCAGTGCCTCCCTGCCCCTCGTCTCATCCTGAGTCTGAGCATCTCTGGCACTAAAATTTCTCTGACTCCCACCACAGTTCACTCACTTCACTCCCAAAGCCACCATTCAGGTTCTGACTATGAAAGCCCTCAGGCCTGCCAGCTTCTGTCTCTCCAACTCAAACTGCTTTCAGCACCACTGCTTAGCCAACCTCCTACAGCGGGTCTGATCCCATTGTGCCTTGGGTGGCTCTCCTGTGCTTACAGAATCACACCCATGGCCCTCCAAAGGCAGGGGCAGCAAAGCTCAGGTTTCCCCCATTGCCTGTCCACTCACTCTGCTCTTCCACTGCAGCTACTGGAATAACAGATCTGAGCTTTAGGCCTGCTGCTGCTGATGGTGATTGTGTCATTTGGTTTTTAACAGAAAGCAAAGGGAAAGAGGAGAAAAGTTAAGGAGCATCTGGGTGCAGTGGCTCATTCCTATAAGCCCAACACTTTGGGAGGCTGAAGCAGGAGAATCCCCTGACCCCGGAAGTTTGAGACCAGCCTGGACAACATAGCAAGACTCCATCCCAGCAAAAACATTTAAAAAATTAGCCAGGTGTGGTGGTGCATGCCTGTAGTCCCAGTTACTTAGAAGGCTGAGGCAGGAGGATCCCTTGAGCTTAGGAGTTCAAGGCTGCAGTGAACTATGACCATACCCACTGTACTCTAGCCTAGGAAACAGAGTGAGACTCTGTCTCAAAAAAAAAAAAAAAAAAAAAAAAAAATAAGGAACAAGTTTCTCAATCCTGCCTTTTATTAACACATACATACCATATAGAAGGTCACCAAAAAATAAGATGGGGCTGGGTGTGGTGGCTCACACCTGTAATTCCAGTGCTTCGGGAGGCCAAAGCAGGAGAAATACTTGAGTCCAGGAGTTTGAGACCAGCCTGGGCAATATAGTAAGACCCCATCTCTACAAGAAATTAAAATTTAAAAATTAAAAAAAAATTTAAAGATGTATTTTGCTGTAACCTGGAAATTTCTCCAGCCAAAGGGTTGTTGTCATCTCAGGCATCAAAGCCCTCAATCATCGTATTGTTGGTAAAAACCTTTTGGGAACTCATCTTTAAGAACAGCATTCGGAATTAGGTTTTGTTTTTGTTGTTGTTGTTGTTGTTTTTGAGATGGAGTCTTGCTCTGTTGCCCAGGCTGGAGTGCAGCTGCATGATCTCGGCTCGTTGCAACCTCTGCCTCCTGAGTTCAAGCGATTCTCCTGCCTCAGCCTCCCAAGTAGCTGGGACTACAGGTGTATGCTACCGCATCTGGCTAATTTTTGTATTTTTAGTAGAGATGGAGTTTTGCCAAGTTAACCATGCTGGTCTTGAACTGCTGACCTCAGGTGATCCACCTGCCTTGGCCTCCCAAAGTGCTGGGATTACAGGCATGAGCCACCACACCCGGCCTCAATCCTGCCTTTCATTAACCCATACATATCATACCTAAGGTCAGTAAAAAAATAAGACGGTGCTGGGCATGGTAGCTCACACCTACAATTCCAGTGTTTTGGGAGGCCAAAGCAGGAGGAATACTTGAGGCCAGGAGATCAAGACCAGCCTGGGCAACACAGTGAGACCCCCATCTACATAAGAAAGTAAAATTACAAAATTTAAAATACTTTAACGATGGATTTTGGCACAACCTTGAAATTTCTCCAGCCAAAGGGTTGTTGTCATTTTAGGCATCAAAGGTGTCAATAATTCTATGATTGGTCCAAACCTCTTGGGAACTCATCTTTAAGAACAGCATTTGGAATTAGGTTTCTAAGTGACTCAATAAATGGAATCCTTGTCCTTCACAAACTCTCCTGATCACATACATTGTTGAACAGCTTTGTCACTCGCCTTGGTCTTGGGACTTGGCTCTGACTCTTATTCCTAAAAGGAAAAATTAAGTCCACTCTGAGTAGGTGAAAACCTATCATAGGCCAGGCATGGTGGCTTAAACTTGTAATCCCTGCACTTTAGGAGGCCGAGGCAGATGGGTCACCTGAGGTCAGGAGTTCAAGACCAGCCTGGCCAACATGGTGAAACCCCATCACTACCAAAAATACAAAATTATCTGGGTGTGGTGGCACGCACCTGTAATCCCAGTTGGGGAGGAGAATCACTTGAACCCAAGAGGCGGAGGTTGCAGTGAGCTGAGATCACACCACTGCACATTCCAGCCTGGGTGACAGAATGAGTTCCAGTGTCAAAAACAAAACAAAACCCTATGATATTCAATGCCTTTTAAAATAATGTTTGTTGATCCTAATATTGCCTACATTTCTGACGGTGGTTCTAGAAGTGCTTTCCCAAAAGGTCTGAGTAATGGCCACACTGAGAATAGGTACAATTAGCCTCTAAAGGCAATTCATACAATTTTTTCTCTCACACTTCAAGACATGGTCTGGTTCAAAATTTATGTATCAAAGTATATATTTATCAAAATGTCAAACAACAATGACCCACTCTAGGTGGCTTCCTTTGTGACCAGTAAGAAGGATAAAATATAGACCAGTCCTTATTTTATTTATTTATTTATTTAATTTTTTTTTTGAGACAAGGGTCTCACTCTATTGCCCCGGCTGGAGGGCAGTGATGCAATCATGGCTCTCACTGCAGCCACAACCTCCTGGGCTCAAGCGATCCTCCCACCTGAACCTCGCAAGTAGCTGGGACTATAGGTGCGCACCATCATGGCTAGCTAGGTTTTTTTTTTTTTTTTTTTTTTGGTAGTTTTTCTATAGAAATGACATTTCACCACATTGCTCAGGCTGGTCTCAAACTCCTCCCACTCAAGTGATCCTCTTGCCTCGGCCTTTCAAAGTGCTGGGATTATGGGCGTGAGCTGCCCAGCCTACAAGTCATTATTTAAATGAGAGATATAAAAAGTCCCAATTTCCCCTATGTCTCCACATGCTTTTCTTCTTCATCCTCTCAAACCACACTGCATAAATATTTGTAAAAATGATCCGATCTTGGTCTGTCACCAAGGATACACTCCTCACCTAAACGGTTATGACAACAGGGAAATACTCATCTCATTTTTGTGACGGGCTGATTACAGTCAGAAACCTTCTGATTTCCTTGATCTAAATTTTTTTCCCTCTTGTAGCTTCAAAAAAAAAATGCTAGCAAACGCACAGTCCATGCCCTTGGTATTCAAAGTGCGCTCCCTGAATCAGCAGCAGCGCAATCACCTGGGAGCGTGACGGAAACACAGTGTCCTGGGGACCCATCTGTGCTGGACTTGCTGAATCAGAACCTACATTCGACAGGATCCCAAGCAACTTCCATGCACATTGGAGTTTGGAAAGTGCCATTCTATGCTGTGAGTTTAAAAGACAGCAAATGATTTTTTAGAAAATTACTAGTCTTAATGCACTTTTGGTTTGTACAAAATAATGAACCGTCCTCTGATTCTCTGTTCTTATCTACAAAAAGAAATGAACATCTGTTCTCCCCAGGTTTTCGTAAGAGTTAATGCTGAATGCCTAGCTCAAAGCCTGGAACATTAAAGCTGCTCAAACTTCCATTTATTTACCCTCCAAACATCACTGCCTTCCTCTAGTGCTTTCTTCCTATAAGTAAAGTTCCTTCTTTCTTTTAGGGTTTAAAAAGGTAAGAGAAGGTAAAGGAATAGCATTTCAGAGAAAAGGAGGAAAGCAACAAATACAGAGAACAGAGTCAAATGACAGAGAAAACTCTAGATCACCTTAGAGAATAAACTCTTAAAGTTAGTAGGCTGTACGTAGAGAAGCTCTGGTTTGGTCATCCTTCAGGTAGCAGGTGCAACAGTTAGTTATAGAAACACGGATGTGGTTATCTAATTCTGAGAAGACTCAGGACTTCTTCACTACAAAGCTTTGCAGAGAAATCTATGTCAACAGAGATACCTGTAATGCTTGACACATCCCAGGCAAATGCCTGAACATCTCTGTTCCTGTAAGATCTCCCATGCCTCCCCACCCAAAGCACAGAAGGTCCTTATCACTGTCCAGTCTATTCTAATCAGCAGCTTTCAGGTTATCTTCCATCTGCCACGCTAAGTTGCTTGAGGCTAAGGACAGTAGCTTAATCATCTCTATACTGTCCATAGCACTGCAAGATCTAGTAGACAACGGGAGCTCAATCACCGGTTGTGTGAGTGTCCTGAGCTGTTATTCTCTCTGATGCAATTGCCATATTTCTAGATGGAATCAACTATATTTTATGGCTCCCGGGTTCCCAATTTTATTGGATTGCTATCACATGTCTTCCATCTAGTTGCTAAACAAAACAACGAGAAAGGCTACCTGCCTCAATATTCTCATCTAGGCCAAATAAATTGCCCTGTTTCATACACCAAGCACCTGAACCAGTCTTTAAGGAAGGCCTTGAACACTCAGCTCTCTAACATTAAAAGACACTAAGGCAGGAAAGACAATACATTCGCACTGCAGGGTGGAGGGTGCAGGGTGCATTCAACAGGCTCCCTAGGCTAGGAGTGCAGAGTCCAAAGAGCACAGCCCTGCCTCAAATATGGTTTCCTGTGCTGGAACCTCAGCTACTATCTTTCACTTTCTTCTTTGAGACGGAGTCTCCCTCTGTCGCCCAGGCTGGAGTGCAGTGGCACGATCTCCGCTCACTGCAACCTGTCTCCTGGGTTCAAGCGATTCTCCTGCCTCGGCCTCTGGAATAGCTCGGACTACACGTGTGCGCCACCATGCTCAGCTAATTTTTTGTATTTTTAGTCGAGATGGGGTTTCACCATGTTGGCCAGGCTGGCCTCGAACTCCTGACCTCAAGTGATCTGCCTGCCTCCACCTCCCAAAGTGCTGGTAGGCGTGAGTCACCGCACTCCGCTAAAGTTTGGTGGCCTATCTTTCTCTATTTTCTAAATGTGTTTGAGACTCTAAATACTAGGAAAATGAAACAGAGGTCATTAACTGAGGGAGCTTACCTCCAAAACATTTTCCAAAGGGCAGATAACATAACATGATCATTCTGACAACTGTGACAAATGTGGGTTTATTTGCCTGACTGCCTCTGTGTCCATTTATCTATGATCACTGAGGCCTCATGCTCCTGCTCAGGAAATGCACCCAGCTGTCCACTTAGTGCCACAGCTGACCAAGAGTCTCAAAGTCTTCCTTGACAATCAGAAAGTTCCTGAATATCTATCACCATTGGAGAGGGTGTCCTTGAAAGGTAACCACTTTACATTCGGCACAAGGACTTCTTGGCCCCATCAGGACCTTGCACGATGACCTTAGATCCTCTGCAGAGGAACCAACAGTCAGCATTTGCTGCGGGCAAGGAGCCAATAGCAACTGACTCTGCTGATATTATCCTCTCCCTGGTCTTACTTATTAAATTCAGAAGTGTTCAACTCTGAACTAACAGGGGATTTTCCTCTGGCATCCATAAAGATGGCTATGGAAGGAATTAATTTTCAATCTTTTGCTGTGTGCCCTGTATCTTACACGTTCCCTTATTTAATAGCACGATCACCTGGGAATTAGACATTTACCCTAAAAGACGAGGAAACACAGCCCTGCCTGAGGCCACAATGGAAGCACCTGGCTCCAGAACTGTCAGATCCTGAAGCACCCATGTTGGTTCATGCTTTTCTAGAGCCATCCTACTCCCTCAATATGAAGAGTTGAAATAAGATGGCTAGATTTTAGAGTGACCTTATTTATTCATTCAACCCTATTCGGTGAAAGGGACCAGGAAAATGGAGTGGTAACTAGAGAGGGAGACAGAGTCAGGGGAGGTTTGGGATGGTGACATAAAAGTGATGCACCCTCACGGCCAATCAAGAGTGAGGAATATACAGGAGAGAAACCTGAGCAGCACGGGGTGGGGACCGCGGCCCCAGAAGGCTCTTCTCCCACAGGAAAGGGAAAGCCGGAGCCACGGGTCCGACGTGGGCGGGCTAGTGGTAGGCTGGGCATCTGGCATTGGAAAGATGCGCACTGAACACTTGCAGAAAGCAGGAGGGAGGAGGTCAGATCACTTGCAAAACCTTGGCCTTGGCCTTGGCCCAGCTGCTGTTTCACGCTGGGGCCTACAGGAAACAGGTGGTCACCTCCTCCGTTCACACCCTAGAAGGGATGGAATTTATGTGTCACATTTGGGTCTCAGATTCTCCCCCCAAAGCAGCATGCTTCCGATGGGTGTCTAAGTGAGGGGGTAATCTTCTCCCACAAGCTAAACAGCTGCTTTTCGTGGTTATATTTTGGATGTATACACCTGCCCATTCGTTCATTCTGTGCAAACGTTTACTGAGCCCAGGTGTAAAGGTTGCTATGGGAACATGAAAATAAATCAGGCTGAACTTGCCCTCAAAGAACATATCCTCTTATAGAAGACTTACACACAAGTTAGATAAATTAAGGAGGCCAAGCAGGGTTTGGCAGTTTAGAGGGGAGTAGATTAATTCCAGCTAGGAGCAGCGTAGTACTTCCCAAACCGTAATGTACAGAAGAATCACCTGAGACATTTCCCCTGTGGGGTCTCCTTCTCCCCAAAAAATTCTGTTATTCCTGGATCTTTTTAGAGCAGAAGACAACGACTTTGCTGATAGTGTAGTCCTACGAGTTGGAGAATGTGGCCTTTAACAACAAATCTAACAAAGACGTTAACAAAGATGTAACACACCTTATCATAGAGATCCAAGGAAATTTCAAATTTCACAACTACAAAAGGCTTAAAGTCAGGAAACTGCAGTTCAATTGTTAAGCATCTCTCTCTTCAACCCATGGAGCTAAGAAGGTACACACCAGTGTCTGTGATCAAATCCACTATCCCAAACCAGGCCCATCTTAGAGTTTAGTAACGTTGCTAAGTGGCGCTTCAAGGGAAGCCCACATCATCCAAAAATAAGCTGGGAATGAGAAGAGTCCCAGCGGAAACAGGAAAGGGATCACACACAGACATTCCATTTCCAAATTTCCTTCCCCGGCGGAGATCCGTGCCCTTCGGTACAGTGTCAGGAAACGGGAGGGTCTGTGATGGGATAAGCAGACACCTGCTCTCCCCACATTCTTGGAGCTACTCAGTTCTCCCTGGAGAACAGAAATGGGCCACAGAGCTCATTACCACCATTCAAGCGTGAAGCTGAAATATCTCCCATTTAATAACCTAGGGGTCTTCAGAGTAGCACCCATCACAGATGGATTTCCCACCACTTTGTCCAGGATGCAGGAGGGTGACAAGGGCCCTGAGGCCACAAAAGAATGAGGAGCAGAGGAGGAGGCTTTTCTTAATCACTAGTAATTATCACTATCATGTTACAAGCAAACAAATATCATTTTGGAAATCCAGAACAATCCCCATGAGGTAAAGAATTTTAACTAAGTGGGCGGGCCAGTTTGAATTCATCAAAAGGCTGAACTGGCAAGCATTTACTACACATTGTCACAACAAAAAAGTAATTTTATTTTTCAAATGCGTATATAGCAAGGGGCTAAATTAAAAAGGTGTTGGCGGCCTGGCCCAGGTGGTGGCTCATGCCTGTAATCCCAGCACACTGGGAGGCTGAGGCAGGTGGATCACTTGAGGTCAGGAGTTCCAGACCAGCCTGGCCAACGTGGTGAAACCCCATCTCTACTAAAAATACAAAAATTAGCCAAGCTTTGGTGGCACACACCTGTAGTCTGAGTTACTCGGGAGGCTGAGGCAGGAGAATCGCTTGAACCCGGGAAGCAGAGACTATAGTGAGCTGAAATTATACCACTGCACTCTAGCCTGGACGACAGAGCAAGACTCCATCTCCAAAAAAAAAAAAAAAAAATGTTGCCTTAATGAAGATGTAAAATTATTACAACAAAACAAAAATGTAAGTGGTTCCTGTAAAGTGCTGTAAGAACATATTCCAGCACTTTGGGAGGCCGAGGTGGGTGGATCACGAGGTCAGGAGATCGAGACCATCCTGGCTAACACGGTGAAACCCCGTCTCTACTAAAAAATATAAAAAACTAGCAGGGCGAGGTGGCGGGCGCCTGTAGTCCCAGCTACTCGGGAGGCTGAGGCAGGAGAATGGCGTGAACCCGGGAGGCAGAGCTTGCAGTGAGCCGAGATCGTGCCACTGCACTCCAGCCTGGGCGACAGAGCGAGACTCTGCCTGAAAAAAAAAAAAAAAAGAACATATTCTATTAAATACACTATTATATCTTTCTGATAGTATTACCTTGCTCAGATTTCTTTCTTTTTTTTTTTTTTTTTTTTTGTTCCTTGTTTTTTGATTTAGGGTCTTGTTCTGTTGCTCAGGCTGGAGTGCAAGGGTGCTATCTTGGCTCACTCCAACCTCCACCTCCTGTATATAAGTGATTCTCATGCCTCAGCCTCCGGAGTAGCTGGGATTACAGGCTGTGCCGCTATGCCCAGCTAATTTTTTGTATTTTTAGTAGAGATGGGGTTTTGCCATGTTGGTTTTGAACTCCTGACCTCAGGTGATCTGCCTGCTTCGACCTCCCAAAGTGCTGGGATTACAGGCGTGAGCCACTGTGCCCAGTCCCAGATTTCTTTTCTATGTAGTGTTATGACTAACTAAATGTTCATCACCTGGAAAGCCTAACCTTTTTATTCAATTTTCTTGCCCCAATAGCTAATAATCATAATAGTGAATAAGGTAAACATTATAAGTAGGCAGAACAATATAAACAGTTTGGGACATTCAGCTGACATTTAATAAGCACCTACTATGTGAAAGGTGCTTTCATCCAGACTATAGGCATTTATTCCCTGGATCCTCCCCAGTTGCAGTGCTGGACAGCTGTCCATCGCATTTTCAGAGGAGGAAACTAAATGGCTGGCCTCCCCTAGGCCTCCCAGCTGGTAGGCAGGTCAAACAGGGATACAAACCCAGCCTTCTTGACTCCCCACCCTCTGTTATTTCACTGAGCCAAGGCTAAGAAACGCAATCACTCTGGTTCTATAGAAGAGTTGCCTTCTCTGATGTGATGGCTGTTGGATTATTTTTAAAAGTCGAGGTAGGAAAGGACTCAAAAATCATATGCACACACCTTAAACAATTTACTGGAACAGAAAACATTCATTCCTTAATCTTGTGAAGGGCCAAGGGCTTCTCTTTAGAGCGAGGATCTGCTGACGGGAGTTCTGTGGTCTTTCCGACAACAACCACACCCCATCCGCACACCCTGCAACGTCAGACTTCAGTTTCCTTCAAGGAGAGTTTCACTACTTACAAAGTGGCAAGTCCTTCTAGATTTTTTTTTTTTTTGAGACAGTCTTGCTCTGTTGCCAGGCTGGAGTGCAGTGGCGCAATCTAGGCTCAGTGCAGTTTCAACCTCCCAGATTCAAGCTATTCTCCTGCCTCAGCCTCCCGAGTAGATGGGACTATAGGCACCCACCACCACGCCCAGCTAATTTTTGTATTTTCAGTAGATACGGGTTTTCACCATGTTGGCCAGGATGGTCTCAACCTCTTGACATCGTGATCCACCCACCTGGGCCTCCCAAAGTGCTGCAATTACAGGCATGAGCCACCACGGCCAGCCCCAATCCTTCTAGATTTTAACTACACCATCCCCTCTTTATTTATATTGATTGTCTCAACCACACCTAAAACAACAGGAATTTCTTTATAAGTTGTTTTGCAACTCTTTCCAAAACACGTAACTTAGTTTTCAAAAAAACAAGTTCTCTTTTCACGCTAATATCTCATCTGTGTATGTACTATTTTGGTTACATAATTACAAAAACAAGTACATGTGGCAAAAAAACAAGTCTGGGGGAAAAACCCGCAACTGACCGGTAAGCGCAGAGCTTACTGTGCTTACTGCCTAGGTGAGGGGACATGGCACGGGACAACGAAGAGAGCAATCACAGCCCCTAGTGCCCTGATGGGTCCGACCGACCAGTGGAATGGAAGGCTGCAGTCACTCAGGCCAGCAGGCCCAGTGCAGGCTGGTTAAGAGAGCTCCCTCCACACCCTCCACCCCCACCTACCTGTGAGCACCTTAGGAAAACAGTAAACATTTCCATCAGAAAATAGAGCTGTGTTAAATAATAAGAAGGATTGAGACACAATAAAGATGGGTTCAAATAACCACAAATCTTTTCTAGTCCCAGGGTCTCTCTGAGCCTCAATTCCTTTGTTTGAAACACACAGTTAAAACAAGGTTCCTTGTGCAGTTGCTGCAAGAATTAAATAAGAACATATGGAAAGTGCCTAGCCCAGGCCTTGGAACACAGAAATTACTCAATAAATGGGCTCTGCCTGATTTATCATGGTACCTCTCTCCCATGGTGCCTAGCAACATGCTGTGAAGTAAGAAGCTCTGATGGCTGGACAGAAAGATGGACAGATGGTCTGGTGTCAGAACTGTAAAAATCCTTCAGTTCAGTACCTTGCTTGGCTCAATTGGCCTCCCTAAAACGAATCAAGTATCTGTAGCTGGAGTCAGAGTGTTCCCCACCTGAAGATAAACAAATTCGAATTTTACCAATAAGAATGGAGAGACCAGAGTAGGAATAAAAGGAAGAGACAAACAGAAGAGAATTTAAAAAGTATCAGACCCAGATGTTAAACAAAAAACTGGTTCACTGGCAGATAAATCTTTTTTCTCCTCTTCTCGCCAATTGTGGTTATTAAGAATGAGGACACATTAGGATAAGTCTGATTTTTTTTTTTTTCCAAGGCATGGGGAAATTTATAGACAGCAAATCCAGTGAAAAGATAAATCATTTACCCTTAGTTTTCAATAAATAGAAAGTCTCAAAAAGTTAAAAGGAAAACAGTTCCAGAATAACCACCATATGGTTTTGGTTTCAAGTACTTAGCATTTCATAACAGGCACAGTTCACTGGAAACATATTTACACTCTGAAACGAGGCAGGTGCAGAATACATGCTTTCAATTGTGGATGTGATAGGAATGGAAAGTAGGCAGAAATGGAAGGCTTTTTTTAATTTAACGAATCAATCAGCAGATAAAGCTTTCACTCACTGTAAATTTTCTGTTTACAAAAGCTCCACATGCTAAGATGACACACCCAAGACTAGGGAGGGGACCCTACATTCTGGAAAGAAAAATATCTCCATTTTCAATGGAAGGAGCCCAACGTCAGCCTACCCTTTGAAGTTTCAGTTAGCTCCCATCGTCCTGCCAATCACCCACCTTAAGTCTAAGGAGGCTTTAAAACTATTAGATCTCTAGGCATCTCCTCAGCTAGTAACATATTTACAGTGATCCACCCAAGGTGGAAATATGAGTCTTTAAGATAGCCCCATGTTTCTTCTGGTTTTTTTTTTTTTTTTTTTTTTTTGGAGATGAGTTTCACTCTTGTTGCCCAGGCTGGAGCACAATGGCGTGATCTTGGCTCACTGCAACCTCTGCCTCCTGGGTTCAAGCGATTCTCCTGGCTTAGACTCCCAAGTAGCTGAGATTGCAGGTGCATGCCACCATGCCTAGCTAATTTTTGTATTTTCAGTAGAGACAGGGTTTCATCATACTGATCAGTCTGGTCTCGAACTCCTGACCTCAGGTGAACCGCCTGCCTCAGCCACTCAAAGTGCTGGGATTACAGGCATGAGCCACCGCGCCCGGCTCTTCTGGGTTCTTAAACACGATGTTAAGCCTCAGTTTTCTCATCTGTGAAACAGAGGCAATGAAACCTACTTCCGCCAGCTGTTGTGAGAACTAACAATAAGACTTAGCACATACAATAAGTTCTCAATCCATGGTAGCTGCTATTCTTCTTCTTCTCTGTATAATTAAGGGGGAAAACTAAGTATCTTTGATCAATAAAATTTGGCAGAGAGAAAAAAATTGGTAACCCCTAGTGTTAATAAGATTTCCAAAGAAGCATTTGGCAATACAACAGAAGCCTACAAATGTTTATGGCCCTCACTCAGCAATCCCCCATGAGGACTCCATCCTACGGAAATAAGATGTGCAAGAAGATGCACAGGAATGCCTTCCGCGGCATCATTTGGAATACTGGCACTCTACAAACAAAAAGATAACCAACAGTTGGCCGGGTGCAGTGGTTCACGCCTATAATCTCAGCACTCTGGGAGACTGAGACAGGCGGATCACGAGGTCAAGAGATCGAGACCATCCTGGCTAACACGGTGAAACCCCGTCTCTACTAAAAATACAAAAAAAAAAAATTAGCCAGGCGTGGAGATGGGTGCCTGTAGTCCCAGTTACTCGGGAGGCTGAGGCAGCAGGAGAATGGTGTGAGCCCAGGAGGCGGAGCTTGCAGTGAGCTGAGATCGCGCCACTGCACTCCAGCCTGGGCGGCAGAGCAAGACTCCATCTCCAAAAAAAAAAAAAAAGAAAACAGTGGGGGAAATGGCCAGATAAACAGTTGTGTGTTCATAGGAGTTTCTGCAGCCATGGAAAAATGATTACAATATGATCATCTAAAAACAAAAATCTGGCCGGGCGCAATGGCTCATGCCTATAATCCCAGCACTTTGGAAGGCCAAGGCAGGCAGATCACCTGAGGTCAGGAGTTCGAAACCAGCCTGATCAACATGGAGAAACCCCATCTCTACCAAAAATTCAAAAATTAGCCAGGCATGGTGGTGCATGCCTGTAGTCCCAGCTACTCGAGAGGCTGTGGCAGGAGAATCACTTGAACCTAGGAGGCAGAGGATGCGGTGAGCCAAGATCGTGCCACTGCACTCCAGTCTGGGCAAAAAGAGCAAAACTCCGTCTCAAAAAAAAAAAACACGAAAATCCATACTTAAAACTTTGGGATATCATGTTATAAATATATTTAAAATAGTATGTACCCATTGTGTCTATATAAACATTAGGAGAAGTACAACAAAATACTACATTAAGTATTTCCAAATGGTAAAATTACAGGTAACTTTTATATGTTGTCAGAGAATTGTTTGTGTTTTTGAAATTCTGTGCAAATAATTTATGTAAAGTCAGGAAAAAGTTATTAAAAAGTTTGTGGGTATGGGTATGTATCTGTGATGGAGAAGGACAAAGCACGCTAAGGAGAAACCCAGAAGCTAACTGGAAGCACGCCATTAATTGCTGATGCTTGAGCACAGAAAGAAGAGAAAGAATATGATTCCCTTCAGGCCCACAGTTTGAGTTACATTAAGCCTGTGGTCATTTCCTTTAAGACCTGGGCACTTCGGCATTGCTCATTTTCATGTACTATTATTTGTGCCAAAAGAAAAAAAAAGAAAGCCTCCCAAACCTCAGACCACATTTAAATGCACGAGCAGCAAATGATTCTGTCGCATTTTGGTTTCCTTGGCAACCTTATCTGTGTCTTCTTTGATCTCAACCACAAATGAAAAAGTCTTGGTTCTCCAAAGTCCCTGAGATCAATTGCCAGCTAGACAGTAGCAGATCATGGTAGAATGCTCGTTCTCTAAGAAAGAATTTCTAATTCATGAGTTTCTTCACACCAAGCTCATTCCACAATGGATTTTTGAGAACAGATTCTTGATGCATTCACCATTTGAGTTCTGAGCTGTCTGATTTTCATATTACCACAATTTAATTTTAGCATCACATAAACATAATTAATCTTTTTCACGAAGTGAAAGAAACAAGGAAATTACATTTAAGCCTCCAATTTTGCTAAATAGTACTGGTGTCTAAATATTTACCTGCTCTTTCCACCGCAGGTGCCTTGAGCAGGAAGTGGGGGGGTTTCCAGGCCTAAATCTAACCTGCAAATGTCAAACTGGAAAACACCGCTACAGAGGCTGTGAGCAAAGTCCTGAGGTCTAAATACTATCTGCAGAACGTTACAAAGAAATCAGGAGATAATTCCAAAGGGACATGGAGAAACCCAAGTCATCCGTTTATGATTCAGGAAGTATAAGAGGGCTTAAAACGTTTTATGGAATTTGTGTCCACCCCTTAAGTCATTTTTCTAAGAAAATGTCTGGCTGGATAAACTGAATGAAATTAGGTATATCATACATAGATTCATCCAGCCATAAATGTTTACTGGGCGCCTACTATATATGTGGCATTGATAGGTTTTGAGGCCCAAATGTAGAGTAGGACGTTTCTGTTCAAACACCCGAACCAAAGACCCTCTCAAAATAGTGCATCAAAAATGCATTTTTCAGCCAGGTGCAGTGGCTCACACCTATACTCCCGGCACTTTGGAAGGCTGAAGTGAGAGGATCACTTGAGGCCGAGAGGTTGAGACAGCCCAGGAAACATGGAGAGACCCTGGTCTCTACAAAAAACAAAAACAAAAAAATGAAAACCAATTAGCCAGGCACGGTGGCATGCACCTGTAGTGCTAGTAGCTACCTGGGAGGCTGAGGCGGGAGGACTGCTTGAGCCCAAGAGTTAGAGGTTGCAGTGAGCTATGAACACCCCACTCACTTCAGCCTGGGCAACAGAGCAAGACCTTGTCACTTTTTTAAAAAAAATACAATTTTCAATGTGTAGAAGAAAATACAAGGCTCCAATGAATGCTGGGTGGCTGGTCCCATCTTCACGATTGCTATAAATGGCAAAAATCTTAGGATAAACTGAAATTATTCTTCCACGAGAACCCAGTGGATGCTGATCTGAGAACAGCTATGTCAATGTGTTTCCACAAGCTTAAAGCACACCAGTTTACCAAGCTTTTCTCTCTTTTGTTTTGTTCTTTGAACTACTTTCCCCAAATCTCATTTTCTCAGTTGACGCTCAGCATGATTTTCAATTTTAAGCTCCAACCTTTGACTTAAGCTCTTTATCATGAGTATCCAGAAAGCAGGAAGGATCATAAGCATCTTACTATTTTGAGTACTCTAAGCTCTTCATGAAAGTATTTGCCCATGTTCCCAAACAGGCAAAACCCTCGCCCAGCTTCCTCGGCTTAAGTGGTGACAGCAACAATGTTTGCTCTTTCAGGGCAAGAAGGTCTCTCACCCGATTTCAAAGAAACTATGATATCTTTCTTCAGAAGCTGCTCATGCAAATGAATTCTAGTTGTTCCTGCCGTAGTTCTCCCCTGCTCTCCACTGTGAATGTCTGTTTAGAAAAAAGTATGTAAAATAAAAGACACTTTAAAAACACTTAATGGACAGTGAGGGTTTTAAAAAATTGTATTCAACTCATTTTTTAAAAGCAGTCCTGGGCCACGCTGAAACCTCAACTTGCCTAGGCTCCTTCGGGAAACCAGGATTCAAATTCCTTTGTGTTTTCTTCTGTCCATCCCACTAGAATATTATCAATGCTGGGATTATAAATGGGATTAAAAGCCTTAGTCTTTTATCTCAATGGCTGTGCCATCTTATCTTTAGCCTGTTACATATGGAACACTTCATAATGGGGAGAACAAGTAATAATGAATATAACTGCCATCAGCATTTAATGGTAAATAAATGACCATAGAGTCATTTATTCATTTTTAAAAATCTAAAAATATTTTCCTGGGTCACAAGGAATAATTGAGTCTTGGGGCCTCTCAAATTACCTTTAGATAAGGCATCTCTTACACTTCTACTGACTTTTAAAAGCAAGTTACATCCATAGTTTCATAATTTAGACAACTTGTAGGAAATGGAATAGCAAGATCCCTAGAAACTTAAAACTACTACTGAGAAGACAGAAGAATTTGGATGTGATGAAAATAGCATTTCTCAAGTGCTTTAAAAGACAAAATGCCCGTGAGTTTTAAACCATTCACAGAGAACAGAGTCATTAGAAAGCTATTGCTTAATATCTTGAAGGAAAATTTGTATCACCTATTTTTCACTAAATAAACATGTTGTATAACCCGCAGCTAAAAGCTATTTTCCTCATGATTTAAAAAAAAAAAAAAAATCGGCACCATTACATCTCTCTCTCTCTCTCTCTCTCTCTCGCGACAGAGTCTTCCCCTGTCACCCATGCTGGAGTACAGTGGCTCCACCATGGCCCACTGCAGCCTCAAACTCTGGCCTCAAGTGGTCCTCCCACCTCAGCCTCCAGAGTAGTGGGGACTACAGGCATGTGCCACCACACCCAGCTAATTTTTAAATTTTCCTTTTGTAGAGTTGGGGTATCACTATGTTGACTAGGCTGCTTTCAAACTCCTGGGCTCAAGTGATCCTCCCTCCTCAGCTTCCCAAAGTTCTGGGATTACAAGCATGAGCCACCACGCAGCCATTCTTCTTTAAATAGAAGGAATTTACCTACATTTTCAAGAACTACTTCAAAGTACATTTTCATACTATTTATGCTTTATGTATATGCTAAGTAATTCATGTTTGGATATATCTAGATTTAGAGTTTTTTATGAAATACGATTCTTTTGGGTGGAATTTGCTAGATATCAAAGTTTCTTTTTCCCCTCAGTTTTATTAAGGGTATAACTAAGAAATTAAAATTGTTATATGTTAACAGTATACTTATTATGTTTTGATACATGTATATGTTGTAAAATGACTAAGATATTTTTTGTGGTGAGAACATTTAAGATCTGATCTCTTAGAGATTTTCAAGTCTTCTGATTAACCATAGTCACCATGCTATACAACAGATCTCCACAACTTATTCATCCTAAAACTTTGTACCTTTTAGCCAACAACAGTGTTTATCCTCAATAAAGCATGTTCTAATATTTAAAAAAATGTGTGGTGTGTTGAAATATTACTATTTCTTCTATCATGTTTTAGCTCATTTCATAATAACTAAATCTTTTCTCACTTCTTCAATTGTTACAGCTCATCAGCTATAAAAATAAGCAAGGCAATTCAAGTTCTTTGAAATACCTGAATGACTATATAGATGTATCTTTGATAACAGGACATAGGATCAAGGTCTAAGTCATGTGCATTAAAATCCAGAACTCTCTAAAATCAGAGGCTGAACAAGAGCTTCCGGAGCCACCTACAGGTCCCCGTGGGCTGTGTGATCCAACTCATCACCAACAGTGGGGTCACGTCCTCAGAGAACTCAATCTTAAAAACAAATGTTTCCAACCAACCTAGTATTTCAAGAGTAGCAAGGGGAATACAGTTTACCAGCAGGCCTAAAGCAGATTTAGCCTCTACAGCCTCTGCAATCCTATCTACAGTGCGCATGGACCATCAGCTTTATTAATGTCTGAAATCAAGAGGTGGCAAGACTCACCCCATCCCAGCATTTCAAAGCCTTTTTCTAACAGAGGAAAAAACTGGGGCAAAAGAATACCAAGGAGCTATTGGAGTTGCTCCAAAGATTATGAGCTGATATTCAGAAGCAGATGAGTGATCCGGTGAAAGGGTTTGTTGTTACTATTACCTAGTGTTTTGTTTTGTTTTTTTGAGACAGAGTCTCGCTCTGTCGCCCAGGCTGGAGTGCAGCGGCGCGATCTCTGTTCACTGCAAGCTCCGCCTCCCGGGTTCACGCCATTCTCCTGCCTCAGCCTCCCCAGTAGCTGGGACTACGAGCGCCCGCCACCACGCCCGGCTAATTTTTTGTATTTTTAGTAGAGATGGGGTTTCACCGTGTGAGCCAGGATGGACTTGATCTCCTGACCTCGTGATCCACCTGCCTCGGCCTCCCAAAGTGCTGGGATTACAGGCGTGAGCCACTGCGCCAGCCTTTTTGAGTATTTCAACACAACAACAATGAATTCTTTGGAATGGACTCTTTGGGTGCAGTTTAACTGCAGCTCTCTTCTGTTATGAAAGTTTTGGGTGGGCTACAAAATAAGGAGTTGCTTAAGAAAACCTCACATCCTCCAAGCAGCACCACATCAACAATGAATTCCATCTCACTGGAAGCTCACTTTGCGCGCCCTCCCCCAACTCCTCAGGCCCACAAAGCAGCCCATCACAGCTCCTTAGTAGGGAGACAAAGCCAGCATTTGTAAAAGGGAGCCCCATTTCCCAGAGATACATTGCCTTGGAAAGGCTTGGGGTCTCCACACCAAAGTTGGTGGGAAGCACAGTGACTCCAAGGAAGTCCAGCAGTTTCCCTGCTCTCTCATCTCAGGCTCAGGATTATAGGAAGCATCTTCATCCCAAATAGCAGCCAACCCCAGGTCCTGAGCAGGTGGCGTTCCAAGGAAAGGTAGGTGAGAAAATGTGAGAATCCAAGGACATGGGGACTGCTGAGATGGACAGCACAAGGCCATCAGTACGCCATGATGAAAACGTCATCTTTATCCAATGTCCTTGGGCCCATGTCTGCACTCATCAAATACTATGGGGTCCACTCTGGGCTACCCTCAAGGAGCTTCTACCACATCCAGCCTCTATGAGACATCCTCCAAGTAGGAATGTATCCAGATTAATCTCCAAAACAGAGAGTTTCCCTTTCTCTCTGTTGTAGGCAACCTGCCATCCTTCATAAACTTTCCCAAAATCATAGTATTAATAATAACCATTTCCATTTAGACCAAACCCTAAATCAGGAGCTGACAAACTATGGCAGCAGGCTAAATCTGGCCCACTGCCTGTTTCTGTAAGTAAAGTTTTATTGAAACACAGCCAGGGCCATCTGTTTATCTATTATCTAGGGCTGCTTTTGCTCTACAATGGGAGTGTTGAGTAGTTGTGAGAGACACAGTGGTCTGCAAAGCCTAAAATATTTACTGTGTGGCCTTTCACAGTAAAAGTTTTCCCTAAATGGTACAAAGCATGGAAACCTCTAAGGAGAGGCGTCCATCATTATCAGCAGGAAGCAGCCCTTCCCTGAGCAAACCCCCAGCACAGAGCGGCGATGGAGTTGGGGGCACTGAGATGGGAGCTGTGCTTCCTGACCATCTTTCATGACAATCGCACGACCCTGGCAAGCCTTGGCACCTCTGGCTATACAATTCAGGCATCAATACCTACTTCACAAGGCTGTCTTGAGGGTCAGACAAGACAGAGTACACAAAAAGCTCCCGGCACAGGCAAATTTACCACTCCTCAAGGTGCTCCATTAATGGTAATGACCCTAAGAAAGCAGGACTAATGTGAATCCTGCAATACTCATCTCCACTCATTAAGGCTCCTACAGCCATGACCTTGAAAAGATCACAGGCTCAGCACGACAACCAAAAGAAAGGACACAAGCCTCTCTCTGTGTTGAGTCACAGAGAGGCACAAGGTCAGGACTTAATGTTCTTGTGCTTGGGGAGAAACACCGAGCTGTTTCAGGTTGGAATCTTTCAATTACCAAACTTAGGGCAGCCTCCTAGATATGGAAGAGACCGAGACAGATCATTGTCACCCAGGGTCTGTCTCCGAACATTATGTGTTTCATCCTTTTAACAGACAGCAATTGGTACAGGGTATCCCTAGACAGTGGCCAAACTACACACTGGCCAGCAGAAGCTCTGAAGAGCCTCTTTTTTCTTTTTTTCCTCAAGACGGAGTCTTGCTCTGTCACCCAGGCTGGAGTGCAGTGGCGCAATTTCAGCTCACTGCAACCTCCGCCTCCCAGATTCAAGCAATTCTCCTGCCTCAGCCTCCCAAGTACCTGGGATTACAAGTATGCACCACCATGCCCAGCTAATTTTTGTATTTTTAGTAGAGATGGGGTTTCACCATGCCGGCCAAACTGGTCTTGAATTCCTGACCTCGTGATCCGCTCACTTTGGCCTCCCATAATGCTGGTGAGAGACAGGACTAGCTGGAATTTCCCAGGCTAAGAATCCCTAAGCCTAGCTGGGAAGGTGACCGCATCCACCTTTAAACACTGGGCTTGCAACTTAGCCCACACCCGACCAATCAGAATGCTCATTAAAATGCTAATTAGGCAAAAACGGAGGTAAAGAAATAGCCAATCATCTATTGCCTGAGAGCACAGCAGGGTGGACAAGGTTCAGGATATAAACCCAGGCATTGGAGTGGGCTAGGGCAACCCCCTTTGGGTCCCCTCCACTTATGTGGGAGCTCTGTCTTCACTCTATTTCACCCTATTCAATCTTGAAACTGCACTCTTCTGGTCCGTGTTTTGTTACGGCTGGAGTTGAGCTTTGGCTCGCCCTCCATGGCTGCTGTTTGCCGCTGTAGACCCGCCGCTGACTTCCATCCTTCCGGATCCAGCAGGGTGTCCGCTGTGCTCCTGATCCAGTGAGGCGCCCACTGCCACTCCCGATCGGGCTAAAGGCTTGCCACTGTTCCTGCATGGCTAAGTGCCTGGGTTCGTCCTAATCAAGCTGAACACTAGTCACTGGGTTCCATGGTTCTCTTCCGTGACCCACAGCTTCTAATAGAGCTATAATACTCACCACATGGCCCGAGATTCCATTCCTTGGAATCTATGAGGCCAAGAACCCCAGGTCAGAGAACACAAGGCTTGCCACCATCTTGGCAGTGGCCCGCCGCCATCTTGCGAGCTCTGGGAGCAAGGACCCCTGGTAAACTGGGATTACAGGCATGAGTCACCACGCCCAGATGAAGGGCTTATGTTTTAAAGGGCTGTGAAACCATACTCCTGTTGCTTCAACTGACTTGACACCCACACATGCTAGGTGTGACTCCAGTCAGAACACACAGCATGGACAAGAATGCAATCATCAATATATGGTGCAAGGCAGGGACCTGACACAACCAAACCCTGAGAACGTACTAAGACAGGGAAGCTGCGTTTCCTCGCCCTTCTCTCCGGTCCTCCCATTTTCACCCCATCCTCCCTGATATTTGCAAACGGAAGCCATGCATAGCCTTTGAACAACCCAGCCTTCTCCCATGCATGAATATCACATTTTCCTGCATTAAGGCAACTGATCCTAACAAACAAATCTCTGCAGGTGCGCAGGGCAGGGTTTGGGTGCTGGTTTTACAGTTGGGGAAACTGAAGCTGAGAATGATGGTATGGCTTGGCAAGCAAGGATGAGAGCTATCTGACTTATCCACTGCTCCAGAGCCATCCCCAGGGCCCAGTAAGTACTTGGTAGTGAACACAAATGCTCATTAACAATGGTGTATGGCCCGGATT
Source organism: Piliocolobus tephrosceles (assembly GCF_002776525.5). Lineage (NCBI taxonomy): Eukaryota > Metazoa > Chordata > Mammalia > Primates > Cercopithecidae > Piliocolobus > Piliocolobus tephrosceles. The sequence continues at coordinate 128,228,077 of NC_045440.1, forward strand.
CAGATTTCAGCTCCTCCACCTAGTAGCTGTTGACCTTGAGGGCTTCAGTTTACCTCTCTGTGCCGAAGCTCATTCATCTGTGAAATGGAAATAATAAACTATCATATAAAGTTGTGAAACCTAAATAACTTAATATATTTAAAGTGCTTAGAACAGTGTGCTTGGCACAAAGTAAGTGTTCATTAAATGTCAAGTGTTCATTGACTTCCATTACTTGCTGAATCAAATCGACCTGACTTTGGGCCACTTTTTGTCTTCTCGTGTGCACTGTCATTCTTTAAACATGCATTACAGCAATTTAAAAAATTATGACCTAAGAAAGGCCACCTCCTAGGATTTCAGTATTAAAACCCCATGCAACAATGACATTTTTCAAAAAGACATCTGGTTTCAGCTGATAACATACCACAAAGTAGGCTGATAGCACCAGGCAGTCACGTGTGGCGGTTCAAAACAAGAACTTGAGCGTGACATGCCCGCATGAAGAGCATGCTTTGACATACACAGCACACATAGCACAATCATATAAATTATATTTTACTGCTCTACCTATGTATGGCTACCAACTACAGTCCACATGGCCTTTTTTTTTTTTGGTGGTGGGGGATGGGCATAGATCACTACAGTTAGAAACATGTTACATTCAAAACCATTTCCCTAGTTTAGCCCTCTAAATAAAGGCTGGGGACAATTCCCGACTGCAGAAGTGCCCTTCCCTGAAACCACAGACCAGATAAAGAGCTATGTGAAAGCATTTGCAAGAAAAGAAGTTATTTCGGTTTTCCCGGGACATAAGTCTCCACCCAGTCGCACAGTACCAGCCATGGAGAAAAAGAAAAGACCCTCCCTGAAGAACTTGCTAATTCATCTGAGCGGCTCAGAAACAGGAAAATTCACTGAGCCCTGGTTACCCTGATCCCCAGACTCGAGGACCCAGTGACATCCTGTTTTTGCTGGGTTCTCGTTTTCATATCTCAGAGTTGCCAGGTGTGCCCTCCTAGAAGAAGGCTTTTGGGTCCTCTCCCACACCCCAGGCTTCCTTAGAGGCAGGGGTGGGCCAGTCCTTGTCTGTCAGAGAGCCCGGTTGTGTCCATTTTCTTCTCCCTAAAGGATTTTTACTCTCCAACTTCAAAACTCAGTTCCAAGGCCACCTCTCCCCTCGGAAACCTTCTCCTGGCTAGATTCACCCATTTCAACCACCCCAGGGGTTCCCTTCTCCTAATCCTCCCTGTTTACTCAGAATCATAAACTGTTTAATAATTGGATGGAACTCGGTAAACATTTACTCCAACTTCTTAGCCAGTAGAGAAATGTCTTCTTTATTTATTTTGACATGGAGTCTCGCTCTGTTGCCCAAGCTGGAGTGCAACAGCACAATCTTGGGTCACTGCAACCTCCGCCTTCCAGGTTCAAGTGATTCTCCGGCCTCAGCCTCCTGAGTAGCTGGGACTACAGGTGCACACCACCATGCCTGGCTAATTTTTTTTGTATTTTTAGTAGAGACGGGGTTTCACCACGTTGGCCAGGCTGCTCTCAAACTCCTGACCTCAAGTGAGCCACCTGCCTCAGCCTCCCAAAGTGCTGGGATTACAGGAATAAGCCATCATGCCCAGCTGAGGAATGTCTTCTATACATTAACAATACCCAATAGAAATCCAAAACAAGCCACAATGTAAGCCACATGAGTCATTTAAAAATTTCTAAAGGTCACAGTCACATAAAAAGAAACAGGTGAGGAGCTGGAGACTAGCCTGGCTGACCTGGTGAAACCCCATCTCTACTAAAAACACAAAACTTAGCTGGGCGTGGTGGCAGGCACCTGTAATCCCAGCTACCTGGGAGGCTGAGGCAGGAGAATCACCTGAACCCGGGAAGCAAAGGTTGCAGTGAGCCGAGACTGTGGCATTGCACTCCAGCCTGGGCGACAGAGCAAGACTCTGTCTCAAAAAAACAAAAACAAAAACAAAAAAAGAAAAGAAACAGGTGAAGATAGTTTTTAATAGTCCATTTTATTTAACCCAACAACATATGCATAGTATTGTCATTTCAATATGAAACCAACACAAAAATTATTAACAACATAATATCTTTTCTTCATTCTAAGTCTTTGAAATCCAGTGTGTCTTTTCTACTGGAAAACACATCTTGGTTTGGACCAGTCACATTTCAGGTGCTCAACAGCCATAGGTAGCCAGTGGCTACAGGATGGGACAAGGCAGTTCCATATCACTGTCTGCTGGAATTCCTACGGCACCTTCAAACAAGGAAAACACAGTTCCTTCCTACGAAGAGAGTACGTTAGTATGTCCGTTAGCAAAGGCTACCGTGGCTCAGAAACAGAACGTATGCAGGAGTCCAGGTTTGCCTGTGAACTCAATAGACCAGGATCCTTAGGATTTAAAGAGACTGCAACTCTCAGACAAAACAGACAAGAAGACTGAGACCCAGAAAACAAGCAAATTACCTGAAGTCACATAGATCAGCAGTAGCAGAGGAAGGTCTAGATGCCGAATAGGAGTTTCTTTAGATACGAAATACCTAACACACACACACATACACACACGCACACACACGCATGCACACAAACACACACACACAAATGCACACACACACAATTTGGTCACCACTCTGTGAAATCAATGCCTAACTTAAGATGAAGATTGTTGCAGAAAATGGCACAACTCTGCTTCCTCCAGATAAGTCCCAAATTTCTGAGATCTAGAAAACTGAGTCTCACCAATTCAGTCTCATGTTCCCTTTCCCATCCTTAGCTGAGATAAAAGGAATGGCATCCAAAAAAAATGAAAAGAAGGAAGATAATCACAGGCACGCTGAAGCACACCTCTTAAATAGCAGTAAAGTATAAAATTCACAAAATAGCCTGTAAGTACAATTCCCATAGTAGCCTGTAAGCACAGCCATCGAGAGCAATTCTAAAGAGTGACCCCACTGAGTCTGCTTTAACGAATATCCACCTAAAATGCTCTGAAGTTCTTCTTTCACTAACCTATCGTCAACCCACAATAGGTTATCATCACCTCTGTGATCTTATTTACACTGCGACTTGATGGCAGTGAATTCTCTGCCTTACCTGCATTCCAAGTTATCTGTCTATTGCAGGGTGCCTTTCAAAGGTAATTGACGATTTAAATCCCAAACATATTCACTTCTGTGGTCAGACACACGGGGGCTGGCCTGGAATGCCCGGATAGGGCACAGGAGCTAGGCAGATGGGAGAGAAACTGAGGAAGGAGTTCAGAAAGATGAATCTGATTTAAAAAGCCCAGACCAACCAATTCCTGTGCCAACAAGAGGGTAGCGTGGCAGCCCTCTGAGGGGTGACAATTGGTTGGGGACCGTACAGGAAGTCATCAGCTCAAAGTTATGCCTAAATGCAGTGTGTGGTTCAGTCCATCATGTTGAAATAAAATAGTTAGCTAATAACTTTTCACATGTTATGTCTTCTGTAACATTTTATTCATTACAACTATGTTGGCATATCACCAGAGAAAAGATCATATTTGCTAACTTATAAAAAACAAGCCGGGAATGGTGGCTCACACCTGTAATCCCAGTACTTTAGGAGGCCAAGGCAGGTGGATCACCTGAGGCCAGGAGTTCGAGACCAGCCTGACCAACATGGTGAAACCCCGTCTCTAATAAAAATACAAAAATTAGCCGGGCGTGGTGGCACGTGTCTGTAATCCCAGCTACTCGGGAGGCTGAGGCAGGAGAATCCCTTGAACCTGGAAGGCTGAGGTTGCAGTGAACTGAGATCACGCCAGTGCACTCCAGCCTGGGCGACAGGGCGAGATTCCGTCTCAAAAACACAAAACAAAACACACACACACACACACAAACAAAAAAATAAAACAGGCCTTCATAACACTTACTTTGCATAAATATATCTCCCTTTCCCCCCAGGATATACAAGCATGTGTGACTTTCTTTGAGGCTGCTGGGAGATGCCTATAATCAACAGAACTACTAGACACAAATCGCATTCAACAGATGCTGGAAACTTTAACTCACTGATCCCCTCCATGCCCATCAGGAAGCAGCTAGACATTCCGGTTGCAGGAAAAGGCCTCCTTCGTATCATAGACTCCCATCACAAAAAAGTCACAGAACAGCCACTTCTTGGGTTATTTACATTCCAGAGCTCCTGCTAGACGGATGCTTCTAGAAACGTCTTACTGCTACCCCACACGAGGGTAATGAGGTGTATCATCGCCACTGACCTGCAGCTGTGGAAGGAGTAAGTTCCTCAAGCCTCAACTCCAAAGAAAGGAGGGACAGGCCTGAAGCGCTCCTGATGATAGGTGCTGATACAATCCTGAGGGTGAGAATCTTTGCTAAATGAATTACTAACCTATAGTTAAATGTTTCACCATCTTTGCTCATCCAGTGTTCATTTTAATGAAACGGATCATTAGCAAAGAAACAATTCCCTGGTTTGCAAAGCATCCCAGAAGCACGTGTTCCCATCCACGCTCTCCATCTCTGCCACTTTCCATGGTGAGAGGACTTTCGGAAAATGTGGGGCACGTTAACGAGTTCTATAGCAGAGAAGTTCTTCCTCACTCCTCAAAGATCAGGAGAAATGATCAATCAAAATTCTGGAGAATTTTAAGAAAAACAAGTTTCATTAAGTATAAACATTGAAAGATTCACACTAGACCACATGAAGTAGGAAGTATATCCTTATGCCAGGAACACCAGAAAGTCAACAACACTGACCTAACCCAGTGTAATCGCTACTAGAAGGTGACCTTGACCAGCTGGGTACATTTCCGGGTCTCAGCCATGTTACCAACAAGGGAGGGAATAGCTCACATGACTATCTGACAAGCATAATGTAATGTACCTATTAGTAAATGTTATAAGCTATGTTATACAGCCCTTTAGAATGTCCTTACATTCCTCAGCAGCCCTGTGAAGTATCTTCCGTCTACTTTAGCAAAGAACCACCTGAGATTCAGACAATTTCAATAACTTGCCCAAGGCCACAAAGTTAGAAAGTAACACAATAGGGTACTGGACTCTAGTTTTCCAGTGCCGAAACTTCTAATTTAATAATTTAATATTTCTTTAATATCAAAGGCACTCTATTTTTAATCGTAAAACCACTGCCCAAATGAAGCACTTCTCCACCCTCTCTTTTCTGCTCTCCAGCCCCCTAAACAGCAGAACAGAATACGGATTGGAAAATGATGTATAGATGAGAGTTTTGATAACTGCAGCTGCCCTGTGGCTGCAACTGCTGTCAGGGCTCAGGCCCAGGCTTGGGGACCTGCTGGGCAGGCCTGCCAGGAGCCCTGCCTGGTGCACAAACCAAGTGTGCTGACCCTCCCAGGGGAGCTTTTGTTCTCAAAGTCATTGCAAATGACTCTAAGAAACAACATGTGAGATGCTGACTCTGTTGCAACAGTTAGTGGTCAAAGACAATGCACTTCTGGCATCTTCGGTTTAGACTTCCCCTGGCTAGGCCTGGAGGTACACAGGGTGCCCAAGAGCACAGAGAGTCAGATACGCCCTTCCTCATCCCAGCAGAACAGGGAGGGGTTGCCACAGTGGCCTCCACACAGGTGAGAGCGATCAGAATCAATACAACTCAACAGATATTCATCTGGCACCACACCATGTGCAGGAGCCCGGACTTGCCCTGCAAAAGTCAAAGATGAAGACGAAAGCTTTCTGTCTTTTTACCACCAGCTGCCTGGAAGATAAATACTCTTAAACCACACCCATAATACAAGTTGGAGAGAGATGTGTGCAATGACAGTGGCACATATAAAGCACCGTGGGACTACTGAACCCGAGCAATGCTACTTACTGATTGAGGAGAGAAAGAGGGATGGGAGGATGTGGGAGAAAGGGTATCATCTCAGCTGGTCCTTGAAGCATCAGACAGAGACCAGAGGGAACCACATTCCAAGAGGGAAACTGCAGACAAAGGCAACAGTAAAGAGTGTGTTCCTAGGATAGTGTGTCTAGAGTTTAGGGGAACAGAAGCTGGAAAGGTGTGTTTATGACAAATGGTGAAAAGCTCAAAGATAAAAACCCACTTAGGAGGTTGAACTTCAGCAGGCAGAAGAAAATAAAATCTTTGAACTTGGAATGGTATAATCAGAAGGAGAAAAAAACCTAATGTGTCTTAAGCATTGAATCTGACCATGTTAAGTCCTTTTTCACGCACTATTGAATTTCCTATCTCCTTTATCTTAAGAGATAGACCCCCGTTTTCCAGGAGAAGAAACTCAGACTCACTAACTTGTCCAACATGACACAGCTTAAGTAGTGGGGCTAGAATACTTGAACTCAAAACCAACTAACTCTTTTTTTTTTTTTTAGGAAGAGAAAATCAGCTCTGGAGAACTGGCAAGGAGGACAGGTGTAGAGCTAGGGAGACCAGCTTGCAAAATAAAGTTCTTAAAGAGCGAAATGAGCCTGAATCCATTCATAGGAGGAAAACAAGCACACAAAAGCATCAAGGCATTTGAGTAAAAAGTATGATCTGTCTAAATTGCTACCAAAAGGACAACGAGCCGGGGCCTTTTTTTTTTTTTTAATGAAAATGAAGGCTGGGCACGGTGGCTCAAGCCTGTAATCCCAGCACTTTGGCAGGCTAAGACAGGCAGATCACTTGAGGCCAGGAGTTCAAGACCAGCCTGGCCAACACGGTGAAACCCTGTATCTACTAAAAATATTAATACAAAAATTAGCCAGGTGTGGTGGTGAATGCCTGCAGTCTCAGCTACTCAGGAGGCTGAGGCAGGAGAATTGCTTGAACCCAGAAGGTGGAGGTTGCAGTGAGCCAAGGTCACACCATTGCATTCCAGCCTGAGCAAAAGAGTGAATGAGACTCCATCTCAAGAAGAAAAAAAAAAAGAAAAAGAAAAAGAAAATGGAGTTGTTCCTTCAGAGCCACCCCGGAAGTATCCCAACTGCAGGCAACATGGGGATAGAGGAAGATGTTAAATGACACTATGAGGGTACAACCAACCAAGTCCAGAATGCGGAAAATTCTATAGGACAAAAGACCCAGTAAATGGCATTTTTACAAAAGCAGGAAGGCTGTTATAAATTAGATTAAAATAAATTTAAGGAGCGTATCAACTAAATGCAAGACATTTGAGTCAACTGGGAAAATGGAATCTAGACTAATGATGTGAATGAATGAGTGTTAATTTTGTTACAAGTGGTCATGGTATTGTGGTTATGGGTTGGTTTTGTTGTTGTTTTTAGGTCTAATCTGTTAGCAGAGCCCGTGCATCCACGCATATGGGTGAAATACTAACTGCCTGCACTTTGCTTTACAATACTACAGGACACAAAAAGGGGTTGGGCTGGGGGGCAATATGTCTGAAAATAAGAATAGCAGAAAGTTGACAGTTACTGAAGCTGGGTAATGGGGTAAGTGGGGGTTCCCAATAGTATTGTCCTTTTTGTGTGTGTGTTTAAAACTTCCCATAATGAAGTTTAAAAAATGAAGCCACAAAAAATGAAATGGAAATTTTCTTTCCTTTTTTCTCAACACATGTGTTATTAAAGGCAGAGTCAGCAAAAAAAAAAAAAAAAAAAGAGGACACACATTACTTAGTCACAGATGGGTGTGAACAGAAGTTACTTTCCTCTGCACTGAGCAGAAACAGAGGGCATGACATGAAGACTCAGCAGCAACACTGTGACAGACAGGGTTCTGGGGTCGGCTCCAGGCCCACTGCACATACATCGTAGACAAGGGCAGGTTCACACGGTCCTTACCAAGTCCAAATTCAACCAGGATACAGGGACCTTCTGAGGGTACACAGTACCCCCAGGCATCCACCTCCCTACAAAAAGCATGAGGCTCTCAGCTCACATACCCATTATTGGCCCATTTCAAGCTGTTAAATTACAGCAAGCTTTACAAAATGAAGTCCCATTCCATCTGCTGTGGACTAAGTGTATGTGTCCTCCCCCAAAATTCTCATGTTGAAATCCTAATCCCCACTGTGATGGTATTTAGAAGTGAGCCTTTGGGAGGTAATTAGGTCATGAGAGTGGAACCTTCATAAATGGGATTAGTGCACTTATAAGAAAAGACATGAGAATGATGATCTCTCCCTCCACCATGTGAGGATATAGCAAGAAAGCAGGTGTCTACAAACCAGGATGAGGGCCCTCACCAGGAGCCAAATGAACCAGTGTATTAGTCTGTTCTCACACCACTATAAAGAAATACCTGAGTCTCAGCAATATTATTTGGCTCCATCCCTGCCCAAATCTCATCTTGAATTGTAGCTCCCATAATTCCCATGCATTGTGGGAAGGACCAGGTGGGAGGTAACGGAATCATGGGGGTGGTTTCCCCTATACTGTTATCGTGATAGTGAATAAGACTCATGAGATCTGATGTTCTGATACGTGGTTTCCCGTCTTGCTTGGCTCTCATTCTCTCTTGCCTGCCACCATGTAAGATGTGCCTTTCATCTTCTGCCATGATTGTGAGGCCTCCCCAGCCACGTGGAAGTGTGAGTCCATTAAACCTCTCTTTCTTTATAAATTACCCAATCTCAGGTATGTCTTTATCAGCAGCATGAAAACAGACTCATACACTGGATAGTTTATAAAGAAAAGAGGTTTAATTGTGCAATTCCACAGGCTGTACAGGAAGCACAGCAGCTTCTGCTTCTGGGGAGGTCTCAGGGAATGTTTACTCATGGCAGAAGGCAAAGAGGGAGCCAGGAGCTTCACATGGCTGGAGCAGGAGGGAGAGACAGAAGGGGGAGTTACCACACACTTCTAAACAACCAGAGCTCCTGATAACTCACTCACCATCAACCAGAACAGCAGCAAGGCACCAAGGGGGAAATCCACCCCCATGGGCCAATCACCTCTCACCAGGCGCCATCTCCAACAATGGGAATTACAATTCGACATGAGATTTGGGCAGGGACACAGATCCAGACCATATTAGCCAGCACCTCGATCTTGGACTTCCCAGCCTTCAAAGCTGTGAGAAATAAATTTCTGTTGTTTGCACCATCCAGGCTATGGGTTTTTCTTTTAGGAGCCTGAACTAAGGCATCATATCTTTGCATTATTTCAAATGCATCTGAACAAAACCCCAGCAATTCTGAACTTTGTTTTAAAGGATACCTCTTAATACTAACCTGCCAACTGAACTCGGTAAGCAATTCCTTTGCAAGAACTTAACACTAGTTAAGAACCTGAGATATAACTAGAATCATGAATGTTTCGATGAAATGAATAATGCAGAATAAAAAAGTGCATTATTAAAGTCTCCTTCTGCCCTGTTTAGAACAATGAGGGGACTTTAAATAATTAAATAATAATAGCTAAATGGTATCAATTACCATAGTAATTTAGGAGTTCAAATTCTGTGTATATGAGAATTTATAGTTTATTCAGTTTTTCTCCATGACACTCAATCTATTTCTGTGACTTGCATCTCGGGAATTATGTGTATATAGGCTATGCCTTTAGCTGATAATATTTCAGAAGGTCACCCTTTAAATAAAGTGAAACACTTAGATTGAAACACACGAATGGCCACTCTAGGCTAATTCCAGAAAAGCTACCTAAAAAATCACATGGAGCTGCTCAGCTCATTTCTCAGGAGATTACAGGCTAAGAATTATGATTTGGCTCCTACTGGCAAGCAGTAATACATTTAAACCGTATTGGTCCACTGGCCAAATTTTAAAGTCCTCAGAAATTCTTGGGAGGAAACAGACCAGATACGATTGTTGTCGCATCCAAGGAAACCATGTAACGTGCCTGGCATTCACCCTGGGTTCTCTACTCAAGTGCACTGATGGGCCAACACCTGGGCCGCTCCGCTCCCACCTGGGTAACATGAAGACAGGAATAAATGCAGTGGCTATTTGTAAGAAGCAATTACGTCAGGCAGTGAGGGTTATCCCAGCCCAGAATTAGAGTCCAAATACAACAAAATAGAAATGAATACATGTACACAAAATGGTAAGGAATCATCTCTCTTCCTGACTCTCTCTCTTACTCCTAACACCAGACCTTGTGATTCAGTTCCCATGGAACTTGAACTTGAGTAAGAGCCACAGAGTATTAGAAGTAGTCTCTCTTTTCACATACTGAAATGTACCACCCCCCAGAAACATGGCAGGTGGGACGGCCACTCAGAGGATCTCAAAGCCACACAGCTGTCCCGAGGATCTGCCTGGACTTCAAGACAGGACACATGTGTACATTTCAGAAACGAACTTTCAAAAGCCCTTCTCTGGCTCTGAGCTCAATTGTAGGAGATGAAAAAGCATTCGGCAGCCCAGAGTTACGAATCAGAAAAGCACAAACAACCATTTGAATGATCTGGAATAGGCTGTGCCACAAAGACAGGGGCCTTTCGAAAGGAGCAGCACTTTAACCAAAAGCAAGTAAACAAGGGCGGGTGGGGGCAAGGAACCAATGGCACTAGTTTATAATTAGAAGGTATATTTTGGTATTTAGAAAGTTGCCCACGCACATGGACACACACACACACACACCCTCAAGCTGAAGGGTGGAGGCAAGATCAAGGGGATAAATCAACAAGGTTTCCCACACAACAGCACAGATCACTAACCCACGCCTCCAACAGAAGAGGAAGTTCCTTGTTTAGAGCATTAACTCTCCCTCCCACTTGCTGGGGCTGAGATGCCTCCCACTACACACCAAATATGAGGCTCTGGCTTAGTGGAGGAATCAGAGCAGCCACAATATTTCTACAAAGCTTGTTCTAAATGCACATGATATCAATGTTCTAAAATTCTGAATGTGGTACAGCTTTCATGCTAGCGCAGTATGGAAATGCCCCTCAACTCTCCCATGCCTCCCTTCCTCCTGGGTGCCCTGTGATACTCTGGTTCTCCTCTATGCTAAGCAGCCTGGTCCAGTGTCCTCCCACAAGAGCAAAGGATGAGGGACTTGTGCCCCAAGGGCCGGGTGGAACACACATACATACACACCCTCCCACACACATACACACACACACAATTTGGATCACACTGTATCCTCTGACACTAGTCACCTCTTGGCCCTGAGGCCATCTTCAATCGACAGAGAAAATGGAACATTCAGTGAACAGTAAATCTAGACTCAGGCCGGGCGCGGTGGCTCACACCTGTAATCCCAGCACTTTGGGAGGCCGAGGCAGGTGGATCACAAGGTCAGGAGATCGGGACCATCCTGGCTAACACAGTGAAACCCTGTCTCTGCTAAAAAATACAAAAAATTAGCCGAACATGGTGGCAGGTGCCTGTAGTCCCAGCTACTTGGGAGGCTGAGTCAGGAGAATGGCGTGAACCCAGGAGGCGGAGCTTGCAGTGAGTCGATATCGTGCCACTGCACCCCAGCCTGGGCGACAGAGCAAGACTCCGTCTAAAAAAACAAAAAACAACAGACCCACCTACCAGTAAGATGCCAGAGGGCAGTGGGATGAGTTTGATCATTAAAAAGTTTAGCACTCAGAACCTTCATCCTTGGAGGAAAGGGTTTCAGTAACAATAGCTCACTGACACATGCAGGTTTTAAGAAATAATGTTTATCATCTTTTTCCAAAATGAAAGGATAACCTGAAAAGTAAAAAGCTTGGAAAAATGGTACCCATATACCCACTACACAGAAACAACACCAACATTAGATATGCCCCTTTATTTCCTTCTAGGTTTTTTTTTTTTTTTTTCTGTAAACCGATGAATTTTTACTAACAATTCATGCCTGCACAACCTGATTATTACGGGATCTAGACAAAGAGCAAGTTCATGAGCCGTGTTTTCCATCAAAGCACTAGCTCTTAGAAACAGAAGCTACAATTGTCTCAGGCTAACACAAAAGGAGCCCTGCAGCTGGGAAGATACGTGTGACCATCAGCTTGAAAACCGGACAGGCCACAGGGTCAGGTAGTGGAGTCCTAGTCACGCCAAATGTGCAAGCACTTCTGGGAGAGGCACGAAGCAGAGCCTCCCCAGCCCAGGTGAGGGGTGGCAAGGCTTCCTTCCTGGTCAGCCGCCCCCTACAAACACCACCCCTCAGAGGCTGGGGCTAGCAAGGAACCTGGGAAGTCCAATCAGCACTGCCCCATAAAGGATTTCCCTATTTCCCACAACCCACCATAGCTGTGACAGCTTGCTCACAGTTTGCTCAGCATACATTCAGGACCTGTCACACTGCACAGCCCACATCTGTCTGCATTTCTTGTTTTTTTTTTGAGACAGAGTCTCACTCTGTCGCCCAGGCTGGGGTGCGGTGGTGTGATCTCGGCTCACTGCAAGCTCCACCTCCCGGGTTCACACCATTCTCCTGCCTCAGCTTCCCGTGTAGCTGGGACTACAGGCGCCCGCCACCACTCCCAGCTAATTGTTTTGTATTTTTAGTAGAGACGGGGTTTCAACGTGTTGGCCAGGATGGTCTCGATCTCCTGACATCGTGATCCACCCACCTCGGCCTCCCAAAGTGCTGGAATTACAGGCATGAGCCACCGCGCCCGGCCCTGTCTGCATTTCTGACTCCCCTTAGACTATGATATTTGTAAAGTATGAGTGCCATGCTCCATTCATCTTCATGTCCTTTGTGTCTAGCAGATAGGAGAGGCTCAAGATGGCTCACACCCATCCATGAACACCAAGGAAGTGGCCAGCTTCAGGTTCTTTCTAAATTAAAGAGAAAGGGAAATGATCCAGCCCAGTCCTGTCCCAAGCTCAGCTCTTTAGTCTGAAAGTTAATGGGAAAGGCAAGAGTGGCATGTTAGATCTATTGATCCCATCTGTTACAATGTTCCAGGGGCCTCTGTTTGGTGAGCTATGCTCAATTTTTGGGAAAGGGGACAATGTCAATGCTATAATTCCAGGTGCCTACCTCACACCACTCAGGAAGACCATAATCCAATGACAACTGAGAATGAATAGAAGCCCGTCTGGTTTCTTGGCATCCAACACAATTAGGGTCCCTCCACCAGGGCTCTAGGAGCAGCAAGAACAGTGATACGAATGTATTCCAGGGCCTGGCACATGGTAGTCAATAAATATTTCTGAATTTAAAAAATACTGTATGCCAGACACAGCACAGGACACCAAGAGAGGCCTCAGTCTCTGCTACCAGGAAGCTTTTCCATGTAACACAGTGGTTCTCTGTCTAGGGCGTCCATCACTATTACCTGGAGAGCCTTTCCCCAATACTCACGATCCAGGCTCTGCCCCAGGCCTCCTGACGCACCCTCCGCAGACAGGGTGTAGACGTACGTACCGTCAAACAGCTACCCAAGTGATTCTGAGGTAAACTTCCACATTGAAGAACCCCTGCCCCAGAGGGTAAACGAAAGCTAGTATTTATTATATTTGTAAATATTGGGGGGGGGTGGGAGAATAAGGCAGCAATGCTTTTTTATTTGTAAGTACCAAGACTTCCCTCCCTGCCCTCCCATGGGTTAAATTTTAAAGTCCTCAGAAATTCTTGGGAGGAAACAGACCAGGTACAATTGTCATCGTATCCAAGGGGACCATGTAACGTACCTTGCAGTCAGATAAAGCTCACGGAAATCAAGCGCAACGACCTAACGGTTCAAGGGACTGAGAGACATGACCGCGAGCCTTTCCTGATTGTTTTCTCTGGGTAACCAAGGGACAGCTGCTCTCGTTTAGTCAGGTGAAGACACTGGATATCAGATTCTGGGCCCCACTCCCTGCCCCACGCTGAAACCTCCCTCAGGGATGCTGTGCCAAGAGCTGCCTGGCTGGGTTCTGGAGCCGAAATGGGCAACCTGTACTTAGCCTGCACGCGGACACCTGCACACGTGTCTCTTTAGGAAAGAGGGAGCACCAGCAGCATGGCCAGACACTCCCTTTTGGGCTGCAAGTTTTTCCTGAGGCTGCCTGCTAAACCTCAGGCTAAGACAGACAGATAGACTGGCAGACACACATACAGGTCCACAGCACTGGGGCCCCTTTGCTCAAGGAGGCTTCCCACAGACACCTTGGCAAAGACCTACATATGAAGCCAAGGACACGTGTCCTCTGGAGGACAACCCCTGTACTCACTCGGCCCTCCCATCCACCTCCCTCAAACCAGAAGCCTCTGAGGCCAGTTAGAAAACCCAGCTTCAGCATGCACCATCAGCCCAGCATCCCCGCCCGCCCAATCCATGCTCCCACCAAGGTCAAGAGTAGAACCGTCCCACCTCCCCTCTCTCCCCACACTCTTTAAAGCAGCAGATTCTGTGAATTTTCCTTTTCCCTTTCTTGGCTCCCCTGCATATGTGGCTCCTTATTCCTCGACTTAGAAAAGCCGTCCTCCTCTCTCCTCCGCGGACCCTTCAAGTATCAGCTTTTGATATTTTGCCCCCTGTCCATTCCTGTGTCCTTCTGTAAATAGCCTCCTACGGGAAAAGCACAGTGCATACGAAGATGAGTAAGATGTGGTCCCATTCCTCAAGGAGGGCGGAGACACACACACAGACAGAAAGGACAGGAAACGCCATGACAGAGAGAAGCCTAGGGCATCACGGAGCACAGAGAGGAAGCGCAGATCACAGGGGCTCCTCAGGAGACGACACCCCAGTTTGAGTCTAAACACCCGGGATGAACTGGTGCTGGCCCAGTGGTGTCTGCAGACAAAGCAGAAATAAAGCAAAGCACAGCACAGAAATAACCTGTGCCCAGGTCAGTGAGAAGAGACTTCAGCAGGAGGAGCAGGCGAGGCCCAGATGGGGAACCCCAGGAGGGAGCGGCTGGACTGCCAGGCAGAAGCCAGCGCCTGCAGGGCCACCCCCTCTCCAGTCCTTGGGGATGCCACCCACGGTTCTGCTGGGCTGTTCCCAGGGGTGATTTCATGGCTCAGAACCACAGGCATAAGTTCAACCTGTCATCATGGGGCAGCCAAGCCAATGGTCCTAATTAAAGTCTCCTGAGACACAGGCGTGGCCATGTCCTTCCAGCCAGGCCCCTCTCTAGATAAATGCTCCTCTACCACAGTGCCAGAGGCTACTTCTCCAAGTAGCTTCCCACTGGCCTTTAATTTGGTAGCACCCAAGCATTCTAGTCTGAACCCAAGCATTTCAGGTTACAAAATGTCTCTCTAATCGTTGGGAGTGTGTAGACCAGAGTTTAGGAGCACACAAGATTAGAAGCCATACTCTAAAATTGAGCCCTTCATTTCCCCTTAGGTTTTAAATAGGCATATGACCACTTGGTCATATTATACCTAAAAGCATACATACTCACAGCCTCTGGTAACATAGAATTATAGGCATCAGGGCTCTCATGTGTCAGGAGACCCCTCTAGTCTAAAATAGCAAAATCTGCAATGGGAGCACTTGACTAGTAGCTTTTGCTTACATCAAAGTCATAGTTGCTTCAGCCTCCAGGCCTGTTTCCTTCTACATAAACACTACCACCGTCACCACCAACATCCTCATCATCAAATATAGTGAGCAACTGCTACGCATCTGGCACTGTTCACAGTAACACTAGGAAGTAGACTATTCTATTTCCTTGATTCTAAGACCAATCCTAGAATCCATTTTACAGTTAATCCTTTTTCCCCAACATGGTAACATCTCTGAAAGGCATTTCATAGTTTAGTTGGCAGGATTTTTTTTCCCTTAGAGCTACATAAACGAAAGGTGCAGCTAAATTGATAGTTCTTGGATTTGAGGAAATAAGCATTTTTTATCCCCATCTTATTAATATGAACACTAAGCGTGGAGAGGGTAAATAACTTGCTGTAATACAAATGTTTGTACCAGATAATCTGGTCAGTAACCAGCACTTCAACTATTTGAACATGTCTATAATAAGAAGCAGGGCTGCCTTCCAATGTTGAAACAAAAATTACTCCTGCTGTGTCTAAGGCATTTCTATCTTTGGAATTCTTTAAAGATTTATTTGCTCAATTTGATAGTCTGTTCAGTGGCTATTTCTATTTTTCTCCTCGATTCATTCCACAGGCACTGCCTTCTCTCCTTTTTCCATCTCCACAGACCTGAGTTCATAACATTTCATGCACAGTTCACCCACTCACTCAATCTCACCTTTGGGCCCCTGGTTACTTTGTCTTCATCCCAATTCTCCGTACTCTTCCAGGAAGACTTTGGTGATTTCCGCCTGGCTTTTCTCCTCTCTTCTCCTTTCTTCTGGCCTCTCACAGGTCCCTGGCTTGGCCAGGATGATCTCAGACAGTCTAGCTATAAAAAATCTGACCCCCAAACCCGGGCACAGTGGCTCATGCCTATAATCCCAGGACTTTGGGGGGCCGAGGCGGGCGGATCACCTGAGGTTGGGAGTTTGAGACGAGCCTGACCAACATGGAGAAACCCTGTCTCTACTAAAAACACAAAATTAGCCGGGTGTGGTGGCGTATGCCTGTAATCCAAGCTACTCAGGAGGCTGAGGCAGGAGAACCGCTTGAACCCAGGAGATGGAGGTTACAGTGAGCTCAGATCGTGCCATTGTACTTCCGCCTGGCCAATAAGAATGAAACTCCTTCTTGAAAAAAAAAAAAAAAAAAGTCTGGCCCCCAGAGACAGTCTACAGTGTTGAAATTCCACTCTACTGCTGATGAGTCTCATGATTTTAGGTAAGTTACTAAACCTAGCTGTGGTCTCCATTGCTTCATCCCTAAAATATTACCCTATTTCACAAAGCTGTTGTGAGAATTCAGAGATAACACACATATTAATACAATGTGCTCATTAGCACCCAGCACACAGTAAATGCTCAATAGTCTCACTGCATGATAACATCCTGCTTATCTGTGTACAGTCTCCATTAAAACCGATCTCACTGGGGCGGGGAGTGGATCATATTTCCTAGCAGAGTCCCAGGACAAGAACTGTGGCTAGCTCACAAGAGCTGAAGAAACTGTTGAATCAATGAATAAATGGACGCATGACTATGTGTAACACATGCAAGGCACTGTGCTCAGGAACACAAGGGCAAGGTGGCCATGCAAACTATCAACTCTAATACAAATGCTAAATAGATGTTCTGGTAATGTGCTGTACAAGCACCATAGAGGGAAAAATTAACTCTGACAGGAAAGTGCACTGAAGAAAAATACTGATGGAAACACAGGAACAAAGACAAAGGAACAAAGATATAAGAGAAAACGGCACAAGCAACAACAAAGAGGTTTAGAATGCATTGTCTAGCATGGGCATCCAGCTAAGTTCACTACCGGGATCCACAGACCCTTTGAAATTGAATGGAAAACTGAGGGAACATGTACCTTTCTAGGGAGGCAGTCCATAGCTGTCTGTTCCTTGAAGGGGTCTGAGGTCCAAAAAGATGAAGGGCCCCTGTGATAGGGTGTTGGTCATGGGATAGGGAGGGCGGAGGGAGAATGAGGAGGGGGTCATCAGTGAAGAGTGAGCCCAGCCGGCAGAAGGTTAGAATGCCAGTCAGCAGATGGTGAGCTTCATCACGTGACCATTAATGGGGGTCCTAGGGGGTTTTCAAACAGGGAAGAGGGTGATCAGATCTGAACTAAGGAAAGAAAACCCATCAGCAGTAGGGAGAGGAGCAGGTCAGTGGAGGAGTTTAGGGGGAGAGGTGAAGAAGCCAGTGGGAATAAGGACAGAAATTAAGGTTCCCATTTAAGAAGCAGGGAAAAGTCCAAATGAACCCAAGACAAATCTAGTCTCGCTTGGTGTATAAAAAGAAAAGAAGAACAGACCTGAGAAGCAGGCTGGGATTCCGGTGGAGGAGAGAGGAGATGGCCACGCCCTGGGTTTCCCCCTATCTTAGGATTTGATTTGAGATGGTGAGTCTGAGGAGAAGACATGACCCTCATAGGCAGGTGCTCTCCCCAGGGGATGCGGAGCTCACCAGGAGATCAGGTCTGGAGCTATGTGTGGATTCTGACACCCTCTCAGGGCAACTGTGGAAGGGCAACGTGTTTCTGAGAGAAGGCCAAGACAGAGACTCCAAGAATACCAACAGGGGAAAGAAAATGAAAATTCCAGTAAAGACAACCAAGAAGGAACAGCCACAGAGACAGGAGGCAAACTAGGAACTGGAAGTCCCTGAGGCTGATGGGGGGAAACCCTCATGGCAGTCAAGGCATCCAGTGATGAGAGAAAACACAGCAAGATGAGCCCGGAGAAGGGGCAACTGAACTCTGGAACGTCCTCAGTCAGATTTTCAGCAGAATCACACCGCAAACCTCATTAGTTCAGGGTCTCATTCAACCTTAGGGACAGATCAAGGATGAGGCCTAAGTTCATTTAGCAAATGCGTTTTTGCAGATAGCACCAACTAACATAATACGTTCTTAGGAGATGTCTTAAACGTTTAAGACCACAAACCCTCTTATGATATGGTAGGAGAACATGAGACACATGAAGCCAAAACCCCTGGGTTCAAATCTCAGCTCTTTTAAGGGGTTGTGGGGGTGCTGGCGGTGTAACAGGTACAGAGCTTCAGTTTGAAAAGATGAAAATGTTCTGGAGATGGACGGTGCTGGTGGCTGCACAACAGTGTAAATGTGCTTAATGTCACTGAATTATCCACGTAGAAATGGTTAAAATGGTAATTTTGATGTTATATATATTTTACCACACACACGTACAAAAATAACAATAGGCCAGGCGTCGTGACTCACACCTGTAATCGCAGAACTTTGGGAGGCCGAGGCGGGCATTTCACCTGAGGTTGGGAGTTCGAGACCATCCTGACCAACATGGAGAAACTCCATCTCTACTAAAAATACAAAATTAACTGGGCATGGTGGTGCATGCCTGTAATCCCAGCTACTCAGGAGACTAAGGCGGAAGAATCGCTTGAACCCGGGAAGCAAAGGTTGCAGTGAGCTGAGATCACAGCATTGCACTCCAGCCTGAGCAACAGAAGTGAAACTCCGTCTCAAATAAATAAATAAATAAACAAACAGATAAATGACAGCAACTCTAGGAGAAGGTATTATTATCATTTCAGACACGTGAGGAAACTGGGACTTAAAAAGGACCCATAGTTGGCAAAGTCAAATAGCTACTGCGCTCCAAGCTAAGATTCAAAATCTCCGAGCAGCCAGGCACAGTGGTTCACACCTGTAGTCCCAGCAGTTTGGGAGGCCGGGGTGGGAGGATCGCTTGAGCCCAGGAGTTCAAGACCAGCCTGGGCAATATGGCAAGACCCTTTCTCTATTTAAAAAAAAAAAAAAAAATTAGCCAGACATGGTGGTGTGTGCCTGTAGTCCCAGCTACTAGGGCAGGGGGGTTGGGGGACCCCTGAGGTGGGAAGATCACCTGAGTTCAGAGGGTCGAGGCTGCAGTGAGCCATGATCGCGCCACTGCACTCCAGCCTGGGGGACACCACCCTGTATCAAAACAAAAACAAAAACAAAAAAAGTCTCCAAGGCTTTCACCTCCACCGCTGGGCTTTCTAAAACCAAGATGTCAACAGGCCCGGCCAGCAACTGAGGCGGGCGGACACAGCGCAAACGGCCACAGGTGCGGGCTAGAGGAAGGTGGTGATTCGCTTTTTGTTTTCTCACAGGCACAATCAGTTCCACGTGCCCTGTCTTGTTAGGCATGTTCTGTTCAGGCCCTAATCCTATCAGTGTGTTCATGGAGAGTGATGCTGTGGACAGGAGATGTCACCAGATCTGCTTCATCCAGTAGACACAAAGCCAGGTTTCCACACCTCAGCTCACATCTATGGCAGGAATTCATCCTGTCCTAGCTCCATTTGAAAACCCCCCTTTCTCGTTCATGCCCCTTCCAGCTCCGCAAGTGAACTCCTCCCTCCCTGTCATCATAGCTGGCTAAAAACTTCCCAGTAGCCCCTCTGTGTCAGGATGGAAAACAGACCTACAAGGTCAACTTAGCACATACCCCCGACACTCTTCAACAGCATGCCAGACTCGGTTATTAGGAAGGGAAAATCCATACCTCTGAATGGGACCGGAAAAGAAAAATGAAATGGCATCAACAGTTAACCAAAATGAAGACCTCAGTGGGTTTGGTCACCCATCAAAAAGCTGACCTATATGCAGAAGCCAAACTCCATTCTTGGCTGTATCGACAGGATCTCACCCCAAATAAGCTTTTGCCCAGTAAATTCCACAAAGCTTATCAAGGTTTGACTCCCTTTGTTCCCGTGAAGTGCGAAACACCACCTTCTTGTACACAGGGGCCCTTTCCCACACATTCGTTTACCTTCAATGATGTCCTACATGTAGCAGGTCCCCAAAGCTGTGGAATGAACACAAACCTCACTGTTTAGACAGATATTCTGATTGTATCTGGCTTTTAAACTTTTATTACAAAGCAGGTTGATTGCCACTGACTTTATTTTGTTCCACTTGAGGTGCTGAGCAAAAGATGGATCTCTCAGTAAATACCAGCCACAAAATAAGATTCCCCTACCACCTACACGCACCAAAAGCACAATCCTCAGAAAAGCATGATCGCATGGTGCAATTAGGGAAGATTTCAGCACCACGGCTTTGGATTCTATTTTCTGGATAAATAATTACTCATTTTCTAATTAAACAAACAATCAGTAGAAAGCACAGCCTGAGAAACCGCGTAGGTGTCCACTGTCTCCGCTCCGCTGAGATAGTGCGACAAATGATGCTAACTCGGGGGTGAATAAGACGTACTTGGCTCCTACTGTTTGCAAAAACTGATACAACCACACAGCCCAGCGTTTTCAGTATGGCTCATTCCAAACATGAAATGGACACCTTTAATGATTGACATCCCAAATAAGAAAACAGTTCCTTTAGATGAAGGCCAGATTTCTTGGACTTGGGGAAGAAAAGAGAGCTGGCTAGTGAATATACTGAAGGTAGTTTTGTTTAGTTTTGGGTTTGTTTTGTAGGACCACTGCAGAAGGCCTCGGCCAAAACTGAGTCAAAGACAGTGACCTACGTATTTCTGGCTGCTTCTACTAACGTTCAGTGTCTTTGTCTGTATACGTTCAGGGACACGAAGCAAAGCAATGACCTTTATAGATCGTGTGCTAAAATCTGCTGGTTCCATTTGGCTAAGCAAAGTTAACGTTTGCTCTTTTGAGTTTATACTGGTAAAAGAAAGTGTATAGCTAGAGAACACTAGAGGAATCTCCCCACACTAGATAAAGGCAGATGGTACACGCGTCTTGCTCCTGCTCTACTAATAGCATCCAAATATCTCTGCAGTAGGATGTGTCTGCAAGCACAGGCTATTTTAACATTCATTCATGTAAACTTCTTATTCATTTCATTCACTCAATAAATATTTACTGCACGCCAGGTACTGTGGATACAGAGAACATAAAACAAAGTGCTGCCCTCATGGAGCTTACATGCTAGTGGGAGGGTGGAAACAGGCAAAACAAGTCATGAAAACAAATAAGAATTTCATAGAATTCTAAGTGCCATAAAACACTGCCAAGGAACAGAAAGGATAAATGGGGTGTGCAGTGGGAGGAGGATGGGGTATTTTTGCTGGCCAGTCAGAAAAGCCCTCCTGAGGTTATATTTGAGCTGAAACCACACAAAGATTGCAGAAGAGCAACCAAACAGAGGGAACAGCAAACATAGTGATCCTGGGATGGAAAGGAATTTGGCCAATATGGTGGAGCAAACAAAAGGGACCAGTGGTAGCAAAGGAGATTAGACTCAGGCGGGCAGCACCCCACATGGCCTTGCAGGCATGGTTAGGGACTCCTGACTTGGTTGTACTTGCAAAGGAGTCTCAGAAATCAATAAAAAGCTACAAATTTAAATACGAATGTATGTATGAGCTCAGCAAACATGATACACTTAGGATTGATCATTTGAGCAACATGACTAAAAGCAAGGAAGTGAGCTTCAGATAAACACCATTTGTACAGCACCCTAGGGCTTACCAAGAGCTTTCACAACATCATCTCATTTGGATGTTCAGACTGGGGCAGTGAAGTCAGAGGTTAAGGACAAGCAATAAAAAGAGCTCCTAGCTCTTAATTACTAAGAAACCAATTCATCCCATCTCCAAAGCGGTTAAAGAGGAAAACTCCAGAGACCATAGATTAAAAGAGGTGGCTTTAGCATTCTTCTCCCTCTGAGAACATCAAATAATCTCTCTAAAATGGCTTAACATACAGAGCCCAGGAGTGCCAAAAGCCCAGGTCAACCAAAAGAAAACACAGCTACCATATTAAATATAAGACATGGGCATCCTTAATTTTCCATAGTGACCAGTCCTGATGAAGCCATAAAGATCATGGCTACGATCTTCTAGAATATTTTCTTTTTTTTTTTCCCCTAAAAAGCCTTTGCATCCCAATGCCAATAAGCTCATTGGGCCTAGATTGCTCCAATCGCTACCTTTCTAAACTGGCCTCCCTTCCACATCCACCCTGACAGGCTAGGCTCCCTCAAATACTTTTCTCCCCATAAGATTTCTGACCTCCAAAATTTTCCCACTGAGCCCTCCTCCAGAATCAAATCCTCACCTGACCTCATGACCCGCATCAACTTTCTTTCTCCCATTGCTTCTACCCCGTTCTCCACTCCAGAGACCCGTCACCTCACAGTCTTGCATGGGTACCAAGCTGGACACCATACCTCGAATGATGGGGCCCCTCTTGCTAGGCTGTCCTCCCTCTTTCCATCCACTTGCCGAGTCCTCGATGGCCAGGAAAGTCATGACTCTCTCACAGATCCTTCCTTCACTAGTCTCGCCCTCCCTGGCTGCCTTCTACTCTAAAAGTACACAGCATACACGGCAACCCCCAAAGTTTCTCTAAAGGAAAGATAACTTTTCTGAAGATGACCAAAGTGGAGACAGAGTGTTCCAGGACATTCCTATTCCCACTGGGTGGCTCAAACACTGGAGAAGGATTCATGGCAAGAGCAAATTAGTTCAAGATGTCCCGATTCAAGTTTGTAAACAGTGGTTACTGGACACCTGACTTTATCTAGACAACAGAACAATACCAGACACCTCTTATATAAGAGGTGTCTTAATTAAGAACACAGCATTCTGCCCCAGGAAACACATACCGTGACCAACATCCATTTCCTTTATCAAAATAACTTAGGGAGAAGAGATTGAGAGTCTGTCCATAAACACACTATGATCAATACTATTTGTGTAGGCAAAGCAAAAGCTCAATTCTTGCCATATTCAGTGACCATCAGGAAATTTCCCAACCAATGCAACTCACACAAAGAGCGCATGTTTCCATGCATAGCAAGTACTACTCTGTGGAAGTTTTTAAAAAATCCAGCAGCGATATCCATAGAGATATCAGTTGGAATGCATGCTTCATAATTTCAAAAGGAATGATAATTAAGAATGTAATTTTTTCAGCATTTGTGAAGTACTAAGATACATCCAGACTATAAAACATACAAAGACAGTGTTAACACGTTAATATTATTTTTGTTCACTTAAAAGTACAGAGAAGGGGCCGGGTGCAGTGGTTCACGCCTGTAATCCCAACACTTTGGGAAGCCAAGGTGGGTGGATGACTTGAGGTCAGGAGTTTGAGACCAGCCTGGCCAACACTGTGAAACCCCATCTCTACCAAAAATACAAAAATTAGCCAGGTGTGGTGGCATGTGCCTATAATCCCAGGTACTTGGGAGGCTGAAGCAGGACAATCGCTTGAACCCGGGAGACGGAGGTTGCAGTGAGCCAAGATCACACCACTGCACTCTAGCCTGGGCAACAGAGCAAGACTCTGCCTTAAAAAAAAAAGGGGGGGGGGGGGGTAAAGGGCTGGGCATGGTGGCTCACACATGTAATCCCAGCACTCTGAGAGGCCGAGGTGGGAGGACTGCTTGAATCCAGGAATTTGAGACCACCCTGGATAACATGATGAAACCTCATCTCTACAAAAAAAAAAATTTTTTAAATAGCTGGGTGTGGTAGCATGCACCCATAGTCCCAGCTACTCAGGAGGCTGAGGTGGGAGGATCTGTTGAGCCAGGAAAGGTGAGGCTGCAGTGAGCTGAGACTGTGCCACTGCATTTCAGCCTGGGCAACACAGCAACATCCCATCCTAAAATAAATACACACATGCATAGACACACACACACACTCACACATACATATATGGAGAAGGAAGAAGGGCACGAGGAAGAAGAAATGTGACCTCTCATTTATTCTCCAGGAAAGACAGCCAAACCCCAGGAACTGAATCTTGCAAGCCGTGAGGATTTCCTTCAGGGTCACCCCAAGCTTGCAAATGAAGTTTCTGGATGTTCTCGCTGGACTAGTGCACTACATTAGGAAGGTGAGCTGCGTTTTAAAGTGGCCTTGAAATACATAATGACAGCACAGGAGATATGAAGAAGGGAAAGCCACATAACGTTAGATAAGATACCACACTCACTTTCACAGCAAATGTCCCTCTCAGAGAAAATCACTCCTTAGCCGGGAATGGTGGCAGGCGCCTGTAATCCCAGCTACTCGGGAGGCTAAAGCAGGAGAATCGCTTGAACCCGGGAGGTGGAGGTTGCAGTGAGCTGAGGTCGCACCACTGCACTCCAGCCTGGGTGACAGAGCAAGACTCCGTCTCACAAAAAAAAAAAAGAAAGAAAGAAAAAAATCACTGTTAACGAGTGCTACCTGCACGTGGAGTAAAAGCTGGTCACGAGCACATGCATGACCCAGATGTGGTGCGAAGGGAGCCGAACCCACAGCCACCATTCCAAAACCCTGCGTAAAAGTCCCCAGGGGAGGTGGAAGAGTGAGAGTTGCTCTCAGCCACTCCACCCTGTGCTATTTTAAGCACTATGACTTCATTCTTGTTTGTTCTGAAGCAGCACAGATGGGCCGCATCAATTTATGTTACTACAAGAAGAGAAGGAGCCCCAGATTCAAAGCTGCACGTTTCTCTTGCCTTGTGTTAGGGCATCCTGAAGCTGGAACTGTGGTGTGTCGAGCAGAGGAAAGCACTATTTCTTTTTTTTCCCCTTCTCTCTTTTTCAGAAGCCTAAGAGTATTTCACAACCTGGCCATATTTCATGGAACCAACAGCCAGATCTACCTGAAAAATGGCACAAGGTGAGTTGTTAAAAAAAGTCATTGAGCCTTTGCAGCTTTGTCAGTGCCACTCAACTGTGAAATCCGTGGCCCTTGCTCCAGACACAGGAAGGGTCCTCTTCGTCAGAGAGCAAGAGCAAGAGACAGGGCAGGGCCAGTGATCCAAGCTGCAGCACGATGCAGGGTGGAAGGGGGCTCCAAATCACATCTCATCTGGCCACCTAGGAGGGCCCAGGGCCTTTCCCTGAACCTTTCCAAGAAACTTAATGAACCAGACTGTCTAAGGGACAGGCACAGAATATACTTTTTTTTTTTTTGAGATGGAGTCTCACTCTGTCACCCAGGCTAGAGTGCAGTACTACAATCTCGGCTCACTGCAACTGGGTTTTGAACTAGGTAGAGGTGGTCATTATTGCACATTATGAATGCACTAAATGTCACTGAATTACTCACTTTAAAATGGTTAATTTTGTCTTATGTCAATTCCACTTCAATTACAAAAAACACTTCAATTATAAAATATGCATAATCTGCATCAGCGTCACTATATATGGTACACCCCACGCATTGCCAGGAGCTGTCAGCCTTGATGTACTTGGTCTGCCTCCTGGTTCAAGCAATTCTCCTGTCTCGGCCTCCCAAGTACCTGGGATTATAGGCACATGCCACCACACCCGGTAATTTTTGTAGTTTTAGTAAAGACAGGGTTTTGCTATGTTGGCCAGGCAGGTTTCGAACTCCTGACTATAGGGATCCGCCCCCCTCAGCCTCCCAAAGTGCTGGAATTACAGGCATGAGCCACCATGCCCGGCCAGATTACATTTACTAAACTTCTCCCAGGCACTGCACAATCTGGTTAAAAACTCCCAACAATCCTATGAGGTAAGTCCTCTTATCATTCTTTATTTTTTGAGTCAGAGTCTTGCTCTGCCACCCGGGTTGGAGTGTAGCGCAACGCACTGCAACGTCTGCCTCCCAGGTTTAATCAGTTCTTATGCCTCCGCGTCCCAGGTAGCTGGGATTACAGGCGCGTGCCACCATGCCTGGCTAATTTTTGTATTTCTAGTAGAGACAGGGTTTTATCACATTGGCCTGGCTGCTCTCAAACTCTGGACCTCAGGTGATCCACCCACCTCGGCCTCCCAAAATGCTGGGATTACAGGCATGAGCCACCATGTCCGGCCCTCTTAACATTCTTGCTCTTTCTATTTTGAAATAGAGAAAGCCAGCTCCAACAAGTCAGGAAATAACAGGGCTGAACTAGCCTCCGCTTCACAGCGGGTATGTCGAGGAGCTTTGCCTGCCCTCCGAGGGGCAGACTAGAAGCTTCTCTTGGAACATTGATCCTTCACTAGTCTACCCAATGCGTCAGCCTCCCCTGCCAGCAAACACCATGTAGAAATAATGAATAAAGATGCATGGAAAACAGGAAAACCCAAGAGCCAGTCCTACAACTGCCACTTCCCAATGACTTGGGCTTGAGCAAGTTCCACTGCCCTTGAGCAAGTTCCACTGCCCTTGAGCTCTGTTCGGGTCGCCTGTGTGTAAAGGTGTGTTTTGTTCTCCCTCTAACACAGGGTTGGGGACCAAGTACATCAAGGCTGACGGGTCCTGGCAATGAATAGGGTGTACCATATGTAGTGACATTGATGCAGATTATGCATGTGTGTGTTTTATAATTGAAGTGAAATAGACATATGATGAAATTAATCATTTTAAAGTGAACAATTCAGAAGCACTTAGGGCATTCATAATGTGAGTAATGACCACCTCTACCTAGTTCAGAAACATTTTCATTGCCCCAAAATAAAGCCTCCATGGCCACTAAGCAGTCATTCCCCATTCCCTACTCTCACCAACCTCTGGGCAACCTGGAATCCGCTTCCTATCTCTATGGATTTCCCTATCCTGAGCATTTCCCCATAAGTGGAATTATATGATATGAGACCTCTTGTCTCTTGACTTTCACTAACACGTTTGAGGTTCATCCAAGTTGTAGCATCTGTACTTCATCCCTTTTTATGGTTGAATAATATTCCATTATGTACATACCACAATTTGTTGATCCATTCATCCAGTAACGGGCAGCTGGGATGTTTCTGCCTTTTGGTTATTGTGAATAATGTTTCTGTGAACACTCATGTAGCGGGTGACGTCTTTTAAGGCACTTTCACATTTCATTCTAACAAGTATGCGAGGTAGACCCTGGTCCTATGAATGGCATTTGAGTTGTGCTTCCTTCCTCATTAATCCATCACTTTCTAATCCCACCCTACTTTTATAAGAAAACAGCAAAGAACTTCTAAGGCTAAGTCAGGCACATGAAGAGTTTGTGAAGGAATTAAAAGGTGCTCATTAATGATTTGATTTTTAAAAATTAATAACTCAGAATGTGTAATAGGACTGTCTCAAAACTGGACATTATTCCTAACATGTATGGAAAATGCAAGACGGTATTAAAGATTAAATTCTTTAAAAAGTAAAGACATTGTAGGCACATAGAAAGAAAAATGATACAGGAGAGAACAAAAGCAAAGCTCTTCATCTCCAAATCTTTGCCATCTAATTAAGTGACCAGAACACTCAGACCTTTCTTTGAACAGAGCCGTTTTTATCAAGTCAAGATTTCACGACCATCCAAAGACTTTCAGCTCAAAACCTCACGCAGACAGACGCAAATGTGAGGCAACCAGGCCAGCGTTCTGCTCGCTGCTCTGCTATAGGTCTGGACAAATGAAAGAATGTGCTCAAATCTAAACTCAGGCAATGGAGAGTCTAACGTTGTCAATATCAATATTGTCACTGTTTGCTTCCAAGACAACTCCTCAGCAAAACAAAGAGTCTCAACTCCCTCTAGGTGTTAAGAATCTTCAAGTGTCAAGTGAAAAAGATCTCCCTTCCCTTGAACTCTTTTTTAATCCAAGGTTTGGGGCTTCAAATTCAGTATAAAGTGAGCGCAATAACAGGAGGCTACTTGAAGGGGAAAAATGCAATCTCACCTTAGGAGCCAGGCCTGCCAGACCCAGTCCCATCAATCAGCCAACCACAGGCACAAAACACACGCTGATGAAAAGGACTTGGCACCATGCATTGTGTCATGTCCAATACTCGTCATTGTATACGTAATAAAGTCAGTCAGATGAACATTCTCATACTGTGTTCCCCATGTGATGCAAAAAAATAAAAAAATGGGACTATTGAGAATTTTAAAGGCACACAGAAGAAACAGGGAGTGCTAAGCCTACGAATTCTCTGGCTGGAACAATACCAAAGTCCTCCCTCTCATAGTCTCCGCGATCACCAATTGTTCATTTCCCTCTTTTGTCTTCCCCAGTCAAGACTCTCAATTCAGGGGTACACAAATCAGGAGGAGGCAGGGAGAAATTTTTTTTTTCATCTTGAACACTTAAATTTTACTAAAGGCAAGGAAAGGGTAAGAGGAAATATATCTTCTACCTCTACCTCCACACCCCTAGCCCTTCCCTCCCAAGGTACTTTGCTTTAAAGTGAAATCAGGGACATTTTGCCAGAAAAGGTCATTTAGTAAACATGTCAGGCTTTGAGGGCCCTTTGGTCTCTGCTGTGACTACTCACCTATGCCACTGTAACACAAAAGTAACCACAGACAAAACCCAAACAAATGGGCTGTGTTCCCATAAAACTTTAGGGATGCACTCTCACATCTGAAATTCATACCATTTTTGGATGTCACAAAACACTACTGTTTTCATTTTTTTCCCCAACTCTTTAATAGTCATTCTTAGCTCATGGGCCAATAGCAGGCTGGATTTGGCCCAGAGGCTATAGTTTGCCTACCCCTTCTTTAAATCATGGATGCTAACTTTCTAGGGTATGGTGTATCTGGTTTTTTCTTTATTTATGGGGGAGGGAGGTTTAAAGTTCTGCGTAAACCAGAAAAGAACAAGGCAAGGACAACATTACAACAGCATATTTCAGAAAGAAAATACCTACCCCTGTTCTGTGAATCTCCTTTAGTCATTTAAACCAAATTTAAAGACTCCTTTAGTCACCTGTTGGCAGAGGACCACAAATTTTAAAATGTGCTTCCTTACTGCTAAAAGTTAAATATTTCATTCCTCTCTCTTCGATAAAAGAAATTCAAGAATAGTTACTCCTATTTTCTGAATCAAATCAGTAAGTACTCACTAGATGCCTCTAATGTGTCCAGTACTGGTCATGCTGCCAGAAAGAAAGGACATCAAAATACACCTTTTCCCCCAAACATTTTGATCCCCAAGAGATTTTAGTGTTATGGTGACAAATTGACACTGATCCCTCCCAAACCATGATCTCAGCTGATCCCCTTTCATCCACTGAATGCATTTTAGAGATGACTTTGGCCAGTGGATAGTATACATATTTATAGTGAGGAAGCTGGCAGGGCAGTATCACAGGAATAATTCCAGACTTAAGATCCCGGTTCTGCTCTTTAGCTCTGTGACCTGGAGAAAACTAATTAGCCTCTCCAAATTCTCTATCCAGCTAAGAGCAGACCTAAAAACATCTTTCTCAAATAGCCCCAACACTTTAGTGCAGGGCCTGTGTATTAGTCCATTTTCATACTGCTATGAAGAAATACCGGAGACTGGGTAATTTATAAAGAAAAAGAGATTTAACGGACTCACAGTTCCACATGGCTGGGGAGGCCTTGCAATCATGGCAGAAGGTGAAGGAAGAGCAAAGGTACGTCAGCGTGTGCAGAGGAACTGCCCTTTATCAAACCATCAGATCTTGTGAGACTTATTCACTATCACAAGAACAGCGCAGGAAAACCCACCTTTGTGATTCAGTTACCTCCCACCAGGTCCCTCCCACAACACGTAAGAATTATGGGAGCTACAGTTCAAGATGAGATTTGGGTAGGGACACAGCCAAGCCCTATCAGCGTGGTAGGCCCTAATCCATCCTCTCATTCAACAAAGATTTTACTACTACAGTGTACTGGGCTACAAGAGCACAAAGATGAACATGGTTGACCCAGTCTGTACCATCATGGAACCTGCAAACCAATTCGTTAGCTATTTTCATCAGAAACACACAGGCATGCTTAACACACTCCTTTGACTATAAAACACCTATCCCTTCTTTACTTTCCCCACTACTAGTCCCACTTTAACCTGTAAGTCTGGGGGCAGCTCTACAGCATGAATTCAGGAGATCCTTGGCATTCAAAGGCTTAAACTCTCATGGTTGGCACTATTGAGAAGTTCTTTGGTCCACAGCAAGTGCTAATTTATGGTTTGGCCAAGACAAGGTCGAATCCTCGCAGAGGCAAGGTTGTTTTGTGAGGGCAAGTCCTTCAGCTAAGAAGTAAGCCAAGCCTAGCGCTGGCATCTCAACTCAGGTTTGTTCTTTCATTTAACCAAAGGTTTTATTTAATCATCACAACTGCTGTAATAGGTGGGTATGACCATCCCCACTGCCGTCGCACACTGTAGTAGCTGCTTAGCATTTGAAAATGCACAAGGGTCTTGTGTTATCACCCTCCAACGCTCACAGTCTAGGCAGTGGTATCTAATTCTGGCTATACTTAGACCCACCTTGGAAGCTTTAGAACACACTGATGCCCAAGTTCCATCTCAGATTAGTAAAACAGTCTACCAGGGAGTAAGGCTCAAATATTAGGACTTTTAGAAAGTTATAGATATTAAGGTGTTGCGTGCACTCTCTTACATTCTGGAAAGTTGGCTCCAGTGGGCCAAAATCCTTGCCTCATCTACTTCTAGAGCCCTTTCCAGAAGCCAGTCCAGTCCTCTGTGGAACGTGCTCAGAGCATGTTGGCTACACCAAGGAACCAGCTGCCATACGGTCACAATGAAAAACACGGATATGGTATGGAAACTCCTGTCACCTGACTCATAACCTTCCCTATCCATGCCCAAAATGAACTTCAGAAAATGCCAACACAAGATTTAAAGTTTATGAGAATCTCGAGATTTTGCATGCATTTGCAACAATGTCTAAGAGAAACAGCATTTAAAGCTGCCTAAATCTTTAACAGAAGAAAATGCATACAATGTACTGAATAGACTTTAATGAGGACACCCAACAGTTACCCTCAAACTGAATTATTCTCATGTACCCACTAGTTCGGGATTTAATTAAAATCTCCTTTAACAACTGCCAAGACATTCTTTAAATTCAGTCTTTATTACTTTCTCCAGAATGTTTTTCTAAATACTAGGGTGAGCAAAATGTTAAGTCAAGTTCTCTTGATCATTATGTATGCATTAAACCCTTGGAAACACACAGGGAAAGCTAAGACTCCTATCAGTTTCAGCGTTCAATACGTGAAGCATGAAAGGCAGAATGGTTCTTCAAGATGAGATGTTTAAATGGCAACTTCTTTGTCACTGGATCAGACCACACATGTGGAACATAAGGGCTTTGTCCAAATAGGACAACTCAATCACAGGGGCTCAGGAATTAGATATTGAGAAAAAGTACTAGGCAAGATCAAGAGTCAGGCAGCCTGGGTAGGGAAGGGCATGAGTCATCCGAACGGAGTCCTCGTCCCCTCCAGATGTCAAAGCTCCAGGAGCCACGGCCAGCCAGAGCTGCCGCCTCTGCTCTCAGCTAATAGTGGCTAAGAAGGAAGCCCTAGGCAGCTGAGTCCCAGGGAGAGCACACTAGGAGCGGCATCACCCCAAGGAGAAGGTGGAAAGGATTATAGGAAAACACAAAGGTTAGCTGTGTGCCACAAGGAGGGGCTTCAGGTTCCAGCCTCCAATATAACATTTCTACAGTATGAATAGGATATAATGTACCTATTACGCCAATAGTATAGTATTATAATACTCCTATTACAGTCAGCTCTTTCAAAGAACACCCAGGTGGTCCTGACTACCAATGGACTCTAAATAGAGAAACTTAACAACCTATTACACATGTCAGAGAAAATTCACTGTTGCCAAGAAGTGTTTCTATAGGTACGAATGAAGGACACTCCTCTTAGGCAAAACAGGTAAGGCTTTGAGGAGCTGTCAAATCTACCCAGCTGCTTTGAGGTCACTGCTTCTCTGCATTTTATGTTACCTCAGTCTCTACTCCTAGGGGAGGATGGTTCAGCAAGGTCACCAAGACCCTCCTGGCCAGAGTGGGGGTTTCTTTAGACCGCTGGAGAGGAGCTCCTTAATCACCTCTAAGCAAGTAAATAATCTGTTCAGGGCCACCTGAGGATTAAGCGGCATAGCCGAGAGTAGAGAGGGTCCCCCAGCATGAAAGAGACTCCACTGTCCTAGTGTCAGAGGCAAAAATAAAAATTACAGAGCTCAGCTTCCTCCTAAGTGAAAAGCTGAACTTTTAAAACCTTACACAAATGTGTCTATGGAGTTGAAAACAACACAGGGAAGCTGTGACATTTAAAAAAAAAAAAAAAAAAAAAAAAGCAAATGATGAACTCAAGTAACATATCTTCCACTCAGCATCCCAGCAGCAGAGAGAAATGCCAACCTCAGGACTCCCACAAGTATTTTATGCTGAAGGAGCTATTTCAAGCAGGAAAGGTTCTGCTTCTATGCCATTCCCAGTTTCTGTTTTGTTTTGTTTTGAGGTATGTCTTTTTAAATATCCACAATAAAAATATAACCATCCCAAATATATTTCAATGATAGAAATACATGACCACTGCTTAGTTTAAATCAACACTACCTCTCTCAAAACTGCCTCCTGGCTGGGCGCAGTGGCTCATGCCTGTAATCCCAGCACCTTGGGAGGCCGAGGCAGGCGGATCACTTGAGGTCAGGAGTTAGAGACCAGCCTGGCCAACATGGTGAAACCCCGTCTCTACTAAAAATACAAAAATTAGCCGGGTGTGGTGGCAGGCACCTGTAATCTCAGTTACTCAGGAGGCTGAGGCAGGAGAATCACTTGAACCTGGGAGGCGGAGGTTGCAGTGAGCCGAGATCATGCCATTGCACTCCAGCCTCAGTGACAAGAGCAAAAAAACACCGTCTCAACAAAACAAAACAAAATAAAACAAAACAAAACTGCTTTCTATAAACATTACTATAACTGATAACAAGCCCAGAGCATAGCACCTGACACATTTGTAAGTGCTGATAAATACTAGCTTTCCTGATTCACATGAGCTAATGATTGAAGGCTACTATGAACCAGGTACTGAAAGCTCTCTATACACCTTCTCAAAGACTCTACACACAGCCTACAAAGGTGCTGTTATCACATCCAACTTACAGATGAGGAAACAGGTACACAGAGGTTAAGGCAACTTTCCAAAGGTCACACTGCAAAAAAAGAGTGCAGGCTGGGATTCAGCTCAAATCAAAGGTTCTTAAACAGCAGCCATGCAATTTCTTACCTCTAACAACAGGGTAGCCCTTGCGCCAGAATAATTTACCATCTTTTCCATTTTAAGCTAAAGCCATTTTGGGGGTTGTTTTTAAGTGAAGTCAGAGCAGGGTGGGGACACTGGTCATTAACGTGTGCCCACCCTCATCTTCAACAGCCTCCCCCAGGCTGTGCTCAGCTCTATTTGCTAAACAGCAGGTCCCTGGGGGTTGCACAACCATCAGCAGCAAAGCAGCTGGAATCCAAAACTAACACACCTATCCCTTCAACGCTTCCTCTTCACCTTGGGCAAATAATCCAGCAGTGCACGAGGCCACAGATGTGAGGGGCGGCAGAGACAGGAGACAGGCCCCATTCCAGGAGAGTAAGCCTTTAGATCTGAGCCTCACCGAACAGGCAGACTCTAGGCTACAGCCTCCATTCCTGCAGGGTGAGAATACAGTAGACAGGAGGTTAAGGTGGCCGGTCTGGCTCTCCTGAGGCAGAAGGCAGCCTGGAGTCAGCAAGGGGAGACCAGGCTGCTGAATGGGCCAGTGGCTAACTGCAAGGGCAGCTCAGGGCAGCTAACTGAAACAGCAGCTCCTACTTCAACGAAGGGGAACTGGGTGGAGAAGGAAATGTCCCAGTGTAGACATTTTCCTTACAGCACACACAAAAAGCACATGCCTACGTATGATGATGATGGGATATGGCATTTCAATCCACATTTATACTAAACATCAAAGAAAACCAGGGCTTTTCTGAAACCAAAACACATTTCTAACCACGTTCTTGAAGAAAACAAAAATGGATGGGCTCTGAACCAGGTATAACCATTTTGTCTTGCTTTTTGAACGCTGACAAATGATCATTGCAGCCCTTCCTTCCCCAATCTATGACCTTTTCAGACCATCTTGGTTCCTCTCCTGATGTTTCCTAAAGTAGTGAAATGACAGTACATTCAACTGTCTGGCCCCATTTTGTTTCCATGTGATTTAAACCTGATGTTTAATGTCACAGCACTTCCATTTAAAGTAAGCAAAAAAAAAAAAAAAAAAAAGTTTCTTATACACAAATGTTTTAATGTTTAATGTTTAACATTTGGTTAAAAAGGAAGCGGCCTGTGATTTTAAAAAAATGAAATTTAAAAAAAGGAAGAAAAACAATGACCCCAAAATCCTCATTCAAGGAATTGTGAACAGAAACAAAGTCTTACAATAGCCTGCAGTACACTATCAAATACTAGCTTTATGTGTATATATATACGTATATACATATATAGATATGTACACATATATATAGATATATGCACAGACAAGGATCCAAACTTAGTAGTGAATTTCCAAGAGTGTCGGCTTCTCTGACACCCTGGAGAGAACTCAGAAACACAGGTCCCTCTCCAGACTAGAAAACCCCAGCTGGAGGCCAGAGGTGGGACACGCCCTAGGAAGCATCCAGACAGACAGAGTGGAACAACACAAGCTTTCCAACACGAAGGAGCCCACTGCCATATCTAAATCTGGCCGCAAACCTGTCAAGACACAGGGCGGGTGGAAACATCAGAAACTATCTTACTAAGATGGTCAACTGATGGCTGAGCAGACACACTCAGGACCAAGACCCCATGACACAGCAGTTAAAAGCCTCGAGGCTCTGGAATCGGAGCCCACTTGCAGCCTCTTCCAGTGTCGATAAGTTACCAAGTGGATGGTGGTGAGGCCATAACAAGCCAGTACCCACACGCGGTGGGGGCTCTGACGCCACTCCCATTTCCGTTACCAAACCAAGGAGAGCGAAAAAGTGACCTAGGCCATAGGATTCTTAAATACTGATCATCTGAACAAATAGAATCCTCCATCGGACAACAGCAGAGCAGCACAACCATTTGGTTTGCAGCCACAGCCAAAACTTGGAGATTGCAAATGTACCATCAGAGTAAAGACAGCCACAGGATAGCAAGAACCTTTCGTTATTTCTTTTTTTCTAGACAAATGAACTGTAAGCTACTTTGCATTCCTTTTAGCTTCTTATTTTTTAGTATCTGATACCATGGCCATTAAAAACAATCTCTAAAAAGTCTTTGTTGCTCATCAGAATGAGACAGCTGGGTTACTGGCATGAGGAAATGTTCAATCTTGTCATTTTGCAAAGGAATTCATATTCATAATTAATGACGCTTTTGTCCATGCCAGAAGGAAAATCTAAAGGCTCAACTATGCTTAAGTAAATTCTATCCAATCCAACTGCAATACAGTTTTATAAATTATAGAGCAACAGAAAAGAACAAGATTTTGTGAGTTGCAAGCATAAAGAAAAGAATTAACGACAAGGCGGCCATGTTTCAAGGAAGCAATGAGATTAGGAACGTTCATTTCTAAAAGGATGGGTAGATTTTCCTTCTCCTTCATAAAAGCAGCAGTAATTGAAAACTTCAACATCCTAAGAAAACGCATATATTTGACCTGCTACATGTATTTGAGAGATTTAATAACACTTTGTTTGTGAGTGTGCCACACAGATACGACCGGGTTCCATCACTGGCTCGAAATGTCAACTAAAGATAATGAAGAGGGGCGCAGATAAGCTACAAAGTTCGCTTTTGTTTAAGAGGCATGTCTATGGAGATGCTGGTAGATAAGGAGAAAACCCCTTAAATAAATGCTAGTGAAACATTTCAAAGAAATGTCCTTAAAGATAACTGTGCCTGTCACATAGCCATTAGATAGATAAACAAACGTGTGTTCAAGTAGAAACTCATTCCATTCATTCAGAGAAGATTTATTTGGCCCCTACTATGTTAGGGGCTAAAGCTATAATGATAAAACACAAAACAGTGCCAGAGGCTGGGAAGGGTGGGAACAGGGAGTAACTACTTAATGAGTATGAGATTTTGTGTGTTTTTCTCATGGTAAATAAATAAATATAAAACAAGAAATTCACTATTTTAATTAACTGTTTCTAACTATACAATTCAGTGGCATTAAATATATTCACATTGCTGTGTAACCATGACCACCTCCATCTGCAGAACCTTTTCATCAGCCTGGTACAGGGCTTTCTTTCATGGTAATGAAAACGTTTTGGAATTAGATGAAGTGGTGTCACACAGCACTGCAAGAATGTCCAAAATGTCACTAACTGTTCACTTGAAAATGGTTAGTTTTATGTTACATGAGTTTCACCTCAATAAGAAAAAAATAAAAGAAAGGAGCCCGGATGCAGTGACCTACACCTGTAATCCCAGCACTTTGGGAGGCCAAGGTGGGAGAATCTCCAGACCAGGGAACAGGTAACATACAGTACAGGGATACAACAGCAAAGCCCAGATTCTGGGCAGAGCTCTCGGGGGCTCCCAAGCCCCTCAAGGAGGAAAGGCGTCCTGGAGGAGAGACCGCCTGAGATAACCTTGGAGGGTAAGTCAGAGTCTGCAGGGGAGGGAAGGGAGAGGCCACTCCGAGTGTGCGTGACGCAGGG
This sequence comes from Piliocolobus tephrosceles, assembly GCF_002776525.5. Taxonomy (NCBI): domain Eukaryota; kingdom Metazoa; phylum Chordata; class Mammalia; order Primates; family Cercopithecidae; genus Piliocolobus; species Piliocolobus tephrosceles. Next base: position 128,264,837 of record NC_045440.1, read on the forward strand.
GAGGATGACATATTCAATACACCTGGAGCATGTACTGGGGAGACAGCCAAAAACCCCACATTCATTCAAGACACCATTCATCCCCCAAATCTAATCACAAATCATACAATAAACTAACAATCATTATAATCATACATCACACTTAAAATCTTTGTTTAAAATAATAATTATAAAAAATACTTTTAAAATGCCAGAAGTTATTCAGGAGAAAACAGAGGCTGAACTGGATCCCAAACAGCAGCAGAAGTTGGAGACAGACAAGCGGGAGGGGACAGGCACGCGGGGCGAAGGTGGAACCCAAGTGAACGCTGCGTCTCTAAGTGACCAAGAAGCCAGCAGTCGGAAGGTGGCCAGGGACCCCTGAAGTCCCGAGTCACAGGAGCACCACGACCTCTCATCACAGCTGCCTGGGCTTTACAATTTATCAAATGCTTTCACAACTACGACCTCATTTGACTCCACCATCACCCTGACAAGCAGGTACAGCAGACCTGACTGTCATCTCACAGACAACGAAACTGAGATGTGTCCAGCTGTCCTGACCCACCCAGGGCCACACAGCTGTGAGCAGGCAGAGGGGGCCTGCAGCCGCCTCCCGATCCGGTTCCACCTCGCTGAGTCCTCTCTCCATCATGCAGGCAGCGCGATACAAATGGGAACTCAAGCGCTCTGTTCACCCCATTCCTATTCTTATTTGACTTAATCTTCTGAAAACAACAAAAGACCTGCATATTTTCACTCTGGGAAATGACCTTCTGGTAAAAAGGAAGCGGTCTTTTTTTTAGTAATATGTGGACTCTTTACAGAGTTGTATACGTGCAACTTGGCAGAGTAGTCATTTTTCAGAGGAAACAATGCATGGACTGTCCAATTGGTAACATCATAACTTAGTTATGAATGATTTAAAACCTAGCTTCAATGAACCAAGCTGGTTACAATGGCCTCAAAAAAGGCATAGCCATAGTTTCATTAAATTGCCCAACAAAACCCAAATCGGTCTAGCTTGCTGGTTCTCAACCAGGGCCGATCTCAATACACATTTTTGGATTTCACAACTGAGAGGGGGTAGAGGCTGAGAATGCTGCTAAGCAACCTACAATGCACAGCACGCCCCTCACGACTAATATTTATCCAGCCCCAAATCACAGACTGAGAAGCCCTGGTCTCAATGCTGAGCTGTTTCCATAAACTGATCCCTGAGGTGGGAAGAAGGTGGGACTGGAGCCTCACACAGATGAGATACACACTCCAGAAACAAGTGTCTGGCACACTTGGTTAAAATGGCACGCAGCTTCAAAGTTGTGTGCCATTTTACCTAGGTGACTTCAAGTCACCAAGAGTTTCCTCATTTGCAAAATGGGGTTCCCACTCCCTTCCTCAACCTGAGATAAGGCAGCTGGCGGGCGAGTCGAGAGCCCCAATAGCAGAGGACCCACAGTCAATGCTCAAGACCGAGGCTGGACTGAGCTCTCCAAATAGCACACTCTCCCGGCACTCGCTTTCTCCAAACACATTTGAAAACACAAAGCCAGAGCGATGGGCATCATCTAAATAAGGGTGGAGGCAATTACTCTCCTTCAATCTCATTAAGCAGGAGTCCATATACCTGCATGGAAACCAAGGCTTGGGATCACTGTCGTCTCTCACACAGACATACTGTGGTCAGTGACCGGCAGGACCACCTGGACCACTACAGGAGGTTGGGTGGTGCGTTTCCATGGCTCATATTTCCTGCAGTTCCAGCACAAGCAACACATCTTGCACTTGGGCTTAAATCGTATTATCCAAATGAAGTATCACTCTCCTAATCAGCATCCGCCTTTAAGCAAGCACAGATGGCAATCACGTGCTTAAGTGGCAAATCAAGGGCTGAAATCCGGGCAAGCTCTCCCAGGCTCTCGGATCTGGTTCTGTGAGTGGGTTCTGAGAGAGACAGAGGTCAGCAAACACAGGATGACTGGCACACGCAGAGAGCTCAAGGTCTTTTGTCTGCCCTCAAGCCCTTCTGGTGAACCAAATGGACTCCACCAGAGCCAGCGGATGAATGACCTTGTCAGCCTCGCAGGCCAGTCATTCTCAAAGAGAAGCCTGTGGATCAGCAGCACAGGAAGAAGAACGTTTACTGTCGCCTCCACAATTCCTTTGTATTGTATCAGATCCTTTGGCCATCTTTGAGAAACTGTGCACTGTCCTACTTCTGACAATCACATTAAAAGGGCACGTACTAAAGGTCCCTTTCTGTCTTAGCAGAAACAGTATTTTTTCATTTTACTTGTAATCAATCAGCTTTGCCCTCTGTCCTGATTTTAAAGGCAGGAAGAAGCAGCATTGTATTGAACTGTGAAATGTGCTCAAATGCGGCTCTAAAGGGAAGTACCACCCGGGCGGCTGGATATTAGTTTCCATGGTAACCAAGGTCCCTGGGCCCTAGCACACACAGCAGGAAATGCTGCAGATTACCACAGCAGTGTCTTTTACTAGAAATAGGAGTTCCATGGCAATTGTAAACATTTGGGAATCAAAAAACGTGTATTTGTGTGTGCATACATGTGTGTGTATGTGCATAAGTGTACATTGTGTGTATATATGCGTATATGTATGTATGTGTACGTTGTGTATGTTTTGTGTGTGTGTATATGTGTATATATGTGTGAATGTGTATGTTGTGTATGTGTGTGTATGTGTGCATGTCTATATGTGTATGTTGTATGTATGTGTACATGTGTGTTGTGTGTATATTGTGTATGTGTATGTGTGCGCGTGTGTGTGTGTATATATGTATGTGTGTATGTGTATGGTGTGTGTATATGTATGTGTACATGTCTATGTGTGTATGTTGTGTGTGTTGTATGTGTGTACATGTGTGTTGTGTGTATATTGTGTATGTATACATGAGTGTGTACGTGTGTGTATGTGTGCATGTAGATGAGCTGAAAGCAATGTAGATGAATTGAAGCCTCATTATTCTTAAAGTTAAGAAGCTTATGTCAAATGAAACAAATGATTAAAATATAAGCAAAAATAGCCTCCCCCCTTCCAAAGAGCTAAAAGAAAACAAAAATATGTTCCACAGAAAAACGAAGACCCAGAATGGAAGCAGACAGCTGCTTTGGAAACCAGATGACCACGGGTTTCTTATTAACAAACAAGCAAACCAAAATGTCTGTAAACAATCACCAGCTGAGAGCATAGAACAGAGATTTTTTTCACAACCTAGGCCATGTCCTCCTTGAACTCCCTCACCATGAAACCAAGGCAGAGCTAACAACTGCTTAGGTGGTTTTCAAGGGAAATCACGCTAGAATGCCCACTCTCCTTCTTCCTAGCTGGGTGACCTCGGACAAGAGACTTCACTGAGACTCAGTGTCCCTACTAAAAATGAAAATGTTGCACTAGATAGTACGTGAGCAGAAGAAAAAAAAATCCTGTATCTTCTTAGAAATGAAAGGCCAGATAGTTACTTTAAAAAAAACAAAAAACACTTCCAAGTAGTTCTCACTTTAAGCTTTCTTAAAGTGTATACAAATCAAATTTATTTAAAATGAGTCAGGAAGATTCACTGCCAAATTCTCAGTGACAAAAGACCTTTTTAGTATTCTATAACTATTCCTTGAGTTATTTTCCAGTAACAACACTTTTCCTACAGCAGAGGACACAAGTGCAAGTTAAAGTGAAAATTTTAGTTCCAAGTAGCTTTCACATCTTGTGCATGTTTTCTAGCTGAGACTTTTTCAGAGGGAGCACAGAGGAGGCAATGTATGTGGTCTTAACCGAACAGATCCGTCCTAGAAAAATACTAGTTTGACAACTTCGAGTGTCTTCAAGTTCACATTTACATTCCAGATGGTTATTTTTATCTAAGATGGGCAGAGCAGACCAAACCAAGTTCATAGCTCTATAGCAAATGATTTGTCACAAGAGAACATTAAAAAAAAAAAAAAAATTCTTGGCCGGGCATGCTGGCTCACGCCTGTAATCCCAGCACTTTGGGAGGCCAAGGTGGGCAGATCACCTGAGGTCAGGAGTTCGAGACCAGCCTGACCAACATGGAGAAACCCCGTCTCTACTAGAAACACAAAAATTAGCTGGGCAAGGTGGTGCATGCCTGTAATATCAGCTGCTCGGGAGGATGAGGCAGGAGAGTTGCTTGAACCCGGGAGATGGAGGTTGCAGTGAGCTGAGATCGCGTCATTGCACTCCAGCCTGGGCAACAAGAGTGAAACTCCATCTCAAAAAAAAAAAAAAATTCTTTGCTTCATCTGCATGAACTAAAATAACTGCATTCTTTCATGAATGCTAACATTTTACCAAAAGTGACTACAAGGTGTGTGTGTGTGTGTGGCAGTGGGGATGGGGTGGGGTATTAGTTATTAAGCCAAAACAAAAAGCCAATCTATGGGAAGCAAAGGTAAGAACTAGGATGGAAAGAGGTGGGGGAGGAGAAGGGAGGAGAATTGTCAGTGCTTGTATACAAAAGGCACGGTAGCTCTGTTAGCTGGAAGGGGGAAAATGCTGAGTAAACCACTTTATTATGTAAACTGCCTAACAACACAAATAACCATGCTGCACACAAATCAACTCAGTCACCCATAAAAACACACATCCTCTCCAAGCTTGGACCTTCCTCCCCACTGCCGCTGTTACCGCCGCCACCGCCGCCACCACCACCACCACCACATAATTCGCCAGCATTGATGAAGGCTGCCGAGGTTAGACAGAGAACAGCACACACGCATCCAGATGTAATTCAAGTATCATCTGGGGTAATACACTAAAGCCTAATGGGGAAACCCCACTGAATGGGGCAAGAGTTTCTCTCTGTTAGGGATAAGATAATCCTGAGCAGGACAGACACGCATGCTTGGGTGTGGAATTCTGATATCCCTCACTATGCCTGCTGGAGGATTATAGAATTCTGGTGACATCCTGCCCTGGGGATCCAGGACATGTTTTGGTAAATGTGGGATTCCGGTGAGTTCATTCTAGGCTAACACATGATGACTGCCCTTTCAAGTGTCATTCCAGGAAGACACGGTTAAAAGCAAATCACTACTGAGGCAGGAACACTGGTTGACCACAATGAACAATTCTCTCCGGCAACTGTTGCTACCCAACCAAAGATCAATAATAAAAGGCCACTTGTCAAATGGGGAACAGTGCTGTTGTCAGGCATCAGTTTTTACATCAAGAAAAGATTGATGGGATTAGAAAGGAGGGATTCATTTTATCAGCGGCAATGCTAGGTTCACAGTCACAAATCTCCTAAATATACATACTTGCCCACCAAAATAATCAAACACATAAGCAACCGTAACTCCATCAACTTAAAAACATCAAAAACAAGGTATTTTTTAAAATGTATAAAATAAAAACACTCTGTATAAATATACAGATTCATTTGTTATTTCCAGTCCTTATGTATAGTGTGAGTTGTAAAAATGCTAAAAATGCATGACACCCTACTGTCCTAGGCTCAATACGAAGTCTGAAGTTTCATGGAAAGCATACCCCAAGAAATGACAGCTTTAAAAAATGGAAAATGGTAAGACAAACTTCACATGCCTGGGCCATTTTTAAAAAGATGTTTTATTCATAGCAGATGTACATGACTAAATATATTGTGCTAACAAATTAAAATGACGCAAGACAAATTGAAGTGGCAAAACATCAAAATGATGAAACCTAAAGCAGAATGTACATTTACGAACCCATTTAAAACAATACTTTTTACATCACCTCCTGCTAGGGCAATGGCAGCTCTAAAATCTGTGTATAGAAGGGCTCAGGCGCTGGGAAATTTATCTTGAAGCTATGCTTATATAATAACCACAGTTTTTAGCTATGTTGCCTATTATTATAAACATCAACCATTTTTATAGATTTTATTTGTACTTTATATAAGATTGAGATTATAAAAAGTGTTCAATATAAAAAGTATATGGATACACATACATGCATATGTGTACACAAACACATACACATATATATACAGTTTAGATGGTTTCTAGAATTTTTTTTTTTTTTTTTTTGAGACCGAGTCTTGCTGTGTCACCCAGGCTGGAGTAGAGTGGTGTGATCTTGGCTCACTGCAACCTCCGCCTCCCAGGTTTCAAGTGATTCTCCTGCCTCAGCCTCCCAAGTAGCTGGGACTACAAGTGTCTGCCACCATGCCCAGCTAATTTTTGTATTTTTAGTAGAGATGAGGTTTCACCATATTCGCCAAGCTGGTCTCGAACTCCTGACCTTGTGATCCACCCGTCTCGGCCTCCCAAAGTGCTGGGATTACAGGCGTGAGCCACCGCGCCCAGCTGATATGCCTTTTTATTTTTAATCAAATGAAGAAATTTGACTACATTCCTTTATGGTAATATTCAAAGAATTTTCAGTTCCAGACACGCAAGAAGGGCCTTTTATATGATGTTTTTAATTTGAAAAAAATTGTTTTCAATTTGAGGCTAAAGAGTTTGCTAGGTAGCAATAAGAAGACAAATATTTCAGGTAATAGATACCCCAATTACCCTGATTTGATTTTTTTTTTTTTTTTTTTTGAGACAAAGTCTCGCTCCATTACCCAGGCTAGAGTGCAGAGGCATGATCTCAGCTCATTGCAGCCTCCGCCTCCTGAGTTCAAGTGATTGTCATGCCTCAGCCTCCCAAGTAGCTGGACTTAAAGGCCCTCCAGCAAGCTCAGCTAATTTTTTTTCTATTTTTAGTAGACCCAGGATTTCGCCATGTTGGCCAGGCTGGTCTCAAACTCCTGACATCAAGTGATCCATCCACCTCCGCCTCTCAAATGATTTGAACTTTACACGTTATATGAATTTATCAAAGTATCATATGTACCCCCATAACATGTAGATTATTATTTATCAATCTTTTTTAAAAAAAAAATAAAGTTTGCTAGGTAGAAATACTAAGACTCTAATTACATGAAAGAGTTCTGGGCTTGAACACCAAAGTCAATCCTGAAGTTAAAGGCTAGTGAAGTCTCAATTAAACAATCTGGTTAAAATAAAACTCAGGAGCAAACAAGAGCAGTCTGGCTGGAGCCAGGAAACAACCCAGCTGAGAACCCAAATAACCCAGCACCTTCTCCCCTCAGAGGGAAGATTCCCTCCCCTCCTCCACTCCATCCTTGAAGCAGGGTAGGTGCCTTCTAACTAGCTGTCCCTTGCACCAGAGACTTGACCTCAGGGAGGGGTCACCAAGATTCAAATTCGCAACTCCAGGGAGGAATCCTGCCAAGACCCCATCCCAACAGCCCCTTGCCCAAGAGCTGACGGGCTTCCCACCAGGATCCATGAGGGCTGCATGAAAGTGGAAGCTGCTGTTTGCACAGAGTCATTCATTCAGCAGATGGGTCTGCACCCTGCTGAAGGCCGGATACTCAGCATCTGGGAATGTGAGTTCTTCAGAAAGGAGCAGGCCCTGTTGGAGGTATTTGCAATCTGGTGGGGAAGACAGTGACAGCACAGCTAGGGGACTCCTCTAACCCCAGCATGTCCCCTGAGGCCCTGAGCAAGGACCCAGTTTACTTCCTGAGGGGAGACAAAGGTCTCACAAGTGATACAGCTCTTAAACCCCTGGGAGATCAGCAGCAGATCCTCATGCATACAAACAGGGTTAAGAGGGGGAGGGCTGGAAAGGGCATTCTGGGCCTGGAATGCACATGTGCCAGCAGATAGGGATCAAGGGTTTTAAGGGTTTCAGAAAAGAGTGAGCAGTTCTTCCTGGGTGCAGTTGCCAGCCATGGGCAGGGAGTCACCATTGGACAGGTGGGTTACGGCAAGATGGCAAGAGGCTTTACGGGACAGCACAAACATACCTCACTGGAGAGCAACATCTCCTGGAAAGCTTTTCAAAATTGGAGATTCTGGGGTCTCACCTAGTTATTCTGATTCCATAGGAGTGACAGGGCCCTGAAATCTGTCCCTTAATGTGAACTTCTTGAGTGACTGTGATGCCTAATGCCAGATCTGGAGACCATGGCATTTACCAAAATCTGTGCTGCAAACGTGTAACACATTTGTAAGAACTAAGCCGTCAGCAATTTTCTTCATCAACCTCGGCGATCCAGATTCGCTGACTAAAGGGCATGTCTGTTGGTCCAGCCTTCGATGCCTGTCCTAGAAGGTCCAGCATCCACCTGCCTTCCTCCTGCACACACTCAAGTCTGAGAAGAGGCCTCAACCCAAATGCCCATCTGTAATTTTCCCTTTCCTCTTCTAACCTTCTCTCTCCATTATCTTTGGCTTAATCTTGCTTCCTCTACTTCCTTTGTCGTCAGAGCAAAAATTTGAAGCTCTAAAGATAATATAGAAAACGAAATTTACACTGTCCAACTTCATTCATAGTTAATGAGCACCAAGGCAAGATTTAAAATCACAGAATATTAGAGCCAAAAAAAAATTACTTGTGATCATCTAGGCTCCTAGACCCTTTATAGGTGGGAAAATGGAAGCCCAGAGAAGGGAAATATTTACTCAAGATCACATAGCTGCAAACGCACAAAGTCAAACCTACGCATCCCAGATCCCAGCCTAGTGGTTACTCTAACTACCACATATAGACTTTTGTTATTTCAACTACGTAGATTATTTTTTGTGCTACACAGATTTTTTTTTTAATGCATTCAGGATCAAAATGAGAAATAAAATTTGAACACCTGTAAGCCTGTGCCCTTACACATCAGGAACTTGCGCGGAGTACGGAGTGGATGATACACTCCCTCTTAGTCAGCACTGGCCCATCCTGGCCACTGTGCCATCTGCTTGTGTCAGCAAGGGCCTTTGAAAAGCAGTGTTGTGTGACTCTCCTTTTCATCTGCCTGTGTGCCTCTGTAATTACTTTTATGGTTTTGAACAACCATCTCAGGAAAGTTTAGATAATAATACATCCAATGCCTGAGGAGCACATTTCAGATTCTCAGAAGGAAGGAAATGGATCCAGGCAGACTAGATCATCTTTAATGTCCAGATTCTTTAAGTTGTTACCCTAAAAAGTAGGCATGATTTTAAGACTGAAAATCAGGATAGCTAGCCTTTATTGAATGTGTACCATGGGCTGGGCTCTGTTCTGAGTGGTTTACGTGTATCAAGTCTTTTTATTCTCACCATAGACTATGTGGTAGGTACTTATCTTTTTCTTAATTTCCTTAATTTTCCTTTTCTTATTTTTTTAAGTAGCCCAGACAAATGCATGCCACTCAGTTTAAACATTTCTCAGCTCCTGTGAGAGCCACATGCTGGTCCATTATGCATATGAAGGAAGCAGAGACTCTGCTCCACAAAGCCTTGGGTTCCATGTCTACCAGATACCTAGAAACCAATTCTTTGTGTCCAATAATACAGAAAATGGTACTTTCATATTTAAAACAAATTGTATATTCATCCAGAGTCTAAAATCAACAAAATATGGAACTCTGCCTAGTGCTAATAAACTGGAATTCCATTATAGTTTAATTATTAACACATACACACACATTATAATATCCACTTACACACTTTCATTTAAAAAACAATGAAAGCAGTTAAGTTCTAACATATTTCCACATTCTGTTTAACAATAGGTACATAACAACTAGATTGATTTTGCTCTTATAGTGACTAGTTTGCAAAGTTTTTCCTAAGTAAATTTTATTAATAGCTAGTGCAAAAGATTTCCTATAAAGGACAAAGACCACTCAAAGCTGTTTCCTTTTGGAAACAATATGAGATGCTAATATTTTGGAAACCAGAGCAACCTCCTTGCTTGAAATTCTGGGCACTTGCCCAGAAGAGATGGACTTAATCATAATTGTAATTCCCTCCTACCACTTCCATCAAGAGAGACTTAAAAAAAAAAAAAAAAAAAATACACGTAAAGGCTCTAAGCAAGGGAGTGAACCAAGGATACTCTTTCTGGAGAGGGTAGATATCAAATCACAAACTCTGTTAGAGTCACCGCCTACACCATCCCTAAGCCCAAATCTATTCGCTGCTGACCAAAACAGCTTGAAGCACTTTTTACAGATTATCATTTCCCTGGTGATCCATCCATCATTAAAAATAGATCACTTGTAGGACTCCAAAAGGATATGTACTTGGGCATTAATTGCAGCAGACCTTGTAGTAGCAAATACCTGGAGATAACCTAAATATCTATCAATAGAATAATGATTCAACTGTGCTATATTCAGACAGTGCTATATTCAGAAATTCCATTTGGCCGCTAGAAAGAATCAGCTGGATCTATAGGTACTGGAAAGGTAACTATAATATACTATGCTGTAAAAAGCACAGGAACAATGTTTGTTAGGGGCTACCTTCTGAAAAAGGTCACACAGGTATATTTTATTCCATGTGTCATTCCACATACTGTGGAAAACTAGTTTTTTGTTTTTTGTTTTCTCCCAGGCATGTTTGTTTGTATATACACAAAAACATCTGTAAATGACACTAAACCCAACTCCTGGGAGGGGCGGGGAGGTGGGGAGGGTAGATTTTACTTTATATACTTACTTCAATTTTTTTTTTTCTTTTGGACACAAAGTCTTGCTCTGTCGCCCAGGCTGGAATGCAGTGGTACAATCTCGGCTCACTGCAACCTTCACCTCCCAAGTTCAAATGATTCTCCTGCCTCAGCCTCTCGAGTAGCAGGATTACAGGTGCCCGCCCCTATGCCTGGCTGATTTTCATATTTTTAGTAGAGAGAGGATTTCACCATGTTGGTCAGGGTGGTCTTGAACTCCTGCCCTCAGGTAATCCACCCGCCTCAACCTCCCAAATGCTGGGATTACAGGTGTGAATCACCACACCCAGCCTACTTATTTCAATTTTTTAAACTAAAGAGAATGTTCTATTTTTTAAATTTTTAAGCAAAAATTAATAAAAGTCACTTCTGACACTTAGTAAGAAGGATATTCAAGTTTCTCTTATCTCTGTAAAATATACCCTCTTTCTATCACCCATATACTTTTAGGTCATTTGAGAGTTCTCACACTCCCACATGCAATGAAAATAGTAGTACATATGGATTTTAAACAGAAAGTATCTGGCATCACTAAAAATGATCTGAAATCCAATGGTCTAAAAATATGTCAAAGCAACCGGGTGTGGTGGCTCACGCCTGTAATCCTAGTACTTTGGGAGGCCGAGGCGGGTGGATCACGAGGTCAGGAGTTCGAGACCAGTCTGGCCAACATGACGAAATCCTGTCTCTACTAAAAATACAAAAATTAGCCAGGCATGATGGTGGGCGCCTGTAATCCCACCTACTTGGGAGGCTGAGGCAGGAGAATCACTTGAACCCGAGAGGCAGAGGTTGCAGTGAGCCGACATCGCGCCATTGCATTCCAGCCTAGGTGACAAGAGCAAGATTCTGCCTCAAAAAAAAAAAGTCAAAGCAGGGGTTTGTTCACTATGAGATTATTTGCCTTTGGTGAAATACATCACCCTCCAAACTACTACTCTACCCCCATCACTTCTGCAGTGAGGCTCTTTGGTTTCTTTTTGCACAAATAAAGGCTGTTTTTCTTCCCTTCAAAGATCACAATTTCCAGACCCTCCAGTGTCCCGCCAGGAACCATTCTGGGAGCAGCATCTTCAAAATCCCAGGTTCCCACTACAGGAACTTATGGACAATCTGGGGATCTCTTTCCAGTCCATCTACAGGATCCATCCAAGAATTAAACATTAAAATATAAAAACATTATTATCATAGAGCCTCAAACAAGCAATGCCAGATATCTAAGTTCCTTAAAACAGTAGAGCAGCTTTCTTAAAAAAAGACACATTCTGGGCCAGGCATGGTGGCTCACGCCTGTAATCCCAGCACTATGGGAGGCTGAGGTGGGCAGATCACTTGAGGTCAGGAGTTGGAGACTAGCCTGGCTAACATGATGAAACCCCATCTCTACTAAAAATACAAAAATTAGTTGGGCATGGTGGCACATGCCTGTAATCCCAGCTACATGGGAGGTCGAGGCAGGAGAATTGCTTGAATCTGGGGAGGCGGAGGTTGCAGTGAGCCAAGACTGCACCACTGCATTTCAGCCTGAGAGGCAGAGCGAGATTCTGCCGGGAAAAAAAAAAAAAAAAAACCTATTCTGATGGCTATTACAGAAAGATATCAATACGGCTAGCAAGTCTAGTTCCAGACACTGCTGAAGTAGAAGAAAATATAAAATGCAATATTATTAACCCTGCAATGGTTTGCATATTAAGTTCTTCTTTATGGCTGTATTTTCTCAAGTTTCTGTAACAGACACACATAAGCTATGGAATTTTGTGAAAGGACTTTTACAAATATACTGGTTAAGGTCCACACCAAGTTGACATACTGGATGAAGAAACCATGGTTCTAATTTCTCTGTTGCATTCTCCAAGGGAACGTTGTAAAACCCTGTTGGCAACCTGGAAATGAGAAATATTACCTGCCCTAGGAAAACCTCCTCCACTCCCTGAGTTAATTGCTCACTGTTCTATATTCCCCTAGCACTTTGTTCTACAACGATTACCATACCAAACATATTATTTCTATGCTGAAATTCTTTATTTACACATCTCATTTTCCCCACTCAATTGTAAGCCTCTCCAGGACAAGGAGAGCCATATTGCTTTTTGTGGTCCCATGATAGTGCCTGAAATAAAAGGAGTTTGTTCAATGAATGAGAAGGGTTCTTGCTGCAAATTCATTCAAATATTTAATTAAGCACCTGTGATAAATGAGTGTCACTGCACTGAAGGTAGCCATCAGGTGGTTCGGAGAAACTTTCATGTGCCTGGGAGCAGTCCCCAACACTTGCCAACCCAAATTTACCAATGTCACCAAATTTACCAATGTCACCACGACAATGAAAAGAACAGGCCTATAGCTGCCGGTGCAACAAGGAGACCCAGAAAGACAACGCAAAGTAAGAGGCAGGAGAGAGTAGCTGCATTGCAAGGAAAGGGGAACCATCTGTTACTGGTCATGTTGCATGCATTTCTTTTCTTTTCTTTTTTTTTTTTTTTTTTTTTTTTTGAGACAGAGTCTCACTGCTGCCCAGGCTGGAGTGCTAATTTTTGTATTTTTAGTAGAGATGGAGTTTCGCCATGTTGGCCAGGTTAGTCTCGAACTCCTGACCTCAAGTGATCTACCTTGGATCTCTTGCCTCGGCCTCCCAAAGTGCTGGGATTACAGGCATGAGCCACTGCACCCAACCATAATGTTGCATTTCTAAAGATGGTCAGGCATATGGGGCATTCATTTTCTTTTCATACTTTTCACATGTTATAAATAACCTTTCTATGATTCAGTACTTGCTGAAGCCATTAAATTTTTTTCATTGATTTAATAAATATACTTTAAACATCTCCTATGCTCTAGGCACTATGTTTTGGGGTTTCAGATGTGAATAAGTCATAGTCTCTATCTCAACAGGTTTGCAGTCAAATGTGAGGGACACATAAATAGATACAACACAATGAGATCCTTATTTTAAAAGGGTTCCTCATTTTATGGAAACTCAGAAAAATGGTCTATCCAATCATTCATACTGCTTCCCATTCCACGAGCAAACAAGGAAAACCCACGTAAGGAGGAAAACACAAATTGCAACCAAAGGCATAGCCCAAGGTTCCACAACCAGCACGTCATTAAAGTGATCAAAAAATCCATCAAGCCAACTCATGCAGAAACAGTGGTTCACTTTCTTCCTTTTTCATTCTTCTTCACATGTGCTTTATTATCCGGAAAACTAGTTGCAACTTCTAATATGTGGAATCCCACAGAGTTTTAAAAAATGGGAAAATACGAGTCAGCTCAGCTTTGATAACTTAAGCTGCATCTTCTCGTGCAGCCACCCCAGGGGAAGAAACCACGTGCTGAATGCAGTTAACGCTGGGAGTCAGCCTCCATCTGCTTACCACGTGTGTTGGTGGCCATGTCCGCCACTTTCTGAAAGGCGTCCAAGAAGGCAGCTGCTGCTACTACTGTTGTCCTGAAATGCAAACAGATAACAAAAGCATGAGGAATGTCTCTCCCTAGCAAATTCATTACTGCTGAAGGCCTAAAACCTCTGCTAAGGAGTACATGTAACCTGCCTCCAGAAATAACTCAACTGAGCATGGACAACCATTGGCTTGTTGAACCCACTTTTTCCCAAGTACTCCACTCGAATAATATCCAGTTCATTTGGTGCTAAACGCTAGTAGCCCTTCCCATTCCATTTCATCTGACTGTATAAAACCATTACCAGGGCCAGGCGTGGTGGCTCACCCCTGTATTCCTGGCACTTTGGGAGGCTGAGGCAGGTGGATCACTTGAGATCAGGAGTTCGAGACCAACCTAGCCAAGATGGTGAAACCCTGTGTCTACTAAAAATACAAAAAATTAGCCAGGCATGGTGGCATGCACCTATAATCCCAGCTACTTGGGAGGCTCAGGCAGGAGAATCACTTGAGCCCAGGAGGCAGAGGTTGCAGTGAGCCGAGATCACGACGCTGCACTCCAGCCTAGGTGACAGAGCAAGACTCTGTCTCAAAAAAAAAAAAAAAAACAAAAAAACAAACAAACAACAAAACCTATCATCAGGCAAAATTTTCTATAGGAGGAAAACAGAGGCATTTTACCTAAAAGAAAAAATGAAACATTAAAAAATAGAAGTGGTAGAGGTGAAATTAATTTTGGAGTAGGAAAGCAATATATACATATGCACATCAGTTGGGGGAAGGAATCTGGGAGACAGATCATGTAGTTCAAACAGTTCGTTTTTAGGAACAGGAAAACGGAGGCCACAAATACAAGGCCACGAACACAGCCCTAGTTCATACCAGAGCTGGGCCAAGTATCCCAGCCTCATGACTCACAGGCTTGACTCACTATAAAACAAGATCCTGGCAGTGTGACTTTTCTCCCTAGATCTGGTTATAATGAAACTGAGATACTACTGTTTCAACCGAATCTGCCAAATTCCTACAAGTTGAGAATGGGGAGAAGATACTATAGTCATTTATGTCCTAGAAATTATTCTGGGCTCTTCATATTTTTTTGCACACAAGATGCTCTGAGCCCTCTGTGGTCTACTGGTTCCAAGAGTCATGATCTAAGGTACCATTCAGTGTAGTCAACACTCCAAGCCAGAGCCATGGATTCCACACAAACAAGTCCCAGAACTAGAATTCAAGGACTTTACAATCAAACTTGTAACTAAGTGTTAGTTTTCAAGTGTTTCTTATATAACTCCAGTCTTTACTGAGCATTCCTAAGGATGCAAAGTTGCTGAAGGAAGAATAACAATAAGGACTTGAAAGGGAAGATTTCAAAATAGAGAAAAATGAAACCAGCTGTAGTGGCTCATGTCTGTAATCCCAGCACTTTGGAAAGCTGAGGTGGGAGGATCACTTGAGCTCAGGAGTTTGAGACCAGCCTGGGCAACATACTAAGACTCCATCTCTACAAAAAAAAAAAAAAAAAAAGTGTTTTTAAATTAGCCGGGCACAGTGGTGCATGCCTGTAGTCCCAGCTACTCAGGAGGCTGAGGCGGGATGACTACTTGAGCCCAGGAGGTCAAGGGTGCAGTGAGCCATGGCTGCACCACTGTACTCCAGCCTAGGTGACAGAGCAATACCCTCTCTCAAAAAGAAAGAGAAAAGAAAAAAGAAAGAAAAAGGGAAAGGAATGGCCTTTAAACATAAGCAACAGTAGCTTTGAAACAAAAGGTTCCTGGAAGGTGCTGGAAGCAGATCCTGGGAAAATCTAGGCAACAGTCCTTTAGAGCCAAACTTCAGAATGAGGCCTGTTATTTTTCAGTAGAGCAACAAAACATTCTGCTCAAAATTTTTAAAAATAATGACATACACATACACAAAACCACTTTGAAGCATATTTTTTAAAGAGTTGACATCAAACACAAACCCTGGAAAAATTAGCTTTATCAAACATCTTGGGATTTATAAATAGCTGGTTCTGATTTACAATTAATATCTGACACAATGGCTGGATTTATTCTCATCCAACTCAACGCGAATCATCCAAATTTAATGAACCAGCTGTAGAGGTGTCTTGTGTATTACACAGTCACCAGGGCTCCACTGAAAATTAGGATGGTGATCAATTTCGAGGCTTTTAAATGGCAGTCATATTTCACTGTCTGACATAGTCACAAGACATCTTGGCCCTCTCTGATGGGGCAGAGCAAACTTGTAACCAACAGAAACACAGAGGAGTGATTCAGCTTCAATATACCAAGCTTCTATGCCTCTTCTGCAATCTAAACTTCATCCTTTCTCTAATACACAAAATTAAACCATGTGCATGAGGCCCCTATATTGCTCTCAGCCCTGTACTATTAGTTTAACAAAATAATAAAGAAATGGTCCCTGCCTTCAGGACAAAATATTGTTTAATAATATAAAATGTATCCTGTACCAGTAGGGATAGGTTAAGATTACTTTAAATTTTACTTTATATGTTTAAGACAGCTGATCCGTCCATTACTTTAAGCTTCAAGATCCTCACCGATAAAAGGGGAAGATAACAATTTTCTTGGTCTACCCTGAAAGCCTGCCAGACAGTTAAATGAGGCTGAATCTTAAAAAAGTAGAGGGAAATATATTTAAATGTTTTACTGTACTACTACAGGAGGAGACCTCCCACAGGATGGAGATGAAGTTACCTAAAATAAATGGTAATCATGGCAGACATGGAGGTGGGAGTAGATACAGCTAAATAAGGTGAGGCTGGTGAAGGACTCAGGTGAGGAGCCCTGAATCCTGAGCAGGGGTTAAGTACAGGACTACCTCCTGTAAGTAATTACTACCTCCCAGGGTAGTAATTACAAGAGCTTAAGCAGGGCTTAAGTACAGGACTTGACAACTGGGGAAGGTGCGGTGTTCCAAGTTCACTGTCCATCTGAGGCTCCAGTTCATGGATGGAAATCCCAGGCCCCAAACAAAACTGAAGGAATGAAAGAAAAAAGACCCACTCTTCCCAAGTTCTTTAGTCTATAGGGCGCCATGGACCCTCCAGTCCTACGGCTAACACTCTGGGCAGTGGCCCCTGGTGTCCACAGGCAAAGGCCCGAGAGCACCACATCACCCCTCTCCCACCTCTCTGTCGTCCACATGGCTATTTATCCTGGAAAACCCATGCCTGCCCTGTTCTCTGAACATCTTCCTCCATCCAAACCAGCCAGTGTCATCCCCTAAATGCCGTGAACCAGGACCATCAAAATAATTCCTTTTTAAAATGTCCTATCCTTCATGAAGCACCCACTAAGTGTAACTGCATCCCTTCACCACAATGATTTAAAAGGGTAGAGCTTTAACAAGAAGATGCCGACATACTTTCTATTTCATATCACATGATATATGAACAAGCACGAGACTAGGCGATCACAGCTCCTTAGAGCTCAGTACTGGATCTTGTTTAGGCAGCTTTACAGAGGCATAATTTACATACCATAAAATACACCCTTTTATGAGTCAATGATTTTTAGTAAATTTGGAGTTGTACAACCATTACCACAATCCAATTATAGAACATTTCCACCAACCCAAAAGATCCATCTTACCCACTTGTCACTCTCCTTCTTCACCCTATCCGCAGGCAACCGCTGATTGACATCACTCTATAGATATGCTTTTGATAGATATTTCATGTAAATGGAATTATACAATAGTCAACACAAGGCTTTATTTTATTTTGTTATTTTATTTTATTTTAGACGGAGTCTTGCTCTTGTCGCCCAGGCTGCAGTGCAATGGCATGATCTCAGTTCACTGCAACCTCCGCCTCCCAGGTTCAAGCGATTCTCCTGCCTCAGCCTCCCAAGTAGCTAGGATTACAGGCACCCGTCACCATGCCCAGCTAATTTTTGTATTTTTAGTAGAGACGGGGTTTTGCCATGTTGGCCAGTCTGGTCTCGAACTCCTGACCTTGTGACCCGCCTACCTCAGTCTCCCAAAGTGCTGGGATTACAGGCATGAGCCACCGCACCAATTTTAAACTCTAATGTGGAGTTAAAAAAAACCAACAAAGGTTTTAAATTCTATGTGGAGAGGCAGTAAGCAGAATGGAGGAGAACATGGACTCAAGCCACAGAGCCAAATCCTTGCTCCGCCATTTACTAGTGATGTCACTATGGATAAGTTATTTAACTTTCCTGTGCCTCAGTTTCCTCATCAGTAAAATGGGGATAATAATAGCATGTACCTCATGGGGTTATGAGATTTAAACAAGTTAACAAATGCCTGGCACATAGCGAGCAACACAGAAATGTTACCTGTTGCTACCTTACATACAGTACCTACCTCATTTGACTCTCAAAATTCCTAAGAAAGGAGGCAAAGCAGACATGAATGAGTCCCATTTTACATATGGGAATCAGGGCCCAGGATATATGGCTACATGTGATCATGCTCTAATCAGAACCCACCACATGCTTCCCTATCTGTAGCACTTCCTGAATCAACTCTAATCAATCTGTATTTTGGTCTGTCCCACTCCATCCTTGTCTGAGGATGTTGCCCTTTTCCTGTAGAACACATGCTTCTACTTACCGAAGCTGGGACTGCAGCTTTCCTGCTTTGTTTATGAAATCTTCCCAAACTGGATAGCTCCCCTGCGACAAATCAAAGACATCAGTAAGTCACACTGCGACAGACATCTGATTACTACATTAACAGAACACCCAATTCCAATCATGCAGGGAACAATCTGTGTATGTTCTCTTCCTTTGCAGGTCTGCGATATGTTTCCTGGATTCTATATACATGTATTGGCTCAGGAATCAGTTTAGAATGTGCTCAGTTCCTGTAATCTTGTAAATACTACAAACATCAACTGAACTAGTTTGGCAGAACCTCACATATACACTTTTGAGTTGTTAGATGGTGGATCCAAATTTAAGGTGTACAGAACATGTAAGGCTACACCCTGAACCACCTGCTCATGCAACACGGCCCTGGCTGTTCTCCCCCTTGCCCCAAACAGCACAAGCGAGGGAACCGGAGTGATTATGGCACTTCCCCAGGACAGGTGGTTACAGAAAGCATTAATTAGACTATCAGAATCTCAAGGTTGTAAAGTTACCTAATGCAGCAGCTCAGCTGATGGCTTAAGCCCAACACCTAGGGACAGCATAGCAACAGGTGGTTCCCAACACACTTCAGCTAACAGGGAACTCATCACCTTCCCAGGGTAGCCCATTATCAGCCACCCTGTCCTTGATGTTCATGCAGTTCTAGCTGTAACCTTCTGGGCGCCCTCAGTTAAGATCAATAATCCTGCTTCCACATGAAGTCTTTTCAAAATTCAGTTTCACATCCAACCCCATTACTCCCCGGGACCCTGCTTCACACCCCGACAGCATCCCAGAGACACTCATCGTGTCTCTCTACTCTTCCTCTAAGTATGGTGCACAGACACAAACTCAAATCCGCAGGTGCAAGTCCGACAGGGCAAAGCAGAGCGGGGACCGACATCTCCCTTCCTACACATGTTAAATTTATATCAAGATCAAACAGCCCACCAACCAAGAGGTGACTCAAAATCAACCCAGAAAAGGTGAAACAATGGGCTGAGAAGTGGTATGTGGCACTGATCATTTAAGTACAGAGCTGAGGGCCGGGCGCCGTGGCTTACAGCTGTAATTCCAACACTTTAGGAGGCCAAGGTGGGTGAACCACTTAAGGCCAGGAGATCGAGATCAGCCTGGCCAACGTGGTGAAACCCAGTCTCTACCAAAAATACAAAAATTAGCCAGGCATGGCAGCGCATGCCTGTAGTCCCAGCTACTCAGGAGGCTGAGGCATGAGAATCACTTGAGCCTAGGAGACAGAGGTTACGGTGAGCTGAGATCACACCACTGCACTCCAGCCTGGGCAATAGAGCAAGACTCTGTCTCAAAAAACAAAACAAAACAAAACAAAACAAAATAAAATATAAAATAAAATAAAACAAAACTAAGACTAAACAACTGGGGATGATGTTTGCAGAATAGAGTGTAAATGTTATGAACCTTGACAAGGTAAAAACAATATATGCCACCTCTTGGTTTCCTTGTTAAGGAAAGGAGGAAGAAATTAGAATGAGGTTACTCAACTCATCTTTCATTACAGAAGCCCAATCAAAACTGTCTAAAACTGCAACCCAGCTAAAACATAACAGTTTTACCTTCCTAATGGTATTAATCATCATTTTTTCTTACCCTTAGAGCAGGTTCTCAGCCTCAACACTAAGGACATTTGGGGCCAGAAAATTCTTTGTCTTGGGGGCTGTCCTGCACATTTAAGATGTTTAGCAGTATCCCTATCTTCCATTGATTGACTAGATGCCGGTGTTCCCCCACCCCCTATTTGGGACAACCAAAAATGAGACATTGCCAGATGGCCCCTAGGGGACAAAATCACACCCAGTCAAGAACCACTGCTTTAAGGCACATCTGAGAAATCAATTTAAAGAAAGTGGTGAAGGACCAATTACAGTATTACTTCACTTCAGTTTCATTTTCTTCTGCTAAATAAGTACAACTAAGTATGCTTTTTCAAAAGATCATGCATAGCACTCATTATAACCAGGAACACCTTGTTATAGAATTGCCTATTTATATACTTCTCTAGCTGTCAATTCTGTCTGAAAATGTACATAGAGATATCTGGAAAATTGTCTACAAAATATTAAAACAGGTTACTTCTGGGAGTTAAAGTCTGGACCAATGTGTTGCTTTCTCCTTTGTACTTTCCTTTATGGCTAGAGTCTTGTGAGTTTTCTTTATAAGGGTCATGTATCATTTTAATGAAAATAATAAAGTCACTACATTTTTTAAAACTTCAGATCAAATTAGAGGTTCTGGCAACAACAGCACCATGAATTTACAATCCACCCAAACTCTAAAGTCTGTTTCACACATGCTGCTAGATCACATCCATCAGTTCTGCCTTCATGCATTTGAGACCTGCTTGGCCCAAGTGCAGGTTTCTGGATTTATTCCTCTAAGTGGCAGTTCGCCCCTACGGAAAACTAGGTTACAGCTGGGCAAGAATCCTGGCTGGCTGGCTCCTGGCAGAGGCCCTTTGGCAGCTACACCTGAGCTACTGTCAACCAACACCTGTGTGAGGGTCTTGTCCCCGCCCCACCACCGACATAGCCTCCATCCCTAGTGTGTGCCCTGGGGGTTACTTCCACTCAAAAGTAAAACTGTACATTAACTTATGTCAAATGAAAACTTGTGAGAGAGCTCAGGCTATCATTGAAGGCCCATCAAGACATAGTGGAAACTCCAATTATGACACCCAACATACATATCATTTTTTTAATCCAGTCCAGATAAGAACACCCTTTGTACACCTAGATCCAATTAAAGAGATAAGGGCCAAGATCAGAGTCCTCAGGATGGCCACTGGAGATCTCTGTCCAGAGGGACAGCAGTTGGCACCTCTAAGAACACAAAGGTTCAAGCAACCAATAGCAGCTTCATCTGACCATTCCTTCTCTTTCTGAGCCACAAGACATGACGAAAAGCTTTCAGAGAAATCTGAGCACATTCAGAAACGCTGCTCACCTACTTCTAGGCAAAGGTGCCACCATCTCTCAGCTACACAAGGAAGAAGGACCAGAGAGCCAGACCTTCCTCTCTCAAACACCAACCACTCCCATTCAGGGAGCCCTGGAGAAATATTATTAAGATGATCAAAGTATTTCTTAAGAAAAACGTGGGCTGGGGCAGTGGCTCACACCTGTAATCCTAGCACTTTGGGAAGCCGAGGCAGGAGGATCACTTGAGCCCAGGAGTTCGAGACCAGCCTGGACAACATGGTGAAACCCCATCTCTAAAAAAAAAAAAAAAAAAAAAAAAACCCAGGCCAGTCACAATGGCTCACGCCTGTAATCCCAGCATTCTGGGAGGCTGAGGCAAGTGGATCAGGAGGTCAGGAGTTCAAGACCAGCCTGGCCAAGATGGTGAAACCCATCTCTACTAAAAATACAAAAATTAGCTGGGCATGATAGCAGGCACCTGTAATCTCAGTTATTCGGGAGGCTGAGGTAGAGAACTGCTTGAACCCAGGAAGCGGAGGTTGCAGTGAGCCGAGATCACACCATTGCACTCTGGCCTGGGCAAAAGAGAGAGACTCCATCTCAACAGAAAAAAAGAAACCTAGCTGGGTGCTGTGGCGCATGCCTGTGGTCCCAGCTACTAAGGACACTGAGGTGGGAAAATTGCTTAAGCCTGGAAGATCGAGGATGCAGTGAGCTGTGATTGTGCAACCGCACTCCAGCCTGGGCAACAGAGCAAGACCCTGTCTCAAACTAAAAAAGTCAAAGGAAAAGGTGAGGCATGTTCATTGAGAACATGCAGAACTGGCCAGTGGCCTGGGCGGGGAGCACTGGGTCCTGAGGTCTAGTCACAGCCCTGCCAGTCATGGACTAGGGGAAATCATTTCACCTCTCAGGGATCATTCCCTTAAAATGATGATAACCAAAACCAGTAATTCCATCACCATTACCAACACCACCAATTACTGAACACCGAAAGAACGAAGGAGATGAATAAAGAATGCAAGTACAGAAGCCCAATCTTTTGGATTGAACTTCAGCTCTCCCATTTGCTATGCGACACTGGGCAAGTCATTTGACCTCTGCGTGGGTTTAAGTCACGTCTTCACAGGGCTGGGATGAGGAACGGATGAAGTCATATACAGAAAGTGTTCAGTGCAGTGCCTAGCACGGCGGAAGTGCTCAACAAACATTTGATATGAGGGATCCAAGCGGCCATAGGCTCTGAGTAATCTCCTTTAGGATGTGAGGGGGACAAACCATAAAGTCTCTCTAAGCCAGACTGTCCATCCAGACTGGAACCCCCCTTTCTGAGTCCTCGGGGTAGAACCAGCCAATGTGGGAAGCGTCTGCACCTCCCTATTAGTGAACTATAGTTAGGCAGAAACAGACCAAGGCAAGGGCAGGTGGGTGTTCAGTGCCAGACGATTTCTCTGCTGCTGCTAAGCAAATGGCAGGGTGGAGTACTCAACCCCGAGGTGAGTGTGCCTGAAAAAGACGACTACTCAAACCACTGAAGAAACTTCTTATCTGCCCCCACTCGGAGCATCACTTCAGTCTTTACCAAATTAGCAACAAAAGGAGGGGTCACCTTTCTACTCGAGGGGTACAGCTAACAGCTCCCCGCCTACGAACACCCACCCAGCCAGAAGGTTGCCCAAAGCAGCTTGTTCCTGACTTAATGATACCTGACAGTCTATCAAAGAAAGTCAGGCCCACCTGTTTTAGGCAATATATAATTTAATAGATTCTAAAAAAAGAAAAAAATCAACTTCTAAGAACGGAAGACAAAAACCTCCTTGTGGAAAAATGAAAAAAAAAAAAAGTGAGTAAATGTTATTAACATGTAAAGGCAAGGTGATGTTGGGTTGTTCCAGATATTTTTGCAAGTTTCTTTCAAGGAAAAAAGAAGTTTCTACCCACCTGAGAGCAGTTTTACTATAATAATTCAAGCTCAGTGGAAGTAAGAAAGGAGGAAGGAGGTAACTGTAGAAAGATTGAAAGGCAGCAGAGAAAAAGTCCTGCCTTTTGGACAGCAAGACTACACAAAGGAGACCATACTCAACTTTCCAAAGAAACCCGCAACCCGAGACACTGGAAGCTCTTACAGCCTTTCAGGAAGCAATTCCCCAACTGTCCTTGGTTTTTGCATCTGCATCCACCGACCAAGAAGTCCCCAGAAAGTTCATTCCTGAGGTTGCTGGCTGAGCTCTGTCCACATTTGAGGAAATTCCTCGGAATGCATTCCCAGAGCCGTGAAAATGATTCAACACAGACCCCACTGTGGATTTCACCCGAGAACACACAAAGGCTTCACAACGATCCAGACAGACCCAAATCAAAGAAAACAAAACTCCCACTGCACCCCGGCTTCTGCCAAGTCCAAAGTCACGAGGCAAAACGAGACGATGCTCCTCCTTCAGGAGCCCCCTGAATTTCTTCAGAGAGGAGAGCAGGGAGTTTCTGGAACCCTTGGCAGTGCGTTGGTTGAAAATACAACTCAGATTATGCTGGGTTCTAAGAAAGGAAAAAGCCCCTATTAAAGAGACGGAAGAGAAAGCCAGTTTGTTTACAAGCGTATAAAGAGGACTCCCTCCATCAAACTGCATGGCAGTCTCACTTCCTTGGGTGAGAGATGGGGCTTCCCTGATTGCATGATCTCACCCACACTCCCCACACACACCACACCCTGTGGCTGCTTCTCTTCAAACCTCCAGGGGGATTCAGCAATCTTGAAAACTCCTATTCAGCCATCACTACCCAGCTGTGACACCTCTTCTGGAACATTCTCTGACACACCCCCTTCCCACCTACCCTCTGGGTTAGCTGTGCCTACTCCCCAACTCATCACATCATACAGTTTGCTGTCTATGAGCCTAAGGGCTTCCCCTCTGGACTGTGGGACAAGGACAGAGAAATGAAGGGAGGAAGGAAAAGTACTTCTGGTAGGGGGTGCAGCTGACACAAAAGGAGGCAGGGGACACCGACCAGCTCTCTCCAAGGGACACTGGAGTGGCACATTTATGCTGGCCACTCCTCCAGGCAGAACCTGGGCAAAGTGGCCGAGGTGGGCAAGGGTAGCCTTCCAGGACAAGACCCAGGGTGGGGTCTTGGCACAGCCAAGGAAGACCAGGGTGGCCTTCATTCAGTGAGTGACATAAATTCCAGACCAGCCAGGTGATGGGAGAACCTGGCTAATGGTCACATACCTGGCATCACTGTGGTTCCTGGGGGAAAGAGGAAAATAATGAAGTCACTTTCTTAGTTTTTAGGAAAAAAGGCCTCCTAAATGTCCTTCACCTGAGGAGTTTGGTGGCCACCTAAACAAATCCACAAGTTGGCCTCCCCACCCCACCCTCAAAGTGGAGCTTGGGAGACACCCCCGAGTGCCTCTCCTCATCTTCCTCCTCTTCCTCCACTTTCCCTAGAGCCAGGACCATTGCCTGACACAAGCAAGGCACAGCAGTCGGCCAACAGCCATTCTGGCTTATGGTTGTTTGGCTTCGTTTTGTTTTGTATTAAACAGAGGCCCAGGACGGCATCCCACACACGGTGCAGAGAATAACTGTGTGTAACTCATCGGCACGGCTGGTGACCGGTGCTCCATAAATAATGCAGCAACTGCCTCTCCCAGCCCAGCCCCACAGGGACAGCTGAGGAAATTCGACACCACATGGCCACACAAGGAACAGAGAGGGACTGGGCACTGTGGCTGCCAGAGAAAGGACAACTTGGAGGAGCCACAGAGCTAGGGAGGACTCACGTGAGGAGGAGGAGTTCAGTTCAGGGGAGAGTCAAGTAGGAACCAGAAGGGCAGAGGCTCTAGAGAGTGGGGTTCCAGCTCAAAGGCCTTTGTTCTGCCCAAAAGGTGCTAGACAGAGGCTGGTTCACCAGTGGATCTGGCTGAGAAATCAAGCCGTGGGGTATATGACCAGCCAGGTAACTTCCCAAGTATCTCTGTTCACCTTGACAAGCATCACTGTCATCACCATCATCATGAAGCATCACCACTTTCTAAAGAGTTGCCAGGCGCCAGGTTTATCTATTGGCCCTTCCCAAGCTGTAATTTACAAATCCATCACCTGGGGAGCTTGCAGACGGGCAGGTTCTGATTTGCTTGGTCGAGGCGGGGCCGTTTAACCTGAGAGGTGCTGCTGCTCCTGGTCCACAGACCACTCTCTAAGAAGCCCAACTTGACCTGCATTCTCACTGCATCCTCACAGCAGCCCAGGCAGGCAGGTGCTGCTGTTATTTTAGAGCTGAAGAAACTGACGCGCAGAGAGGTTGGAGCAGAGAGCTCCAGGTTGCAATTGGATGCCAGATCTGACTTTGCAGCCCAAGCGTTCCCTGATTCTGGGAAGTGCAAGTAACCACATGAACAAAGCCAGCCTCCTCCTCCAGCCCAGCCCAGCCCAGCCCAGCCCAGCCCAGTCCCAAGGCTGCAAATAGCGGCTTAGACAGCAGGTTGGGTCACGCTTTATATGTGGGTCCTTCAGGAGCCCAGACAAGGTAGAGCAGAAGAGGACAAGGGTGCCCTGCACACATGGCACCTGATTACAACTGCAGATGGCCCAGAGGGATTGTAATGTCACCCTAGAAATGGTCAGGACCCCCTACCACATAAAAAAGAAAGCACGAGGCTGGGCACAGTGCCTCACTCCTG
This sequence comes from Piliocolobus tephrosceles, assembly GCF_002776525.5. NCBI lineage: Eukaryota > Metazoa > Chordata > Mammalia > Primates > Cercopithecidae > Piliocolobus > Piliocolobus tephrosceles. Next base: position 128,291,016 of record NC_045440.1, read on the forward strand.
TACTCCTAGCACTTTGGAAGGCTGAGGCAGATGGATCACCCGAGCTCAGGAGTTCGAGACCAGCCTGGGGAACATGGCAAAACCCCATCTCTACTAAAAATACAAAATATTAGTGCAGCATGGTGGCACACGTCTGTAATCTCAGTTACTCAGGAGGCTAAGGCATGAAAATCGCTAAAGCCCAGGAGGCAGAGGTTACAATGAGCTGAGATCACGCCACTGCACTCCAGCCTAGGCGACAGAATGAGGCTGTCTCAGGGAAAAAAAAAAAAAAAGAAAGAAAGAAAACACAAAACACACAACAAAGAGAAATGTCTTAGGTAGAAAAATGCCTGGTAGAAACGCACGGAGAGGTTCACAGCTGTTGGCACCTGTGGTATGATTATGGATAATTTTATCCCATCTTGGTTTTCTGTGAACACACAAACTGATCTTCTTCTACCAGGAGATCAACAGAGTCAATCTGGGAGGGGCTCTTAAATCTCCAGCTGCCACAGCCACCCCTGCCGCCATGACCCCTTCCCAGGTCTGCAGAGACCTCAGCAGGGCGAGTGTGAGGAACGTAGCCAACAGCATCCTTCCTCTTCTGCCACTGGGTATACTCTGGATGAGCTCAGCCTTCAGGTTACCCTGAAGCTGCTTTACGCAGCTTCCAGAGGAGGCTGGCACCTTCTGACCTATGCAGGAACGGCTCTGGCCTCCCTGCTTCTTTAAGCATGAGGCAGGAATCCACTCAGCTTCCAGAAGTGGGCGTGTGGGATGACAGAAAGGGCCCGTGAATGCCTGTCATCGCTTTGTCCCCAAAACCACCCTTCCCCACCCAATCCTGTGAGATGAAGGGCTCCTAAGATCCTCAGATGAAAGGCACTGGGTAAGCCCATCCATGATAAATACCATTCCTGGGCTTTTATTCTCTGATTGGGGCTTGCCTAATCCACTAATTATCCCTGTCCATCAAGCGGATGACAGCCTTGGGGATAATCAATGGTTGCTTCCTCGCCCGCCCACCCTCACCCACTTGCCCAAGCACACGAGCAATAAACATGCCTATGAAAAGGAAGACTGAACCACAAAAGGTGCTCCCTCCGTCCGTCCATCCATCTCCCCTCGCAAACTTCTCCACTTGTAACTATTAACACCCTAACCAAACAAATCAAGGATATCAAGCTGTTTTCTGACATCTGGGTGTCTCCACTTAAAATAAAAAGAACCAAACAAATATGTCAACCGTATCTTCCAAGTCATTTTATTTCTTAAATTCTCCACCAGCAAGTATTCCTTTCTGTATCCTGAGCTGTCCAACAGGGGAACTCCACATGAGGTTATTTAAAGTATGATTAGGCCGGGCACGGTGGCTCACACCGGTAATCCCAGCACTTTGGGAGGCCGAGACGGGCAGATCACGAGGTCAGGAGATCGAGACCATCTTGGCTAACACGGTGAAACCCCGTTTCTACTAAAAAATACAAAAAAACTAGCCGGGCGAGGTGGCGGGCGCCTGTAGTCCCAGCTATTCGGGAGGCTGAGGCAGAAGAATGGCATAAACCCGGGAGGCGGAGCTTGCAGTGAGCTGAGATCAGGCCACTGCACTCCAGCCTGGGTGACAGAGCGAGACTCCGTCTCAAAAAAAATAAAAAGTAAAAATAAAGTATGATTAAATAAAATGTAAAATTCAGTTGTTCAGCCCACTAGCCATACCTCAAGTGCTCTGCAGTGCCTAGTGGCTACCATACTGGACAGCACAGACACAGAACATCTCTATCACTGCAGAAAGTTCTATTGGACAGCAATGGCCACCCCACGTCAATGGCACCCCTTAGGGTGTCACTACCTCAGGGTGCTCTACAACCACAGCTAGGCTGTTGGTTCTATTTTTTAACCACTATAAAATGTATGTATGTGTTCCATGCTCCACATTTCTTGAAAAACAGAATCCCTCTTCTTTTTCATCCCCTAAATTCAACTCATTCCCCAATTTTCGGTTTGTTTGTTTTGAGACAGTCTCGCTCTGTCACTCAGGCTGGAAGTGCAGTGGTGTGATATCGGCTCACTGCAACCTCCGACTATGGGGTTCAAGAGATTCTCCTGCCTCACCCTCCCAAATAGCTGGGATTATAGGCATGCACCACCACATCTGGCTATTTTTTGTATTTTTAGTAGAGACAGGGCTTTGCTATGTTGGCCAGGCTGGTCTCGAACTCCTGGCCTCAGAAGATCTGCCCACCTCAGCCTCTCAAAGAGCTGGGATTACAGGCATGAGCCACTGAAGCTGGCCTGTTTTTTGTTTTGAGACAGGGTCTCACTTTGTCATCAAGGCTGGAGTGCAGTGGCACAATATCAGCTCACTGCAGCCTCGACTTCCCAGGTCCAAGCGGTCCTCCTGCCTCCATCCCCCAAGTAGCTGGGACAACAGGGAAACACTACCACACCTGACTAATTTTTGTATTTTTAGTAGAAATGGGTTTCGCCATGTTGCCCAGGCTGGTCTCAAACTCCTGGATTCAAGCAATCTGCCTGCCTTGGCCTCCCAACATGTTGAGATTACAAGTGAGAGCCATGGCCATTACTGCCATGACATTTCCTTTATTATTTCAGATAGTTCCTCCCATCAAAAGAGAGAGGAAGAGGTTTATGGTAAGTCACTGCCTGCATCACCAGCCACCTGACATTTGTATGGCCAAGTTTTCAAAGGTGAAAACCTGCCATGTGGGAATCCAAACTGACGTCATGATGGGCACAGAAGGCACCGCCTCCCATGTATGCTGTATTCGAGAGTACAGAGGTCTTTCACAACACCACTGAAAGGGCGGCTGGTAAAGCAGGCATTTAACACTTCCCAACTAACCATAGGAAAATCGGGCACAGAAAACCTTAAGTAATTTGCCCAAGGTCAAGGAAGGGTCTGCCCTCACGTCCGGTTAACTGCATTAATTGCTCCTAAGTTTGCACAGTTGTTTATTTTATTTTATTTTTTATGTTCTGAGATGGAGTCTTGCTATATCGCCCAGGCTGGAGTACAGTGGCGCTGTCTTGGCTCACTGCAACCTCTGCCTCCTGGATTCAAGTGATCCTCCTGCCCCAGCCTCTGTGTAGCTGGGACTACAGGAATGTGCCATCATGTTCAGCTAATATTTTGTATTTTTAGTAGAGATGGGGTTCCACCATGTTGGACAGGGTGGTCTTGAACTCCTGACCTCAAGTGATCCACCTGCCTCAGCCTCCAGAAGATTACAAGCATGAGCCAACACTCCCAGCCTGCCCAGTTCTTTTTAAAATAAAATTGTATAATGGGTTCAACTAAGACTGACTGATTCTCCACATCTGGAAACCTGGGAACTCAATATTTAACCACCTAATACAGGGGCTGGCTGCTTTTACCTAGTATTTGTATACCTTTAATCCTCCCCAGAATAATAAATATCTACCCTCTAACCTTTGGCCTCCTATCCTCCAATAGAGCTAGGAAATACCAGGGCCAGGCTTCAAGGCCCAAGTACAACCACTTTTTAAGGTAGGATATAATCAATACTAGGTAGAGGCCAAAGCTATTGCTCCATGTGTTTATTCCTATCCATAAATGTCCACATTAGATATCGAACCTGGCAAAACACCTAGAGGCTTGCACACCCTATGAAACGTTAGACCTTCTAAACATGACTTCACGTTGCTCCATTTACACTCACCCATTTCTTTTTCCTGGAAGTGCCCGCTCTGACCCGCCTCCACCCAACTCCAAAACTGCTTCTGCATTTTAGGGATTAGTTTCTCTTGGGGCCAATCTCTCCAATACCCTGAACAGACACGCAAACACCCTGTACCCTAGAGAGGACCATGTTTGAGGTTTTGCTCCCCTAAATACACACACACCTCTGTATTCATTCCATATTCCCTTTTTTTTTTGCTCTTTCTTTTCTTTTTGCCTTTATTTTTTTGTTTTTTCTCTTTTTCTTCTTCTTTTTTTTATTTTTGTTGTTGTTGAATTTGTTTTCTTTTCCTTACTTTTTTTAGTCCATCTTCCCTTTTAAACTGAGACCTCTCCCCAGCCAAGGGCAGCATGATGAACTTGTCACATCCACCCTGGGGCAGGCACTGGCCTTGGTGTGCTGTACACACTTAGTGTGCTCTGCAATTTTCCATGAAGCAGATTTCCCCTTTGGAACAGAGACAGATAGCACCTCCTCTGTGACCTCAACTCCCACCCCAGGCTACTAGGAACGATGCCCTGGTGGCCAGTAAAGAGTCAGAGGCCACCAGTATCACAGTGATAACTGTGTTTGTCATTTCTATAGCCATTTTTTTAAATGTCTTTCCACTGAATGTCATTTTTCTTGCCTGGAGAGAGGACGCTGCGTTTTGCCATATTCCAGAGCCTGAAAGGCCTTGTGTGGCATGGTGGTTAAGAGCATGACTCCAGAGTCAGCCTGCGAACTTCAGATGTGCTCACTGGGTGACCCTGGGCAAGCGACTTCATCATCTGGTGCCGCCCTGTCTTCATCTGCAAAGGATGCTGATGGCAGTCCTTGCCTCAAATGGTGATTATAAGATGACAGGGAAAAAGACAAGTGCTTAGAAGGGTGACTAGTAAGTAGAATTCAACTCCGCTTTCATGATTCAATGTCCAATGCCAGTCACCCTGACCGGGCCACGAATGGGCACCCACTATGCACAGGCACTGAGTGAAGGGTAGGCCATACAGAGAAAGACACCAAAGCGTTGAGGAACTCAGACTGTCAGTAAAGCTGATGTGGAACTGCAGATCCCAAAGCCCCAAGGGCAGCATACTCAAGATATAAAGTGCTGGACAGTGTGGTTCCCAGAGCGAGGCAATGCCTCACCTCGGTCTCAAAGGATAAATGGGAATTTTCTGGGCAAAGAGAAATGAAGGAAAGAGGAAGCATTCCCTGCAAAAGACAGAATTAGCAAATGAAAGGAAGTCGAGATCATGCTCTGTCTAGGCACAGAACTCATTTCGTCTGCCTGATCACATTCCAGGTACATCTGTGGTGGAGTTAGGGGTGGGGACACACGGGCAGGAGATAGCTTCCTACATACTTCAGGAGCTGCAGAGGAAGCTCTCAGTGGCTCAGGTGGCCCAGGGGCCACTCCACTTCCACCTACTTCTGGAGCAATCCCACCAAGACCTACCAGAGAATGACCTGAAGTGTCTGCTAACACTGCAGATTCTAAGCTCCACCCCAGATCAACAAAAAGTCTCTCGGGATGGAGCCAGGGAATCTGCATTTTAACCCATTCTCCAGGGACACTTTTGCTTGCTAAAAATTACACACAGCAAGATTTGAGAAACACGGCACTAGATAAGATGCCACATGTCCCTTTGTGCCTTTGGAAGCAGGGGTGTCAGCTAGGTCCTAGCGTCCACATCTAGCTCCTTCAGATGTAATCCACGGTGGTGAGCCCTCACACATGGAAATTGGGAACTGACACATGCTTTTTGGTAGGCTTTGGGTAATGGGTTTCAAAAGTCTTGAAAAAAACACACATTTTGACCAAGGATAAAAAGTCCTTCAGGGGAAATCACTGATGTAAATCAACGTCTAGTCACAAGGATGTACTTGTTGTAGGGTTACCTATAATTAGTAAAAAAAAAAAAAAAAAAAAAAAAAAAAACTGGACGTACCCTAAACACACATGAGAGAGGTACTAGCTTCTACCTCAGGGCTTCTGCGCATGCTCTCTTCCCTTTCCCTGAACACCGCCCCCACCCCCTGCCCACATCTTCACAGTTCTTACGTTGTTGCTCTAACGTCACCTTCTCTGCGAGGCCCTCCCTAACCACTCTACTTAAAAACAGCAACAGGCTGGGCGCAGTGGCTCACGCCTGTAATCCCAGCACTTTGGGAGGCCAAGGCAGGCAGATTACTTGAGATCAGGAGTTCAAGACCAGCCTGGCCAACATGGTGAAACCCTATCTTCACTAAAAATACAAAAGAAAATTAGCCAGGTGTGGTGGCGCATGCCTATAGTCCTAGCTACTCGGGAGGCTGAGGCAGAAGAATTGAACCTGGGAGGCAGAGGTTGCAGGGAGCCAAGATTGCACCACTGCACACTCCAGCCTGGGGGACAGAGCAAGACTCCATCTCAAAAAACATATATAAAAATAAAAATAAAAAATAAAAACAGCAACAGTGCTTTTTCCCCACTGCATATAATCCTTCTACTATAGAAGATAATTGACTTATTCCGTGTGTCTGCTTCACCTGCATCTCACTCCATTAGAATGGAAGTTCCAGGAGGGCAGAGATTTGTGTCCATTGTGTTTGCTGCTATCTCCCAGCACTCAGAACCTGGTACTAGTAACTTCTCAAATATGTTTTCACCAAATGAATTAATTAGAGACATACAAAGCAGTGCAACACCATACAGCCATTAACACTGACACTGCTAACAACGACACACACGGAAAAGCAAGGGCACCAGGCCACTAAGTGAAGAAAGAAGTTTCTGACACAGTGTTGGCTCCCTGACCCTTTGCTGAAAATGTGCGCACTTTTGTGAGTGTGAACATAACCCACTTTCTTATCAAGCGCTTGTGGGTGACTTATTTTTTACTTAACTGAAGTTTCTAGTTTTTCTTCCATTAATACATTACTTACATAATCTTTGAGAAGTAAATCCCTCATGAAATGCTCTCAAAACATTTGCTAATTTTTTTTTTTAGAAAAAAGCTTCCTCCTCAGTGACTTAATTAGGGTGTTCCTAATTAAGGCCAGCACAACATCAAAGAGGCCAGGTTCCAGGGGACCCCTGCTTCAGGTCAACTTCTGGTTGCAGGACGACCTCAGTCCCTCCAGCGGAGCCTCAGACAGAGGGCTTGGCTGTCAGCTACTCCTGGCTCTGCTCCCCGCTTCCTATTGGGGTGCCTCATCCAATTATTCAGGCCCTCGATCACATCCTGCTGTGGAGCTGGCTTTGAAGGTTGGGTAAACAGCCACTTCAAAACAAAGAGGGGCCATTAAACCAAACTCAAAGACTTCCTTAATGGCTGCGTGCTCGGCTGCAGGAGAGGAGTCCAGCCTCAGAAGGGAGGTCTCCCTGGGAACAAATCCCTGAGCTCTTCCAGCCTCCTACTGCAAATATCTGCCGGCTTCCTGCTTTGCACTCAATCACTGGGGGTGCAGAGCGGTTACAGGGGCGACCCTTGACAGAGGGGCTTCTCCAGCAAAACAAACATGTGTCGGGTGGCTGCCACCTTGGACAAGCCTACTGCACACTTTGGTCTCACAGCCCAGCTGCTCCAAAAACTGCACTGGCCCAGCCCAACTTCATGTCCATGGCCAGGGCATATCCCTCCTAATTAGAGGGAGACCCCTTCAGCTTCTGGAAGAAGCTCAGAGGCGAGTCTAGATTTTTGTGTGTTTTATCTGTCTCGTTCTGAGTCCTAACGGTACAAATAGAGTAATCAAGGAGATGAATGAAATACACCTGCTACAGAATGGAAACTGCTAGGCTGCAAAAGCAAGAGACCAGTCTGGTGGAGATGCGCACAGACCCTGGAGCCAGACTGCCAACGAACTCCCAGCTGTGCCTCTCACTAGCTGTATGACTAGGTGCAAATGGCTTAACCGCTCAGCACCTCAGTTTCCCCATCTGTAAAATGGGAATTATAATAGTTACTAAGACTACCTCGTGGGGTGGTTGGAAGATTAAATAAGTTTGTGTCAAGCACTTAGCATAGTGCCTGGTTTGCATATAAATGCTTTTTAAATAAGCAAAATAAAACTCAGTTCTGAGCAAGGGTGTCACCCAGATCAAAAGCCTTCCTGGACTCTGCACTCCCACCCTAAATGGGAATCAGAGGCCCTCCCCAGGGCCCCCACACAATCTTGGGCTGATCTCTATGGTGGTGCAGATTACACTGAACTCTAATTACCTGCCTGCCTCTCTCCTAGACTGAGCAGTTCAGGGCAATGACTGTGTCTATACTGTCCACAGGTGTTCCTCCACCCCCCGCAGCCCCAGCACACAGTAGGTATTGCCACCGTATTAGACGAATACATGTACTGTGTTCTCTCAAATTACTTACCTGTTGAATGTTGAAAAGCACTGCACTTGGGTCTACTGCACCATCAAAGTGAAGACATAGGTTGCTTCTATTCTTTGAAACATCTGAGTGTCACTAGCAGCAGGAGGCTCTGCCAGGAACTACTAGGGTAGCTCAAATAGATATGAGCATTTATTTAGCACTTATTTCATGCCGAGCCCTCGACTTTTACTTTATTTAATACTCAACAACTTTAAGAGGGAAGGATTATTCACCTCTTCTCCCATTTTACAGGTAAGAAAATCAAGGCTCAGTAAACTTGAGTAACTTGCTCAAAGCAATAGAGCTAGGAAGTGCTAGAGCCAGGCTTCAAGGCCCAAGTACAACCACTTTTTAAAGTAGGATATAATCAATACTAGGTAGAATGTCACAAAGAATGTGAAAAAATGCCTTTAGGGTTATCCAGTTTTGAGGGAAAAGGAGGCACCAGAGAATAAGGTCACTGATGGGGATGGGGCCTTGAAGGATGAGAAAGATTTCAATAGGCAGCAATGACAGAGACAGGACAGGACAAACAGCAAGAGGGAGGAGCACAGGCTGTGTTCAAGGAAGCCTGGGAGTCCGAGCTGGGGAGCGCTGGACACACAGCGGGCCACTCAGCTGGGGCCAAATCACAGGGGTCCTCACACAAAAGGTTAAGGCAAGACAGCCACATTCGGCCCACGGGAAGAACCCAGATGCGGCCAAGACTTGGGAAGCTGCTGCTCTAGGGCAGACTAGAGGTGCGGGATGGCCACTTCTGGTGGTTGCCCCAGAAAAAGGAGGAAACCCAAAGGACGTAGATGGGAAACGATGACCCTAATAAAGCAACTTCCCTCCCCCAGGCCTCAATGTATCTGAGTTACAAATGTCCTAGCCAGGTACCCCACCCTCTCCTTCCCTGATAAACAAACAGTAGGGTTTGCAAATAGAGAATGCAAATAGGTCCTGCTGGGCCAGTTGACCTTCATAATGAACTCAGGGGCGATTTACTTAGCAAGAAAAAAACTCAAACTTCTCCATTTCCTGCAACTTCACTGCAAGCTCTAAACACAGCTCCGTATTTAGAGTGGGGCAGTGGCTGTCCTAAGAAGTAGTGGAGATAATTACTACACTGATTTTAAGACTTCAAAATACCTCATTCCCAAATCTACAAGACAGAATAGTAACCGCTTCTAACATTTGAGTGCACGTTCGCCAGGCAATGTGTGAAAACCTTCACAAGCAATGTTTCATTTCAGAATCCTCCAACAACTCTTTCAGGCTCTTTAGACCCATTTTACGGAAGAGGAAACCAAGGCTCATGAAGAGATTAGATAACTTGCCCACGGGTTAATCAGATTCCTTTAACTTCAAGGTCAACTCTAGCTCCAGAATTTCTATGGAGGGGTTTAGGGGCAGTGTTGTAGCCAGCAGAAGGTAGAAGATAGTCAGAAAGCTGTGTTGCAAAGCAGGCACACTATAATTATCTAGACGGTATGTCTAGATCTGCAACTGTTCAGTACGGTAGCCACTAGCCATATATGGCTATTTAAGTTTAAACAAATGAAAAGTGACTAAAAATAAAGTTAATTCCTTGACTGCACTAGCCACACTTCATGTACTCAATAGTCACACGTGGCTAGTGGCTCATGTATTTGACAATTTCCATCATCGCAAAAAAATCACATCGGACTGAATCAATAAATCACAGCAAAGTATTCTAAAGAGCCTTTGTGGTTTATTTTTATGTTTCAGTTTATTTACTTTAACACTTAAGTCTTAAGGTTTTTTTATTTTTTTTATTTTTTATTTTTTGAGACAGAGTCTCGTTCTGTCACCAGGCTGGAGTGCAGTGGCATGATCTCAGCTCACTGTAACCTCCGCCTCCCAGGCCCAAGCGATTCTTCTGCCACAGCCTCCCGAGTAGCTGGGACTACAGGCATGTACCACCATGCCCAGCTGACTTTTGTGTTTTTAGTAGACACGGGATTTCACCATGTTGGCCAGGATGGTCTTGATCTTTTGACCTCGTGATCTGCCCACCTCGGCCTCCCAAAGTTCTGGGATTATAGGAGTGAGCCACCGCACCCGGCTTAATTTTTATTTTTAATTGTGGTAAAATACACATAAATTGTACCATCTTGACCATCTTTAAGCATCACAATTCAGTAGTGCTAAGTATATTCACATTGGTGTGCAACTACCTAAAGGTACTTTTATATTCAGATTTGGGTAAGATTAAGGCTTTTTTTTTTTTTTTTTTTTTTTTTTAAGACAGAGTCTCACTCTGTCACCCAGGCTGGAGTCCAGTGGCATGATCTTGGCTCACTGCAACCTCTACCTTCTGGGTTCAAGCAATTGTCCTGCTTCAGCCTGCTGAGTAGCTGGGACTACAGGCATGCGTGATCATGTCCACCTAATTTTTGTATTTTTTGCAGAGACAGGGTTTCGCCATGGTGGCCAGGCTGGTCTCAAACTCCTGACCTCAGGTGATCCACCCACCTCAGCCTCCCAGAGTGATGGGATTACAGATGTGAGGCACCTCGCCCGACCAGAAAAGGCTTTGAGGGAAGACTTACACAGCTTGGTGATTCTCAACATTGGCCATCACTAGAATTACCTGGGGTGCTTTTCAAAATCTTAATGTCGTGAATGTACCCCAAGGCACTAATCAGAGCCCTGGCCCAGGCAGCAGCATCTCCAAGCTCCCAGGGAACCCAATGGACCCTGCTCCATAACCACACGCATGCTGCCAAACGAGGTACACCTGCCTAGAACCTCATCTTCTGGTGAGACCCACTCCCGCGGCCCTTGGAGCCCCCGTCACGTGGTAGGCAGCAGAGGAGACCCCGGCAAAACCTGCTGCCCACCTCCATGTCCAGGAAGCTGCTGGTGCTGAGTGAGCTGAAACTTTCTACTGCTTTGAGAGAAAGCAAGCAATAAAAAGACACACAGTTCAAAAGGCACTCAACTCAATTGATTTTTTTTTTCACCCACTTACACTAGACAGGAAAAGAAAAACCACTTAGAAACTATGACCAAGGCCAGATACGCCAAGAGGCAGCACAGGAAGGAGTTTTGTTGATGAGCCCATCCACTTCTCCAAACACAGACATGCAAGGGCCCTACTGACTCAACCCAAACGGGAGGGCCACCAGGACAGGACTAAACACAAAGCTCTTTAACAAGAGAGGTCCGGGGCTGGACACAAAAAGAGTTCAAGGTAAAGGAGTACTGTCTCAGGAGTCAGCTGAACTTTGGGTGAACTTAGTTAATTCGTATGATTATGGGACTGGGAGGTGGTTGCCAGGCTTTCAGAGTCACCTAGCCCCAGGGACCTAGGGACTCCCCAGACCTATGGCCAGTCACCAGAAGACTCCATGGGCCTCATGAGGGGACAAGCCCAGGCATCGAGGGTGACATGCCTAAGCCTGGCCCAAAAGCTTCTCTGCCCTGTGTTCATGGAGGGAGAACTATGAGCAACAGAGGATGCCAAGTTGTCTAACGGATAAGTTGGTAAGTGGGAGAGGGAAGGAAGCCACAATGTGTTGACATGTCATAAATGAAACAATTTCCACAAAGGTGACAGCCGAATTGGAGCTGCCCACCCCACAACACACCTGGAGGCACCTTAATGCAGGCTCACACCTCCAGGCGGGCTCTGTGCTAGAGACACAGAAATGAGACCTTGATTCCTTTCTTGAGCCTCCCATGGGACTCAGGCAAGTAAAGGGCTGTTTGCTAGGACTAAATCCATACCCCCCTGCCTGCCTTAGGCATGCTCTAAAGAACTCCAGTGTTAGGGTCAAACAGGCTAAGGTCTGACTACCAGTTCCACCTCCCCATGGCCTTAGATAAGTTACTGAATACCTCCAAGCCTTACTATTCTCATCTGTTAAGTGGGGTGGATGTGAGGATGACATGAAATCATGTGCACCAAGTTCTTAGCATAACGCACAGCACACAGTAGGTTCCCACGAAGTCCCTTCCTCCCCCTGCTCACCGCATGCAGTGAATACTGAGTACCTACTATGTGCCCAGTGGCACCCCACAGCATCTTTTATTTTTTCATTTTATTTTAATTTTTTGTAGAGACAGGGTCTCACTGTTCCCCAGACTGGTCTCGAACTCCTGGCCCTAAGCAATCCTGCCACCTCAGTACCACAAAGTGCTGGGTTTACAGGTGAGCCACCATGCCCAGCTCCCAGAAAATCTTAAACAACCCAAACCCTCACATTTGCTCAGCAGGTAAAAACACTGTCACCTCCAACCAAATCAGGAAGCAGGCGAGATGAGAGAGCCCCAAGCCTAGGCCTTCCAGGTGCTGAGACGGGGGCTGCTCTGGAGTGGATTCTGTGCTGGGAATTGCTACTTTTAAGTTTTTGGTTGGTTGGTTGTTTCTGATTTGCCTTGGTGGCTCACACTCAGATGAAACCTGCAGTCTATTGCTAATTCAAGGGAGCACCTCAGCAATCGTGACAATGGGCTCCTTAATGCTCAATTAATTTACTCCTTAACTTCATTTGCCTCTCCTGTTTGCTACTAAATAAGGCCATATCAGCAGTGCTATCTCCAAATCTGAGTTAAACTGCTCACGGCATCGGTTAGTTCCCTTTAAACGGCCCCCAAAAATTCTTGTCTGACGTCCTAGGCAGCTAAATCTGTCCTTTGGCTTTGGTTTGGTTTGGGGTGAGGTATTTTTTTTTGTTTTTGCAGAGGTGTGGGTTCTGGGGGTAAGTGTCCTGAAGGCAGTTCCAAGAAGTAATGGGGAACTCAAAATGACCTCATTTGTCCGTACTCAATTCGAACATCTAAATGGTCTCACTAGAGAAGGAATCTTGCCAGCTATCGCCGCCCATGCCTGCGAAGATGGAAAAAGCCGAGATGAAAATTGGAGATAAAGCATCTAATGAATCAATAGTTTCATCCTTTTCACCCTCCAAGCATTTTAATAGCCTTAAGTGAGCTAGCCAAATCGACAGACATCATTTTAGCTTTTTTCCTTTTCCCTGTGACTGAGATGCAAAAGAAGAGTTCAAAGGGCAAGAGGTCAGCAACTGAGAACACACAGCACGCAGGGAACATACTTAAACAGTGAACAATCTTTTAGTATGTCTGAAATGCAGATTTAATGGGAAATCCTATGTGTTTACTCGCTGAAATCATTATGCCACGTTTGGTGCCTGAAACACCACTGACGCTCAATAAATACTAAGGAATGACTATATGTTACTCTAGTAAGAACTGGGCGATGGCTGAACCAGGCAAAATCCAAACTCGGCTTACCTTCTATGCAAACCAGGACCTAGGAATGACCTCTCTTGATTTGGAGCATTACAAACTACGGAATTTCAGAACATAAAGGTTCACAGCATCAAGCAAGAAGTTCCAAAAAATTTGACTAAATAGTAAAGAGTTTTCACAAAAACTAAATAGGAAGGGGTTTTCACAAAGAAACACCCAAACCGGGCCAGAAATGATTTCCAAACAGTTAGACTGGCACCCAAAAAAACGAAAAGATGAATCTATATAGAAGAGGTCCTAAATCTCTGGGTACCCATCCCAGGCAGTTCCTGCTGTCGATTTTATGACATATTTACTTCACCTTCTTCTCCCACGGGCCCAAAATGAGGAAGCTGTAAAACCCTGGCCAAATACAACCATTTGCTAAGAGAAAAGCCAACGTGGGGCCCATCTGTCCTTTACAAGTGCTCTGCTTGTCCTGCCTTTGTGTGGCTGTCACCATTTACAGAGAGCAGCCCACCTCCCTCAGAGCACCTGGCTGAGGCCTTGGCTGGGTTTTCAGTACTGTTCTGGAGAAAACTCTTTTTGAGGCCTCCAGGGGAACTCCTGCAGAGACTGATGCTCTTCTATAGGCTGCACCACAGCCCTTCCTTCATGGCCACCATATTGGATTCACATGATCTGTTTACAGCCCACAGGACAAGGAGCTCTCCTAGGGCAGAGCCAAGCAAAAGGCATTCCACACAATTGCCCTTCATAAACAGCAAGGAAGTGTACCTCTCTTCTGATGGGAACCCCAAAACAAAGCAGTGAGGGTGAAAAAAACTACCCTGAAATCAATATCCAGTGTTGGAACCACTACCCACATTCTCCATTTTATGATATGGGAGGGAAAATATCACGACGTGGCTTCAAACCACAAAAAGATTTCCATGGAATCCAAGAAGTCCCTTTAGCAGTTCTCAATTTAGGCAGAACTTAGAAGAGAGGATAGTGATGGCAAACACAGGTGGGGGGCAGTGGGGAGGAACTGAACAAGGCCTCTATTCTGCTCAGCACAGGTGCTGGTAACAGGACACCCCTGTCTAAAGTGACACATGGGGTGGAAGAATCAGGTGTGGTTAGGATTTTCTTGCCCCAGTCACATTATGTACTCCTAACCTCGTACAAAGTTCTACCCGCAGCAGGCCCAGTTCAGCTCTTGACATGCTGATTCTTGAGCAACAAGGGTGAAGAAAACATTTGATTTCAGACATCCAACCTTGTTTTTTTAAACCAAGTTAATTATTAAAAAAAGAAAGACATCCGCAGAGTGAGCTGTCCTCAATTTTGGCCAGCAAAGTCTCCTGGTCTTAAAAACTCCCCAGCCATCACCAAAATCGATGCCGGTTCAGTGACTCAAAAGCAAAGGCACAAAGCTGCTGTTTGAGACATGGAGCCCTCCCTTCCCAGGGCTTGGATAGAAACTCCAAAAAGATTCCAGGACCTCCCTGATGCAGTCAAGATTGTCCACACATCAGCAGGCAGTCAACAGTCACTTCCAGACTACTGTTCCCTGGACAAACCAGCTATGGGTCCTTCCCTCCAGCCACGTGGGGATTGTCTCCCCTTTCCTCTGGAACCAACTCACACCAGCCAGTTTGGTCAGTGATTTACTAATTTGCATGGATGGGAGGAAAGGCAGCCAGTAGGTGATTCTGCACAACACCGTTCATTAGTGACCACCACCACAGCAGGGTAGAATAAACGGGAAACAAACCACCAGGCTTCCTCTCGTCAAGGAATCGATATCTTATTTACTAGCTGCTGCTTGCTTTACATGGTGCTGTTCCCCAGTAGAGAAAGAGTCAGGATTTTTTCCATACCTTACCCCCTGAAAAGGATAAAACCCATGCCCTGACAGCCAGCCGAGGACTCAGACGAAGTATCTTTAGAAGAAAGCACAAAGAATCCTCTCTCTCTTGCTTTTTTCCATGTCTTGAGGTTCTCTGGTTTCAGAAGACAGAGGGTGCCAGGCCTTGAAACTATTCCCTTTTTTTATTGTTTTCTTTCTTTCTCCAAAGAGGAAATTGACTCCCTTCCTGTGCTGCTGTACATTTTGAAGAATCAAATGCTACTAATAAAACCATTTTCCTTATCCTTTTCTCACCCAGTCCAACATCACTTCTGAGAAAATAACCTAAAAATTTTTATCAAGATGGCATTCCAAATGGGTTTCAGACATTTACGCTTTTCCCTCAGAGCAAACTGAAAGGAGACCAAAGGCATTATAAACCCATTATGGGAGTTTAAAGAAAAGAAAAAGAGGTCATTAGAAAGTCGGTTGATTTCAGATATTAAAAACTGACTTGTCTTACTGGTGACTTCATGCACCTGCACACTACGCACTGCTTATCAGATTTGTTCAAATTTAAAACTTTTAAATTTCCATTTAAAATGTCACTGGCATCTAATCCATGATGAAGTCTTTTAAGAAGCAAAGTCCAAGAAAATATTCCAAATTGTCTTATGCATAAACAATCTAGGAAATCAGACATTCCCTCTCTCTTTCTCCTTATCTCTCGAATCTCCGAAAGTCTAAAACTCTGCAGAACCCAAGGCATGTTTTAGTCTTCCACTCCACCTTGCTTTTAAAATTTTACTGCCAAAACAAAACAAACCAAAAAAAAAAAAAAAACTTTAAAATAAATGATTTCCCATAGGATACTGAACAAACCTACTAAACTCAAAGGGAAAGAAGTCAGGATACACAAACTCTAGATTCCGCCGTGACTGGGCATTAAAGAAGATGTCTTTATTTTTAACTGGAACCAGGCAAGGGAAAAAAACACCACCTTGGCACCCGTGAGTCCCCAGCCAGGGCATACTGCCACACAGCCACAGGATGGCAGGTGGAAAGCAGGACAGCCCACCCTTTGGGCAGGTCACCTTCTGAAGGGCTTTTGATTCAAACCAGTGAATGGGAAGAACCGAGCCTGGATTCTGGATTAAAGAACAAAGAGAGAAAAAACTCCAGGTGTGATCACTCCAGGACTGCAGTGGACAGATCCGTCAGATCGCTGGGTTCCTTGTTGCTGCTGAGGGGTGGGAAACATCCATTTATCTCCTTAAAAAAAACACAAGCAGCTTTACCAACCTATTTCAAATTCCTCCCCACAAGATCAGAATACACCATGCGTGCCTCAAACCAAATCCTGTTTGACTCTAAGATGTGGAGAATTTAAGTTTAAAATTAAGGCCAGAGCCCAAGGAGGGAGGACCCATCTCTGTCTCAAAAGACCACTTCAATAATTCAGTGTGCACTGGGGGCAACAGAATGAAAGGGGCTGTCTTTCAACAGGCAATAATCCATCTAATTCCAAGGGCCTGGATTATAAGCATTCCTGGGCAAGCAGAGTCTGGCTGCAGATTATGCTACGCTAAGGACAATTTGTGACAAAAGGCACGAGATCTGTAGAAAGATTTCAAAATGGACAAGACCAGGACAGAGGCACCTTAGTAAAGTTCACCCTGGGTGAGGTGGCAGTTGGTTCTGAAAGGTGGAAGCAGGCCATGACAGTTGAGCATTCCTTCCCAAAGACCATCTCTGAGGCTCGAAGCCTCTCTAAACCTTACACTTCATTAGACAAAAGCTCCTCCAGGCGCCCAGGCAGCGGCTGAAGAGGGGCTGTCCACACCCACTCGGTGCACAGCTTTCCAAACCTGCCCACTCGTTTTGGAAGCGGGCTTTTAATTAAACACCACCTCCCCGGATCGGGATCTGTTGAGGCAAACTGGGGCTGGGCAGGAGCCAAAGAGAAGCTCCCTAAATACACATTAAAAAAATAATTTCCCCCACTGCCCCCAATTCCCACCTCCAGCCAGCTCGCGCGGCTGGTTTTATTTCCTCTGGATGAATAACACGGGGCCCTGGTCTATCTCTAGGCACCAGAAAATCCACATCCGAGGATCAGGTTATGCCCAGTCCCACCCTTTGCAGGAAAAAGCCAGGGTGTTGTTCCCCGCCCCCACACGCGCGCGCACACACACGCACGCGCGCACACACACACCATCTTCACAACCCTTCCAAGAGAAAACCTAGAGTGTGTGTCCGTTTGGGTCTGGGAGGGAGGGATACAGTTATTTAGGGGGCCCCAATCTTGCCTTCAGGTTCAGCTGCGGGAAGGTGGGGCCTCTGCAAGGCTGCCCGGGAACTTCGGCCCCGGGCCCCGCGGGAGGGCTGAGAGAGGGCACGCACAGCTTTACCAGCTTCGGAACAGCCCAATTAATAACTAATTTGCTCAGATCCCCCACTCCAAGTAGACCTGACAGCCAAGGAGGGACTGGCTTTCCCTCTCAGTCTCCTAGACTAGGGGACTCCTTCCTGCGCGCGGGCAGAGCCCTCACTCCCTCCCCACCACCGCGCCAGACGCCCCCACCCCGTGCCTGGGGGAATCAGGTGTCCGCCCGGGCATCCAGCCCCCGCGGGTCCCAGACACTCAGTTCAGGGACAGACAATGGGAAAACTTGGAGCCAGTGCCCTAAACCCCCGAGGGAAAGAAACGGTGCCGCCCCCGGGACAATGAGCGGGGAGATGGCGTGGGACAGCAGACACCCCCCCTAGAGAAGCCGCCCGCCTAGTGACCCAGCAGAGCCTGGAGCAGCGCCCCGGGTGAGCAGGTGACACCAGAGCCGGGAGCTCCCGCAGGTGGCCGGCGGCCACGGCGCAGGGAAGGGCCGGGCGGCCGGCCCGGGGTGGAGGCGAAGCGCGGCGGCGAGGTCAGAGCGCGGCGGCCGGCTCCGCAGCCGCACCCCCGGCGTCCTACCTTCATGTCGCTGATGATGGTCTGGAAGAGGCCTCCGAGCGCGCTGCATTCCTTCTCAATCACAGCCTCCATTTTCCCGGCGACGGCAGGGCGAGGGCACACACGCGGGGCCGCTGGACTGCGCGCGGGGCTGGGGCTCGCTCACCCCGGGAGGAATTTCACCCTCCGAGAGACCCACCTCGGATTCGCAGCCTCTTCTGCAGCGAGCCCGGGGTATACCAACCCGACTGTTCTCTGCCCAAAATAATAACAACAGTAATTTAAAAAACCAAACCGCTCTGTAGGGTATTCGCCTACATGCAGCGCTCGGCTCCTGGCCTTAAAAATGCCGGGAGAAGACTGACAATCAGGCCACCACTGGTGCCCACTACGGAAACGGCAAAGCCCATCTTGATGCAGAGAAAACCGCCCGCTGACCCGGAGCCAGCGCCATTGAAAAACTCAAGATTTTCCAATTTAATAAATTTTTCTGCAATTAAAAAAAACCGCCCAACACCAGAGCGGGTCTGCTCGCGGCGTCCGGATCTGTTGCTCGCAGCTGCGGCCGCCGCCTCCTTTTCACTCCTGCGCGCCCGGCCCCCGGCGCTCGCTCTGGCTGGGCTCCCGCGGACGTTCGGAGGGGCGCACGCGCGCTCGCGGTCGTGCGCCGCCGCGCGGGGGCGCGCTCTCGTGGCCGTGTGGCTGCCGCACGCGGGCGGGGCTGGGAGCGCGCGCCCGAGAGGCGCGTGGGGCGCTCGCCGCGAAGAGGAGCCTGCTGGTCTGCTGGCGGGCGGGAGGCGCTGGGCCGGAGGCTCTCCCTCCGGTGCGCACCGCGCACCCCCTCCTCCCCCGGCCGCCAGTCGCAGCGCGGAGAGGGCGTGTCGGCACCCTGCCTGGCGAGCGCCCATCCTACAATGGCTGCGAGCGCGCGGGACGGGGGGAATGGAGGGTGCACCGCCGCTCCCCGGGGACTTGCACGGGTGGCGCGCCCAGCCCAGAGCCCGCTTGTAGTGAGCTCTTAGTAGGGCGGGAAAGCTGCTGCAGCTACTGCGGCCTTCTGAGAAAACGCCCATTCTCTGATGTTAGGACTGCATCGCCAAGTCCTGATTGCAAATAGCGAAATATACAATTAAGGAGAGTTCGGGGCGTATCCTGCAATGGGATGCTGAGTTCGATAAAGTTGCAGGATGCTGGGAAAGTGGATTGATTTGCTGTTGCTAAGTGAATGGAAACAGCGTTAGAGCTTCTGTCCACGATCCATCAGTCTATCGAGATTGCTGACTGCCTCTGACTTGAATGGTTGATGGTTTTCAGGCCCACTGAGAGCAGCCAGCATTGGTATAACCGCAGGGAGCCCTCCTGGGAGGTTGAACCTGCAAAGAGCACAAATGTGCCCATGTTGATTTGGGGCCTAGTGGTCCGTTTTCACAGCTCCACTGCCTATCTGCATAACCAGGAGCCCTCATTCAGATGAACGCCAAATGGGCCAGAAGGAGGAGAATCAAATGAGCAACTTTTAAAGGATCTTAAAACATAAGCACCTAACTCCGGACAGTTCCTCTGACTCTTGAGCTAACCATTTGAAGTACAAAATATAACAAAAGAAAAGACTGAGGGGAGTGGGGCCAAAAGCAACCAAGGTCAAAATGCTGTACACTTGTGTTAGAGTCACTCCATAATGGGAAAAGGTCTGGCTTTGAAAACTTTATGGATCAAAGGGATGCATGGAGTTACATAGCACAGCCGCAGAAGATAATATTCCCCTGGATCACTCTGCCCAACTCTTAACTGCAACCCACCTTCCCCACCCGTCTCCCGGAAATCACCAGGAAGGGTGTTACCTTCAGGAAGTAACTGATCTCTTGATCACCCCTGCTGGATCCTGTCCCCAAGGGCATTCAAATGCATCCGACTCATCTTCACCTTGCCAATAACAATAACGGGTGCTTGACACATAGTTTGCTGCCAATCATTATTGTGACTTTAATACTACTGGTATTCTAATGATCAAGATGACTGCTTGTAGAGTCTGATTGCCAGGATTCAAACTCTAGTTTACAACCTACTAACTGTATACCCCTGAGTACGTTACTTAAGCTTTCTGGGCCTCAGTTTCCTCATCCATCTGTAAATGGGGATAATGATGGCTTCTATCTGATAGGGCTGTTCTGAACATTACATGAGCTAATCGATGAAAGCAAAAGTGGTACCTGGCGTCTAGTAAATAATCATTCAATAAATCTTATCAACAGAAGAAGCAGGGATGAGGCCAAGGCTCAAGTCCAGCCCTGGTCCCGTTTCAATTCTGTAACATTGGCATGCTGTCCCAGGGACATTGCTGAGGGTCCACTGTGTGCAATCTGGGCATTTTATGTGTATTATGTCTACTTGAAGGAAATTATCATTCTGGTCCTCATTTCACTGTTGGAAGGAATCCAACCCTGGTTTTCTGACTTCCATGCCCCAGGTCTCCCTTTTACCCAGCCTCCTGAACTCCTGGGATAAGGGACCTTAGCCCAGTGGGCACTTGGTCCAGCTTTCCTGCCACATGCTTAAATTTCAATGCCCCAAATACCCCAGCTTTAGCAATGTTTGCCAAAGCACACCTCTCTTGTGACCTTTTTGCCTTGGCCTGACCACCAGGCCCTTGTCTCTCACGAGAAAGTGAAGCATCCCAAAAACTCCTTGAAAGGGAGGCTGGAAAAGTGTTCCCAGATGCAGGAAAGTGGGAGGGACACCTGGCACTGTTTGCTTTTTTTCTTTTTTTGACAGAGCCTTGCTCTGTCACCCAGGCTGGAGAGCAGTAGTGCAATCTCGGCTCACTGCAACCTCCACCTCCCAGGTTCAAGTATTCTCCTGCCTCAGCCTCCATGTTGGCCAGGCTGGTCTCGAACTCCTGACCTCAGATGATCTACCTGCCTTGGCCTCCCAAAGTACTGGGATTATAGGCGTGAGCCACCGTGCCTGGCCAGCTGTCATGCATTCTTTCCTTGTTTTCAGATTCTCCTTTGTTTCTGGCTGTTGGGGACTTCCCTTCTTTTAGACCGGCTCTGCATATATTTAAAGAGATTCTGATTACATTTTACCAACTGTGTCTACAGGACTATGGCAGGAGGTGTTTCAGGTTATAGAATCTGCCTCTGTGACAATACGGGGTCCCTTTTCTGTTGTTTACGTGATGAAATGTTGGGGTTTGTATAATGTATATTATTTTACACTTTTAGGTAAACTCAGATGCCTCTGATGGATTCGAAATAATCAGATATATTTCTGAATTGCTTCCTATGGTATGTAAACATAAGGTTTTGTAAAATAATATGTTTTTCATGCTCTTTTATTGCTACTCTGACCAGACCCTTATCTCACTTATAAAATATATTTTTTTCTCGTCATGCTTATATGGTACAGAAAGAGCTAAGCCCCAGAAATACTGTTAATGAGAGAACAGGACCCAGACAGTCTTGGTTTATAACTTGCAGCAGGGATATCTGCTCTCCTGAGAGCCCAATTCTCCATATCAAGGCATTGCAGAAGTCAAATTAGTAGTCAGCAGGCAGCTTGGGAGCACATATACAAAGCAAAGGAGATCGGATGCTCCTGGGAGAACAAGCGTGGTTTGGCACAAAGCAGATGCTGAAGAAATGTCTCAGGAATAAAACCCAACCAGGTTCCTACCCCACTAGAGAGCAGACACAATATCTTGGCGACCTAGAACCACCAGATACGGCCTCTCTTCTTCAAACAGTCCTGGAGAAATACAAAATATTACGACTTCTTTTCCCTTTTGGATCTTCCAACCCTGCTATTTGACTGCCATGATTGGAAGCTACAAACTGGCCTGCAGAGGAGTTTCTAAAATTGGGAAATCTAAAAATATTTAGAAATTGGGAAACTTCACCTCAAGGTACAAAGTTTCAGCATTTCCAGGAAGATAGGAACATGTGGCAATTCAGGGCTCACATTCCCACCTGGCCTAGGCCTGCGGGGCAGCTGGTCCTTGAGGGGAGAATTTGCTCTTTACGCTCCCCGCCACCCCCTTCGGCCTTGCTACTGATCAGTTCATCACCTTTCAGTGGTCTCCTGCCCCAGTGACACATTCTGGACATTGGGGTTATATTTGGGCATTTTCCAGCCTGCCATCCACAAAACACATACGAAATATCTCTTAGGGTGAGTCACTGTGACAGATATTTTTAATTGATCCTCACTAATTTCATTTTCAAAAGGGGCCTGTTTCTAAATGGAAACTCTTACATACTGATAACTCCCTAATTTGTCTGAAGAATTTAATGACTCGGATCAGAAGGAATTCTGCTTATAGGTGACCAGGGCAAGCTTAAGCCAATTTTGTTTCATAGATGAGCTATGGTAATAATAAATACACAAATAGCTAACCTTTAGTATATACTTACTGTGTGCCAAGTACTATCCTAAGTAATCTCCCTCAATCCTCACAAAGCCTTAGGAGTTAGCACTTCGATTATCCTTATTTTACAGATGAAAAACTGAGGCACAGAAGGTGGGTCAGGAGGGAGGAAGCAATATAGCTAGAATTCAAACCTAGCAGCATGACTTCAAGCCCAGTGTCTTAACCACCTCTCATAACTGCCTCTAATGCAAAGACCCCTCACGAAGGTCAGAAGTTTCAGAAACACTGCCTTAAGTCTCGTAGTGAACTGGGAGGCCCCACAGAGCAACCTGGCTGTGCATTAGACTCACCTGAGGAGCTTTTAAAACCTACCCAAGCTTGGCTGGGCACAGTGGCTCATATGTATAATCCCAGCACTTTGGGAAGGTGGGAGGTGGGAGGATCACCTGAGCCTAGGAGCTCAAGACCAGCCTGGGCAACATAGCGAGACCGCATCTGTACAAAAAATTAGCCAGCTGTGATGGCATGTGCCTACAGTCCCAGCTACTCAGGAGGCTGAGGTGAGAGGATCGCTTGAGCCCAGGAGGTCAAGGCTGCAGTGAGATGTGTTCACACCATTGCACCTCAGCCTGGATGACAGCACGAGACCTTGTCTCAATAAAAAAAAAATTTTTTTTAATTTTTTTAAAAAAGCCCAAGCTTGAAGCAAATACCATAATGGGGTAACATTTGGGAAATCTAATGAAGGGGAAATGAGATATCTTTGTACTATTCTTGCAACATTTCTGTAAGTCTGAAATTATGTCAAAATAAAAAATTAAAAGAAAAAATAATGAATTAAAATAATATTCATTGACCTGGAGGGATTGCTGCAGAAATTATTGTGTTTATAGTAAGATCCAGAAAAGTATATGTTATGTGATCCTGCTTCTGTAAAACAAACATTAACAAAATCTGTCCACACAACCCATTCACGTACACACATACGTCTGTATGTCTTTATGTGATGACAGAATAAAACATGCATGATACATTTTTTAAAAATCCCATAGCCAATCCCCACCAGAGGTTCTTCTCAAATTGTTTAGGAGTAGAACCTGGTCCTGGGTACTTTCTTTGAAAGTTTCCTAGATCAGGGTTCTTAATGTTGCCACACATTTGAATCACCTGGGAAGCTCTGAAACAGCCTGATGGCCAGGTGACAGCCCAGGACAATTAAATCAGACTCACTGGGAATGGAGTCCAGGTAGAGGTGTTTTAAAATTCCCAAGGGGATTCCAATGTACCGCCAAGTTTGAGGACCAGGCAGGGTCCTTGGAGCAGCCAGAGTTGAGAATCACTCCTGAGGAACAAGGGAACTCATGTGTGTAGCCCTACTATGTGATAGGCCTTTGACATCCACTTTAAACCTAGGAATAGCCAGTGAGGTAGGAACTCCCGAGGAAATAGAGGCTGCCCCCAGAGATCAGATAGCCTGCCAGAGGTCACAGAGCTAGGAGAAGGCAGCGCACACTCTAACCCCATCATCCACTGGGCAGTTTGGCAGGAAGCGGGGAGGGCAGTTGTTTTGGGAAGACTTCATTGACTCTCAATCTCTCTTCTCCAAGACCACAGGGGTTGAAATTCATCTAATAGAGATTCTTTCCTTTGGATTCTTCCTTGTAGGAGCTATTAAAAACAGTAACAGGCTGGGCACGGTGGCTCACACCTGTAATCCCAGCACTTTGGGAGACCGAGGCAGATGGATCACAAGGTTAGGAGTTCAAGACCAGCCTGGCCAACATGGTGAAACCTCGTCTCTACTAAAAATACAAAAATTAGCTGAGCATGGTGGCGGATGCCTGTAATTCCAGCTACTCAGGAGGCTAAAGCAGAGAATTGCTCGAACCCGGGAGGCAGAGGTTGTAGTGAGCCGAGATCACACCACTGCACTTCAGCCTGGGTGACACAGTGAGACTCCATCTCAAAATAAATAAATAAATAAAATAAATAGTTGTGAAAGGAGTTGCATGTTAATAGGATCTTGATGTCTGCACAGTGAGTGCTTGATATTTTGAAAGGAGGGGAAAGTCAGAAAGATGCTCAAATGTGGGACAATAATCTGATTAAAGGGGTAGGTCTGATCTTTTGTCATTTTCCTGCTCAAAATCCCTCCGTTCACCAGCCTCATCCCAGGCCTTATTGAAAGTTCCAGGTGTGGCCAGGCATAGTGGCTCACGCCTTTAATCCCAGCATTTTGGGAGGCCGAGGCAGTCAGATCACTTGAGGTCAGGAGTTTGAGACCAGCCTGGCCAACATGGTGAAACCTCGTCTTTACTAAAAATACAAAATTAGCCAGGCAAGGTGGTGGGCACCTGTAATCCCAGCTACTTGGGAGGCCGAGGCAGGAGAATCGCTTGAACTCGGGAGGCAGATGTTGCCGTAAGCAGAGATCATGCCACTGCACTCCAGGCTGGGTGATAGAGTGAGACTCAGCCTCAAAAAAAAAAAAAAAAAAAAAAAAAGAATGTATGATAGCTGATGCTTCAATTGCCCTAGGACGGGTCCTTGGTTTCAATAATCCAAGGGCTTAGCCTCTGTGTTCACCCCCGAGGAGGACCAGAAAAAGTGTCCCCAGTCCTATGCAAGTCAGGAATGTGCCACTGAGAGCCACCTGCAGAGCTGAGACACCCCATAGCTGCTGTAGTTCAAGGGCAAGTGGACGAGAAACAATCTGCCCACCAGAACAGGTGGCCAACAGAGCAGCCTGGCAGTCTTAGTCTGTCTGGGATCTGGGTAGAAGTGAAAAGCATTCAGTGAAAAAATTGTGACAGAGGCCTGCACCACAGCTGCATTTGGGGGTTTCAGTTTGCTGTATCTTAAATGTATCCAAAATACCTAAAATGAAAATTACTGTGAAAAATTGTTCCTGGTCTAAAATAATCCTGGGTAACCCAGAAGAAACAAATGAGAAATGGCTCTGAGGGGATCCACCTTCACTCAAGTCCTCGCAGTATTCCCACAGAAAGCCTCCTGAGTTGAGCTTGTGATTCAGAACTATAGAGAATTGATCAATACAAGGCCACAGTGCACTCATCACACTCAAGAATCAGCAAACTCCCAGCAGGGCTCAACCACCAAGAACTGAAGATAATCCATCAGTCTGATAGAGGTAAGCAAATTTAAAATAATTCAAATATAAAAGAAGGACACAAAACAGACACTATGAAAAGAGAAAAGCATCATGAGAAAGGAATCAAAGAAAGCCTAGAAATGAAAATTACAGTCCCTGGAATTACCATATGCCTTTGAACTATGTAGGGACAAGTTGGAGAACTGAATAGACATGGAGCTGAAAAGGAAATGTTTTTATTCAGAAAGTTCAATAGGAACCCTAGAAATAAAGAAATGTTAATAGAAAATAGACTAAAGAGGTTAGGAGACATGGAGGACATGAGAATACAGCATATTGCTAGTTCCAGAGAAAATAGGGAAGGGGAATAGATACTCCAAGAGATACTGCCTGAGAATTTTGTAGAGTTGAAATGTATCAATCCTCAGTTTGAGGGAGCACAGCAAGTTCTGAACAAGATAAGCCAAATGAATGGATTTTTTCATACTGAATTCTCACACTGCAAATTACAATTTCTTTCTTCTCATTTCTTTCAAAGTGTCAGAAAAAACTCCTTATAATAAAAAAATTAAAATTGTATTTGTTGTAACGTCTAGTTGCTGGGGGTGGGTGTGGTAAAATCATTTATTTGCAGGATTTGGCGTAACAGAAATCTGCAGAAACAGGAGAGTTGGCGCAATGGCTCTTTGGAAGATATCTAGGAGGCTCTCTGTGCCGACCACACCCTTCCTTTCAAATTTATCTTTCGTGCTTCTTTTCTGGAGTTTTGTGTCTGTAGGGTACAGGCAGGAAACAGATGGCCCACTCAAACTGGGAAAGAAGGAAGTTTAAGAAAGAGACTGTTTGAACAGACATGGGCAGGGTGTAGGGAAAACCATGGATGGCGCAGCTCTGGGATCCAGCAATGGTGAGAAGCCATCACCACCCCTGCCAGGAGAGAGCAAGAAGAGGGGATGAGCTGGAACCTAGAGAGCCAGCTGTGTGGAGGGGGTTGAGTGTAGCAAGAGCTGTGGCCCTCTGAAGGGCCCTGCAGCCAGCCTGCATGGCAAGAACCGAACTCCAACAGACATTTGGCCATAGAGTCCTGGTTTGCTCCCATCGTTCTTCCTCAAAAGTACCACAGTTTGGACAATAAATGGGTTGATCGCTCATACAAAGGTGCCTGTTGGTACAGTCCATACAGAAGAGCTTTCTGACAAAGCAAAGCAGGGGAGGTTGGAGAGTGAATTGGGGGTCAGGGGTGCAACGGAAAATATTCAGCATGAACATCTACTGCTCAGTAGTAAATGTCTTTTTGTTTTTTGTTTTTTTGAGACAAGGTCTGGCTCTGTCACCCAGGCTGGAGTGCAGTGGCACGATCTCGGCTCACCGCAACCTCTGCTTCCCGGGCCCGTGACATCCTCCCACTTCAGCCTCCTGAGTAGCTGGAACTACAGGCGTGCACCACCAGGCACAGCTAAGTTTTGTATTTTTTGTAGAGATGTGGTTTTACCATTTGCCCAGGCTGCTCTTGAACTCCTGAGCTCAACTTGACTGAGCCTGCAGCAGTTACTGAATGCCCAAGAGAACAGTGGCGGCAGTGGGGGGTGGCAGGGGCACAGAGGAACAGGGGGATTCTTCTTGACAAGAAACTGTTAGATTCCCTCTTTAGATTTTCACTAAGGCTTGTGGTCACAGGGGTGAATTTAGGCTTCTGAGCCGGGAGACATTGAACCTGCGTGCCTCGGCTGCCTGCCTCCCAAAGTGCTAGGACTACAGGCATGAGTGCTAGGGTTAAAAAGACTGGCTATGTCTTTCTAATTAAACCAGCTTTATTGAGATACAATTCACATACCATAAAATGCACTCTTTTAAAGTGCAAAATTCAGTGAGTTTTAGTATATTCACAGTTGTGCAACTATCACCACAATCAATTTTAGAACATTGTTATCACCCCTCAAACCAACCCGCTGCCTATTAGCAGTCATTCTCCATTTCCACACAACCTCCCTTGTCCCTAGCCCTACATAACCACTAATCTACTCTGTCTCTACGGATTTGCCTATTCTGGACATTTCATGTAAATGAATCATACAATGTGTGGCCTTTAAAAATCTGGTTTGTTTCACTTAGCATAGTGTTCTCAAGGTTTATCCATGCAGTAGTGTGGATTGATACTTTATTTTTTTATGGCTAAACAATATTTCATTGTCTGGTTATATCACATCTTGTTTATTCATCAGTTGATGGATATTTGAGTTGTTTCTACTTCTTGGCTGTTACTTATAAAGGTGCTATGAACACTAAGGTGAGTTTCTGTGTGGGTATGTTTTCAATTCTCTTGGATGTATACCTATAGTGGAATTGCTGAGTTCTGTGGAAAATCTATGTGTATCCTTTTGAGGAACTTACAGAGTGTTTTCCCATAAGTGGTTTTTTATTTCTTATAATTCATAAGGTTTTTTACATCATGAAATAACTGGTAGAGTCATTGTCCATCTATTTGTAACAGTTGACACCATCCATCCACGTGAAAAGATTGGCTGCTGTAAGTTCCCCAAATAGTCATTGGTGGTGTGGTAAATCTCTCCATTCCCTAGATTTGGACACATAGCAGATTTAGCAGATTGTTTATTGAGTCTTCAAATAGCATGATTTTAAAGAGTTTAAAATTCATTTTGGAATAAACCATTGTTTAGATGTTTCTAGCATTAAGACACTTGGGCAAACAAAATCTTATTGTAGTCAATTAATGGTCTGACTATATGTCAGTCTCTTGTAAATTTGGCTAGTAGGAGTCTGTCACTGAGAGCTTAACTCTGGATTTGCTGGCAAAGCCAAGATTCTGTACCTTGCACTGCAAGCTTTGTGTGTATTCTGGTTTGTTTGGAAAACAAAGTATATTAAATGGCACTGGAATTAGGCAGACATTGGGGAAGATGTTGAACACCAGCAGTTTGGCATCTATCGTCTTTGCTCTGTCCACTTTATACATTTAAGTAACCAGGGCGGCTCAGAGCTTCCTCCCCAGAACAACTCTACCAGATTGCCTGCAATTTCAAGAGGTTTTACCTGAGCAGACAGCAGATTTTCTTCTCCTAGGTCTTCAGCTTTTCTTTGAAATCAACAACAGAAACAGCGACATGGGAGACTATTTTTAATGGGGGCAGTGTGTAAGATGGAATGGGCATGGGGTTTGAAGTCATAGAGACTGAAGTTCGAATTCTGGTGTTTCAATGTTTCAGCTGTGTCCATTAGCAAATTACTTGACTGGCCCATCCCATTGCATAAAATACAAAATGTAATGCTCATTTCAAAATCTTGAGAATTAGAGATAATATGGTTACTGAGCTTAGCTTGCAGCAGTTACTGAATGCCCAAGAGAATGGTGGTGGCAGGGGCAGGAGGATTCTTTTTAACAAGAAACTGTTAGGTTTCCTCTCTAGATTCTCACTAAGGAAGGCTTGGTTTGGGCTAATAGGGGTGAATTTAGGCTTCTGAGCCAGGAGACATTTAATCAATTGTTTCAAAGCAGTTCTGTCTTGTTTACTTTTAATAATGGGTTTGTTTACTTTTAATAATAAGAAGGTTGTGAGCAGATGGAGGCTTGTGACCTGGAGTTCAGCAGTAATCTTTCCAGCCACAAGTGGCCAGCGGCCACAGGCAACAAGTGAAAACAGGTTGTGTACAGGGAACCATTTCATTTGCAGGGTGTAATGCTATTTACCTGGGATCCTGTCCAGCAGCTTCAAAGGTGGTGGCAGCCATTTCCCAACTAATGAGCACCACACCTCCTGGCTCCCTGTCCTCAAGGCAGGAAGATGCTGTGATGCACATCAGGAGATGGAGGGAAAAGAAATGACTTGCCCACCTGAGTGGCAGGTGAGTCACATAGCCTCTCTGGGCCTCACTTTCCTCATTTGTAAAATGAGAAGATTGGTCGCTTCCGGGTGATGTCTTCCATATGAGTCTGGCTGACCTGCAGTCCTGGTTTTAAGCTCTCTCTGGGTTCTTTGTCTGTTTTAGATATCTAGACATATATATCTATCTCTGTCTGTATGTGCATGTTTATGTGTTGCAGAAACAGTTGGGAAAAGACATTAAGGAAGGGATAGTGCTGTTGGCTCCAGGCAGTGACTCAAGGAGGCATTCATGGTGAAAGAAGAAAGGCCTTTCTCAGGTGATGCTTCATCTTCCCCCATGTGCTCTGATGCCCCATCCCCGCCTTGATGTGTCTATACATACAAACAGCAGGAAGCCCGTATCACTAGGCAAAGCAGGTGGCCGCCACCCATTCTTCTTCCCAATGGCCACTGGGACAGTTCCTTCCCCCCAAAACTTGTTGTTTATATTTATTTTACCCAAAAGCTATTTTAATATAAACCTGTTGAAATAGGAGAGGGCTTCTCATACCTCCACAGACATGTATTTTCTAGAACAAATTCAAGGCTAATCATAAAATGAAAACAGATTTCCACAAAGTTGTTCTTTATAATCTAAATTTTTTTCTGACAGGCAGCTTAATACTTCAAAGGGCAACCCATTCCTTTATTGGTTATAACTAATTGTTGGAGATTTTCTTTAGTGCGAGTTGAAATTTTTCTTCCTTTGTCAAAGTGAAGGAAGGGCCTTGTATACAACGAAGGGCCTTGTATAAAGGACCTATCATCAAGGTACCATCTCTCTTTAAACTTTGACTCCCAGAGGAGAAATACCTATAGCCACACAATTCATGTACTTTTTAGTCATTGGATCTCTATGACTATTATCATTATAGAAACTATTATAATGTAATAATAATTTGAAAACTGGATTTTAAGGATTCAAATTTAGAAATAGCAGTTCTCTCAAGAGACTCATTCATGAATATGGAAAGATCTTTTATCAAGTAATTCCTCCCAGGGGCTCTTTAAATGGCAGTCTCCTTCATTTTGATTCAATTTGTAGAAATCCCATTTAGATGCATTACTGGACCACCGCATTGTGTAAAGGAAGGTAAATTATGTGTTGGGTAACCATTTGGCTCTCTCTTTCTTCCCAACTTGTGACTAATTGATTTTGCCATTAATTGGGATTTCCCCTGGAGGCCATTTGATCCGTTTGCAGGATGAGCAAGGAGTTGGAGCAGCCCCTCCAGATGGGATGGCTTTCAATAAGCAGACAGTCCAAAGGGGCATCAGAGTGATACAGAAACGATTAATTGAATAACTCACTTGAAAATCATGTGCTGCTTTAAAGACCTGAAAGCTGAGTAAATACCTAAGTAAAGACCATACCGATCAAGTAAGACTCCTTGTTGTAGCCTGGCTGAGAACAATGCCAGGAAAAAAAAGAAATTTAAGAGCATCCCATTAATGGATTCTTCAAAATACTGGAAGCATGATTCCAGGCAATAACATACTATAATCCCGATAATACTCACATTTGCATAACTCTACATAATTTATGAAGCATTTTCACAGATATTGTGCAGATCTCACGCTGACACAGCGGGTGGGTTGGCTGTGAAAGGGCTAAACTGGACTTACATTCCAGGAGCAGAAACAGGCCTGGAGCTGTGGACTTCTCAAAGACACACAACAAGTAAGTGGCAGAATATCACCAGAAGCCAAAACTTCTAATTCTAAATTTCTTAACAACACACAGCACCATCTCCCCAGTGCATCACAGCTAAAACCATCTTACTGGACTCTCTTACCCTGGAGAAGAATGCATACTGACTGAGGACTCTGCTCCATGCCTGGCAAAATATCTGACATTTGAGGACACAGAGGTCCAAGCAAGATTGCTACCTGCCCAAAGCATCTAAGTCCCGGGATACATGCCTGCGTCATTTTCTGATATTTTAAAGCAGTGGATTCCTTTCTATGGGCTGTGAAGAGACAGTCCTCCATGGAATGTGCTAAAGGGGTTCATACATCCTTATGAACCACCAAGCCTTGCGTATTGAGAGACTGAATATACAAATGGACAACGGCCAGACCATATATAAAAGTAGAAGTTGAACCCAAAACCTGGAGAAGCATGGCCAGGAAACCAACCCACTTGTCTATAACTATCAGCCCGGAAAGCCAGCTTACTATAAGTCAGACTTGCAGGAAGCCAGAATTGCTATCCCTAGTAACAAAATAGGAAGCTAAAGGATAACTTCTATAACAATTGACCCACAAAGGCTAGGATTTGATTAATAGCCAACAGCCTTCCTGATTTTTGTCCCTGCTTCCAATTTAGGACCAACCAGAGAAAGTGAGATATGCACCCTAATCAATCACATAGGATGCCCCACTTCTCATTAGCCGCCTCCAGCTTCTCCAGGACAACAGCTTCCAATCAGGGCATGCTGAAGCCTTCCCTTTTTCCCATTTGACAAGTTTTCCCACTCCTCTTCCTGCTTTTGAGTCTCTTTCAGAACAAGGAGTTGGTGGTTGACTGACTCCCTTGCTATAGCAAGCTCAGAATAAATAGCTTTTGCTTTTCTCATTTGGTTTGTCTTTGTTCATTTCCACAGTAAAAATCCAAGAAATAATATGTTTCATTCATACATATACCCTTCTCTTCAAATATTTTTAGCTACTGCTGTGATGTGCAAAACACCAATTCAGTTAGAATGCACAATGCCTATTCTGTGGAATCACTAACACTTCACTTTGTGGTACAATGCATCAACCCCTTGCAGTAAAAGGAAGAAAGCATATTTGTAAGTACTAGTTTTTAAAAATACTAAGTGTAAAAGCAAGTTGCAAACCAGCATTTATATTATTATCCCAAATTGTAGACACAATAACAAATATCATGGTGGCAAAGAAAGCAAGTTCTGGAGCTCGGTTGCTGAGATTTGAACCTTGATCCACCCCTTGCTTAATTGGACCATGTGCAAGTTTGTTTACTGCTCTGTGAGCCTCAGTTTTCTCTTTTGTCAAATGAAATCTAATAATCCTATATCAGGAATGTGATGTGAGGATTAAAAATAATATAGGCAAAATGTAAAGTGCGTGGCAAGTGCTTTGCTCATTGCAATATTAGCTACTAACACTATTGTTATTATACAATATGCAGAAAATGATCCAGAAAATACACAAAAGCAGTTGTCAGTGACATTTATCTCAATGGATGTCATAATGATGGACTCCAACATTCTACATAATACATTTCTGTATTATTTGTATTATTTTTACAAGTATGTGTTAGTTTTATACAGATAAATACAATTTTAAATGGTTAAAGATGGCCTCATATTTAAAAAGCACATTAGGAGCCACTGTGTTAAATTATGCAGTGCAGACACAGAACCAAAAGGCTATGCATGGTGGGAATAGTGAGGCAGAACAAGAACTTTCTAGAAAAGGAGAGAAAGGAGAGATCCTGCGGAGCTAAGCTGGGAACCAGGCTGGGGAGGAGAGGGAATACCTGTCCCCAAGAGCACCTAGCTATGCATGTAAACTAGACATGAGGCTCAATTTTATCTAGAATTTTCCTTCTCTTGTCTCTATATGCTGTCTCCTACTACCCTCTAGCAGTCAACTTTATACCCTATGAGGACTTACAGAAATGGAAGGAGAGGTACTGACTTTGTCTACCACATAAGAGGAGGACAAGGGGAAGCCATCATCCTGACCTTTCTATCTCACCGGGAAATGGGTATCTACCTCTTCGCATTTGTTTACTAAGAAGTGCTATTCAAGTGATTTTTCCTAGAATAATGAAAGGTGTTTCTAGAAGGCTTGCTTTCTCCCCAACACAAAGCAGCAGCCAGGAATTCCTAAATATCAAGCTTTTTAAAAAAAATTCCATTTCACCAGGCAATCCACTATGCACGTGAGAACAGCACCTACTTCATATGCTTGTTGTAAGATGTAATCAGACCATGTACCTAAGCTGTTTACACAGAGGCAGGCACAAGTTAGGCACACCTTGAATATCTGTGTCTTAGTCTGTTTTCTGCTGCTATAACAGAATACCTGAGATGGATTAATTTATAAACAATAGAAGTTTATTTGGCTCACCGTTCCAGAGACTGGAAAGTCTAAGAGCATGGTGCCTGCATCTGGTGAGGGCCCTCATGTTGTGTCATCTCATGGCAGAAGGTGGAAGGCAAGAAAGGGCAACAGTGAGCAAGCAAGAGGAGGCCAGACTCACTTTTATAACAAAGGTACTCTCGAGATAAATAACTCACTCCTGTGATAACAACATTAATCCATTCATGAGGGCAGAGCCCTCTGACCTAATCACCTTTTATTAGGCCCCACCTCCCAAAAACTGTTGCATGGGATTAAGTTTCCAACACATGAAGTTTGGGGACACATGCAAACAATAGCAATTTATAAATATGGACCAAAATTTGTTGAGGACTTAACAGGTGAACCCAAGAGCTACAATGGGGCTCCAGGCACAGTCTTTGCCTTCAATGGGTATATTAGTCTGTTCTCATGCTGCTAATAAAGACATATCCAAGACTGAGTAATTTATAAAGAAAAAGAGATTTAAGTTGGACTCACAGTTCCACATGGCTGGGGAGGCCTCACAATCATGGTGGAAGGTGAAAGAGGAGCAAAGACATGTCTTGTATGGTGGCAGGCAATAGAACGTGTGCAGGGGAACTGCTCTTTATAAAACCATCAGTTCTCATGAGACTTATTCACTATCATGAGAATAGTATGGGAAAAATCTGCCTCCATGATTCAATTACCTCCCACCAGGTCCCTCCCACGACACATGGGGATTATGGGAGCTACAATTCAAGATGAGATTTTGGTGGGGACACAGTCAAACTGTATCAAGGGCATACAGATTGAAGGTGGAAAACTCAGGATAAGGCAACGACAGTATAATGAGGAAGACAGAAATGCTCGTCAAAACCCTACCGGTTTTGTAATCTACTGTCCTAATAATGAAGCGAATGTTCTTCATTTTGCAGCCACCTCTACTCTTCTCTCTTTATTCTATTTTGCCTTTGTTTAAGCAATGAAGCTTAGAAGGCAGGGTTCATAAGTGGGTCAGACTCTTAGGTAATTTTTCCATGTACACAACACAGAAACCAAAGCAGGACCTTGGAATCCATTCAGGATTGTGATGATTAACTTTATGTGTCAACTTAGAGGGTGTTGCTGGATGAGATTAACATTTAAGTTGGTGAACTTTGAGTAAAGGAGATTTCTCTTCGTAATATGGGTGGGCCTCATTCAATTAGTTGAAGATCTGAATAGAAAAAAAGACCAACTTCCCTGAGCAGGAAGGAATTCTCCAGTAGACTGCCTTTGAACTTCATTGGCACCATTGGCTCTCCTGAAACTCCAGCCTGTGGGCCCATGCTGCAGAATCGACTTGCTAGCCTCCAGCCTCCATAATCACATGAGCTAATTTTTTATAATGAAGCTCTATATTTATGTATTACTATAATAAATCTGTTTATATGTATGTAAATCTATACACACACACGCACACGTACATATATATTTACAGAGGTCAATAACTGTGGCCCACAGACCAAATCTGGCCTACCACATGCTTTTGTAAATAAAGTTTTATTGGTAGGGTACACAACAAAGCACATTCATTTACATATTTTCTATGGATATTTTTGAGTTATAACAACAGTTGAGTATTTGTGATACATGGCCTGCAAACCCCTAGCAAGCCTAAAATACCTAGATGTGTGTGTGTGTATATATATGTATATAAATATGTATGTATATATGAAATAATGTATAAATATATTTATACATTTTGTGTGTGTGTGTGTGTATATATACACGCTCATGAAAGAGAAAGAGAAAGAGAGGGATTTACATATATATGTATATATCCCCATTAGTTTTCTTTCTCTGGAGAGCCCTGATGAATACAGGTAGTTTTCTTTTTTCTTTCTTTCTTTTTTTTGGACACGGAGTCTCGCTCTGTTGCCCAGGCTGGAGTGCAGTGGTGCAATCTGGGCTCACTGCAATTCCACTTCCCAGCTTCCCGCCGTTCTCCTGCCTCAGCCTCCAGAGTAGCTGGGACTACAGGCACCCACCACCATGCCCGGCTATTTTTTTTTATTTTTAGTAGAGATGGGATTTCACTGTGTTAGCCAGGATGGTCTTGATCTCCTGACCTCGTGATCCACCCGCCTCGGCCTCCCAAAGTGCTGGGATTATAGGCGTGAGCCACAGCGCCTGGCCAGAATACAGGTATTTTTCTGTCTGCTCTCTCCAGCCGTCACATTGTCATTTGGAAAAGGCTGCCAAATAGGCAACTTTCTCCTTCACTTCCAACTTGCTAAAAAGTCAGTACTGAAAAAATCACGTGCACACTAACTATCTAATGGTTTAGTCCATTACACTGCATCCAATAAATGAACTATTAGGCAGCCAATACAATAATAATTATGAAGGCTGTGTGGAAACATAAGGATTTTTAAAGTTTAACGTGAGGTGAAAGAAAGCAGGAAGAATTGCAAATATAGTTGTAACTGTGTGAAATATGTATTATGTAGACAGATTAGACAGGAATAAAACAAAATGGAAATAGTCCCATTGAGATGACAAAATGATTTATTTATTTAACAAGTATATGTTGAGTATTGTCTATTAAACGCCAGGCACAGTTCTAAGCCTTCAACTTTCTGTCTCTACGGATTTGCCTACTCCTGGCACCACATAGAAACAGAATAATAAAAGCTGAGAGCAGTGGCTCCCAGCACTTTGGGAGGCCGAGTAAAGATATGCGAAGAAACAACTGTAAGATTTTTTTCTCTTTAAAAACTTGCCTAATACCAACTAGGATACTCATAATCTTAAAAATGGACAATTGTAAGTGCTAATGAGGATGCAGAGAAATTGGAACTCTCAGACATTACTGGTAGGAATAAAAATGGTACAGTCTCTTTGGAAAATAACTTAGCAACTCCTCAAAGAGTTAAGCATAGAGTTACTATATGATCCAGCAATTCCAATTCCAGGTATATATCCAAGAAAACTAAAAACATATGTCCACACTAAAACTTATATATGAATGGTCATAGCAGTGGTATTTATAATAGCCAAACATATCCATCAACTGATGAATGAATAAACAAAGTGTTACAACATACAATGGAATATTATTCAACCATAAAAAGGAATAAAGTACTAACCCATGCTACAACATGGATAAACCTTGAAAACATTATGCTAAGTGAAAGGAAAAGGCCAAATATTCTCTTCTTTCCTTCCTTCCTTCTTTCCTTTTCTTCCCTCCCTCCCTCTCTTTCTTTCTTTCTCTCTTTCTCTCTCCCTCTCCTCTCTCTCTCAATTTCTTTTTCTTTCTCTCTCTCTCTCTCTCTCCCCCTCTCCTCTCTCTCTCTCTCTTCTCTCTTCTTTCACAGGGTCTCACTCCCCGAGGCTGGAGTGCAGTGGTGTGGTCTCAGCACACTGCAGCCTTGACCTCCCAGGCTCAAGTGATCCTCCCACCTCAGCCTCCCAAGTAGTTGGGACCACAGGTGTGCACCACCACACCCGGCTAATTTTTTGTGTTTTTTGTAGAGCTGACGTTTTGCCATGTTGCCCAAGCTGGTCTTGAACTCCTAAGCTCAAGCAATCCACCTGCCTTAGATTCCCAAAATGCTGGGAACCACTGCTCCCGGCCTCTATTATTCTATTTCCATGCAATGTCCAGAGTAGGATTCATAGTTACCAGGAGCTACGGAACGGGGAAGGAGAGACTAGGGAGTGCCTGCTAAAGGGCATGGGGTTCTTCTTGGAGGTGATGAAAATTTTCTGGAATTAGTGGTGATACTTGTACAACTCTGTGGCTAACTGTACACTGTGAAAGGGTGAATTTTATGATAATGAATCATATGACAATAAAGCTGTAATTAAAAATGGCCTAATGGTGTTGTTATGTTGCTTTTACAAATAAAATGTGTAATTAATGTTTTTTTAAAAAATAGCCTGCCTGTTTGTTAAGAAGTTTATGTCTTGTTCTTTAATAACAGTGACATGGCCTCAACTTACTTCAGCCAAATTCTAAGGAAACCATCCAGGCAGGTTCCTGGTGTGGGCCAGGAACAATCAAAAGAAGGGGGACAACAGCTTTGTTAGTTCGTTCTTGCACTGTTATAAACACCCGAGGCTGGGTAATTTATAAGGAAAAGAGGTTTCATTAGTTCACAGTTCTGCAGGCTGTACAGGAAGCATGGCGGCATCTACTTCTGAGGAGGCGTCAGGGAGCTTCCAATCAAGGCAGAAGTCAAAGGGGAAGCCAGCACTTCACGTGGCCAGAGCAGGAGGAAGGCAGGTGGGAGGGAGGTACCACACACTTTTTTTTTTTTTTTTTTTTTAAGACAGAGTCGCCCTCTGTTGCCCAGGCTGGAGTGCAGTGGCGCAATCTCGGCTCACTGCAAGCTCCGCCTCCCGGGTTTCCGCCATTCTCCTGCCTCAGCCTCCGGAGTAGCTGAGACTACAGGCGCCCGCCACCACGCCCAGCTAATTTTTTTTTATTTTTAGTAGAGATAGGGGTTTCACCGTGTTAGCCAGGATGGTCTCGATCTCCTGAATTCGTGATCCGCCCGCCTCGGCCTCCCAAAGTGCTGGGATTACAGGGGTGAGCCACTGCGCCCAGCCGGTACCGCAGACTTTTAAACAACCAGATCTCATGAGCAGTCACTCACTATCATGAGAACAGCACCAAGGGGGAGATCCGCCCCCATGATCCAATTACCTCCCACCAGGCCCCACCTCCAACACTGGGGATTACAATTCAAAATGAGTTTGGGGGAGGAACACAGATCCAAACCATAGCACCAGCTATCACTCCCAAGCCAGGATTTCAGAACCACGTAAACCTTTGATTACTTAGGTCAACCCTGAACAGCTTCACACAGAGGGTACAAATTTAGGAACTGAATGATTAATATACACTCACAGTAACCTGGGCCTGAGATTTAACAATAACAACAACAACAACAACAAAGGCTGCTAGTTTTAGAATATTCTAAACACAGTAACCCTGTAAGATAGGTTCTATCACTAGCCTCATTTAACAGGTAGAGGAACTGAGGCCAGGAAAAAGCTAAGTAATTGGCTTAAGGTAGCAAAACTAGCAAGGACTGGAGTTAGGGTATGCCCCGGTCCATTCCACTAGAGCTTGACTTCTTATCCTGGTTGCCATCTGCCTCTGCAAACCCTTGTTCTGCTTGGCCATGATACAGGTGATACTAATGTGTGTGCTACAGTGGCTCATTACTTTTCTATTTTAGTCTGTGGGCCATAGTCCCATGCAGTTGGTTGTGTTTTGAGTAGGTCTCCAGCAGCCTGAGGAAAGAGGCTAGGTCAGAACCCAGGAGACTGGGACCCAGCCCAGATTCTGCCACCAAATGTACATCTAGCTCTCAGATCAGCTCCTCTTAAGTGTTGCCATAATACACAGCTCTGCTCATTCTCAGTGTATTTGTCATTACTTGCTCCAGGTTGGCCTTCTCAGCCCCTCTGACCTGCACTGATAATAATGACAACAGCCACCACAACTAGAACTCACAGAATGGCTCTCTGTTCTGAGTGTTTCATGTGCATTATCTCATGCACGCCTCACGCTGAGCCCACAAGGGGGATGCTATTAGTATTCACATTTTGCAAGTGGGGAAACTGAGGTATGACAGGGTTAAGTAACTTGGCCAACATCATCATGCAGATGGTATGATGGAACCAGGATTCTACAGAGGCAATTTGATGCCAGGTCCAGAATGTGGAGGCTCATGGCTATCACTCTACCTCCTGCAATGTCAACTGCATATGGGCAGAGGTATGGCTGCCTGGTCACCACCAAATCCCCAGCAATTACCTACCTCAAGGCCTACTATGTGACACAAGCCTAAAAGGTATTATGGAATGACTGACTGACTGACTGAATGAATGACTGAGTGGCTTCTATCTAACCTGCACAGGGCCTAACATAACCTCCCATACACACTGGAAGTTAATACTATTTAGTCTCCCTAATTCATTTACTCTGTTTTCTCCTTAGGCCATGGTGATTGTCAACAACCAAAGAGAAAGCCTTCACTATACACAAACAGTCATTCATTTACTCTGCCCCATCAGGCTTTTGTTCGTATATTCCTGATGCCCAGTTGTTTCTCTTGTGAGGTCTGGATGCCCAGTTGAATGAAAAGAAACATTTACACAGGATACAGTGGCTCATACCTGTAATCCCGGCACTTTGGGAGGCTGAGGTGGGAGGATCGCTTGAGCCCTGGTGTTCAAGACCAGCCTGGGCAATGTGGTAAAAACCCCCGTCTCTACAAAATATAGAAAAAATTAGCTAGACCTGCTGGCACTTGCCTGGAGTCCCAACTACATAGGAGGCTAAGGTGGGAGGATCACTTGAGCCCATGAAGTCAAGGCTGCAGTGACTTATAATTGTGCCACCACATACCAGCCTGATGACAGAGCAAGCCCTTGTCTCAAAAAAAAAAAAAAAAAAAAAAAAAAAAAAGGCAAAACATTCACACATTCA
Organism: Piliocolobus tephrosceles; assembly: GCF_002776525.5. Taxonomy (NCBI): domain Eukaryota; kingdom Metazoa; phylum Chordata; class Mammalia; order Primates; family Cercopithecidae; genus Piliocolobus; species Piliocolobus tephrosceles. The sequence continues at coordinate 128,330,996 of NC_045440.1, forward strand.
CCTCACTAGATGCTAGGGAAAAAGAGGGATCATTTGCTTCTTGCCCACCCAGATCTATGCCACAATTTGCTCTTCTTTCCCTTTGAGGGGGTTATTTTTTATTGATATACTCAATCAGTGGCCCTGCCACACATTCTTCCAAAGAGCCATCACCTGCAGGTCCCCTTCACTTGCCCTCTCTCTGGAGCTTGCCCACTTCTCCTTGACACCATTTACAGGAAGCAGTACTGTATTTCCAGCCATGTGGACCGCCGCTCTTTGGAACCCAGCTCCCACACTGGATACCGTGGGGTCCTGTTCGTTGCAGGCAGCTTTTTTTGGGTTGTTCATTTCCACTGCATAGCATTAATAGCTTTTTCAGACCTCTCCTGGGATGTGGACTATTTTGTATTTGTAAGACACCTTTATGGAAATGGCCTCCAGGTTTAAAGTGTCATGTGACCACTTGTTCAGTTGGAGATGACCGTGCCAAGGCCTCATTCATCGGAAAGTGAAAGTGTGTGGCCAGTAAGCGTGACAAGGAGAGTGTCCTTGTAGCACTGGATATCTCTGCAGGACTCGAGTGAGGCTGATTGTATGAAATAATGTCAGGGAAAAAAATAGGTTTTTTTTTTGTTGTATTTTTTACTGATTCGAATGATTGTTCTGCTAGCACTTTAAAGTCGGGTGAAAGAATACAAGGAAAGTTCAATTGTGTGGGGACAGGCTAGGAAAAGAGGAAAGGAAGGAAGTGTTAAGTTTGAAAGCTGGGAGGTTTTGCCCTTCCAAAGCAGTGGCATGGGATCCACCCCAATGCCAAGTTCTCATCCTCATCGTCAGGGTAGCAGGCAGAGAGAGGTTTCCGGAACCATCATTTGAACCCTCACTCTGTGCCGGTCACCCTTTCACTGTCTAATTCTTATAACATTGCTATGAGAAAATGATGATCGACTTATTTTGTAGTTTGAAAAACTGACTCTCGGTGAAATGACATGACTTGGCCAATGCCACACTGTCCAGAGACTGAGCCATTATTTAAACTCAGGATTGTCTGACGCTAGAGCCAGGCTTTCCCCTTTCTGCCACCCACATGCTGGCAACGGAAGGCAATCACATCAGTGACCATGGCAAGAAGGACCTGTTCCGTGTCCTCACTCTGGTAGGCGCTGCTCTTTTGTCACTTACGGTGTTCTCCCAGCTGCTCTTCTTTGGTGTCCAGTAAGTAAAACTGACAAGAAACAGAACAATCTCTTGTAGGAAACTGAATTCTCTATGACATACAAACTTGAAGAAGGATACCTCCGAAGATAGAGTAGCTGATGGATGACACTATAAAAAGAAAGTCCCCTGTAGGGAGGAAGAAAGAGGCCGGAAGGAACTGGCCAGAGGCATGAATCACCCCGGGTGCTTAACCATGAAAAGCCTGAGGAGGCCCCTGTGTTTGTTTCCATGGCTCCCTACCCACCTCGGCAGAACTCATTTCCTCTGTGGCATTCCCCGATGCTTTGAGCGTTCCTCTCACTGCTCTGATATTTGTTGAGTGTTTCCACGCAATGGTATATGGTTAAGATTACGTTCTCATGCCGATAGTAACACAAACATATGCAGTGGCTTAAACAAGACAGGGTTCATTTTTCTGTCATGTAAAGTCTACAGGTTGGCCATGCAGGAAAAGCATGGCGGCTCCTTGGTGTTGTCAGGGACTCTGGCTCCTACTTTCTGCTCTCCTTTCCTTGCTTGCGGCTTCTTTGTTCAAAGTCGCCTCAAACCCTGAAATGGCTCCTGGAGCCCTTCATTGGTTGGAGGAAGGAGGAAAAACAGAAGGGAGGAAAGGGGCCTTTCCCAAATGAATCACCTGCTTTTAAACAGCCTTCCAGGGAATCCCAAATAATGCTTCTCCCTGCTTCTCATTGGCTAGAATTTATTCACATGTCCGTATTTGCCTGGAAAATATAACTGTATTTTGGAGTTTGCTGGGCGGCAATGTGCACATCTAAAATTTTATGGGGACATACTGATGGAAGAATGGTTATTTTAATAGACGGAAGTCAGCAAACTGTGGCCCACGGGCCAAATCTGGTCCACCGCCTGCTTTTGTAAATAAAGTTTTATTGGTAGACAGCCAAGCTCATTCATTTTCATATTTTCTATGGATATTTTTGTGTTACAACAACAGTTAAGTATTTGTGATATGTGGCTTGCAAAGCCTAAAATATGTATTATCTAACACTTCACAGCAAAAGTTTGCTGACTCCTAGAATAGACAAACAGCAGGCCGGGTGCGGTGACTCACGCCTGTAATCCCAGCACTTTGGGAGGCCGAGGCCGGTGGATCACTAGTTCAGGAGATCGAGACCATCCTGGCTAAGAGGGTGAATCCCCGTCTCTACTAAAAATACAAAAAAATTAGCCAGGCCCACGTGGTGGTGGGCACCTGTAGTCCCAGCTACTTGGGAGGCTGGGGCAGGAGAATGGCGTGAACCCAGGAGGCGGAGTTTGCAGTGAGCTGAGATCGTGCCACTGCACTCCAGCCTGGGAGACAGAGCGAGACTCCGTCTCAAAAAAAGAAAAAGAAAAAAGAATAGACAAACAGCAAATAGTAATTTGTGACAAATACCCCACCACCAGGCACTGGGCTGGCACAAAGGTTCACGACTGTTGGTTCCATTCTTAGGTGACTGACAGTCCAGGGGATGAGACAGCCAAATCAAATTCTAGTTACAATATTGTGTGATGAGTGGAACTATTCCATTCTGTTTAGGGTGTTATGGGACCACAGAGGACACCTAAAACAGACTGTAGAGAGGGAGGGTAGACAAGCTTTCTAGATGAGCTTAAAGGATCAGAAGTTAGAAAAGAGAAGAGCAGAAAGAATTCCAAGCAGAGGGGAAAGTATGTGCAAATATTGGAGATGTGAAATAGCAGTCATTATGCATTCATCCCACTGTGTGTCAGAGCAGCCCATGAGCCTGTCTCCTCCAGAGACCACACATCTTTGCCTCCCCCAGGCCTGGCACCCATGTGTGCAGGGCCTCTGCCCTGCAGGGGTCTCCAAACACTTGTCAGCTGCTTACACTGACATCACCTGCAATCCTGTTACAGTAACACCTGTGGGTCCCAATCCACTGACCCACAATTTAGAGTGGGTGGGGATAGAGTGGAGGGACACTGAGTTCCAATTTCAAGCTTAATTATCAACAGATAAAAGCAAGGGCTTTGGATGAAAATCTCAACCACTACTACTTCGTACTTTGTATAAGCTTGGACAAGTTGCTTAACTTTTCTAAGCTTCATTTTTTTTCATCTATAGAAGTGAAGATAGTGTCATGAGCACGTATAAGGTTTCTCAATCTCCATGCTGTGAGCATTGGGGGTTGGATAATTCTGTGCTGTGGAGGGCTGTCCTGTGCAATGCAGGATGTTCAGCAGCATTCGAGGCCTCTACTCAGTAGATGCCAGTAGCAGCCCTGGAGTTATGACGATCAAAACTGTCTCCAGACATTGCCACGTGTCCTTGGGGGAGCAAAATCACCCCTGCTTGAGAACCGATGAGCTAGTAGTAGAATTAAATGAGATAATGTGTTATATGTGTGTTTAGTAAGTGTGAAAACTATTTTTACTGTCCTCATTAGTACTCAGAAAATATTTGAAAGAACAAATGAACTCATGGAAAAAGAATGAAAACCTCACAGAAACTATTTCTGGTTTAGGCTGGCAAACACAGGAAAGGAATTCTTAACTGTGATAAACAAAATGTGCTGTTAAACCCACCTGTTGCAAATCCACATTATGTTAGGAATGTAGGATGAATTACTTTCAAGTGAGCTGCAGGGGACATCTGTTATATTTTTATTTTTTATTTTTTTTGAGATGGAGTTTTGCTCTTGTTGCCCAGGCTGGAGAGCAATGACATGATCTTGGCTCACTGCAACCTCCACCGCCTGGGTTCAAGCGATTCTCCTGCCTCAGCCTCTCCAAGAAGCTGGAACTACAGGTGCACACCATCACACCCGACTAACTTTTGTATTTTTAATAGAGATGGGGTTTCTCCATGTTGGTCAGGCTGGTCTTGAACTCCCAAACTCAGGTGATCCACCTGCCTTGGCTTCCCAAAGCGTTGGGATTACAGGCGTGAGCCACAGTGCCCAGCAGGACATCTGTTATTTTGTTGCCTATTTCTACCTTGCTTGATTTAGGTTTGGGGAAAACACCTACCCCCACTTTCAGCCACGTGCTTTGCGTGAAGCTGACCTCTACGTTGGTCCCAGTGGTGAATCAGTGAATCACTGGAGTAAGGTCCACGTCACCTGGGGAAGTCCATTCCCTGGGCTGCAGTGGTTAGTCTGAGAGAGGAAACAGGCTTGAGCCAAGGTCCAGTCAGAACACCCGAGGTGGTTTTCTTGGTTAACATGAAAATGGAGCTACTCTTTCCCATTGGACTTGAACATGAGTGGTCTTAAGATCTAGACTACACCTGGAAAGTGAGGTCATGTCTGAGAATAAGGCCAACACATGAAGGAGGACAGAATTGAGCAGAGACATGGAAAAAACCTGAATTTTGGTGATTTTGTCTGAATTCTTGTAGTCAACTATGCCTGAAGCCCACCTTATTCCCTAACTGTTCATGTTCTTCAGCTGATGCATTTTATTTCTGCTTAAGTTAGTTTGGGCTGGTTTTTCCATCTCTTGAAACCAGAAGACCCCTGACCAATACTTGATCCTGATGACATTAAGAGTGAAACACTTTATGGCTGTCTTCATGCATTTCTAAAAATAGACTTTGGATCAGTTGGGATGCTTTGGGTGACAAATAATGGAAAACCTAACTCCAAATGGCTAAAGCAATAAGTGAGTTCATTAGCTCATTCTTGAAAATGTCCAAAGTAGTGTGAGCCTCGGGCCTGTGTTCCAGATCTATTTCTCTGTAGCTCTTTTGGCCAAACTGTTCTCACTGTTTTGGCTTTGCCTTTAGCCTGGCTTCCCTGGTAGCACAAATGTGGTAGTGGTTCCAGACCTCACGGGTATGTGCCACCTGGGAAAGAAAGAGGAAGAAGAGTATTCTTAACCGAAAACCATCAAGCAGACGTCCCGGCCTTCACTTTGGTTAGAACAGCTTAGATCACATGTCATTCTTACACCAAGGCAAGCAGGAGGGGATCTCCCTGATTTGTAGCCAGGGCCTGAAGCTGGACCTGGGGGTTGGATCTGTGCCAACCTGAGCTGGGCGCTGCAACATGGTGGGGAGGGCATGGGCAATGGGAGGTGTGCTCACTGCTCACTTTAAAACAAGAAAATAAGAGTAAATGTCAACTAAAATGTCACCTTTAGTGACACTTTTCAGTTTCTTCCATTGAATATCAGCCCTCCTTCTGGGCTCCTTCAGGATTTGCTTGTTTATATAATAGCAATTATATCACAGTTGCTAGAGTTATATTTTTGTTTAACATCTATTCTCTTTGCTAGACAATCTGGGAGTGCCCAAGCCCAACATCTTTTATTTCCTTTAGTATAGCCTCGTACTCAGTAGGGGCTCACTCTTTCTCTTCATTTTTTTATCCAATAAACTTTGTTTCCCCACAAAGCAAGGACAGAGTTTCAAGACCAGCTGACCAAAAGAGTCTAAATAGAGTGTCTGAACTGTATTTCCATGACCAAAGTTTTACTCTCTCCTCCAAACCTACTGGCTGTGTGACCCAGCACAAGTCACTTACCTCTCTAAACCTCAGTTTCCTCAATTATAGAATGGGGATAACAGTACTATCCACCTTACAGAGTTGTTCAGAAAAGTAAAAGAAATAATGTCTATAAAAGTGCTTAGCACAGGGCTAACTCATGGGAAGTGCTCACCAACGTTAGCAGTGGCTCTTTTTTTTTGTCATTGGGTGTGTGTTTGGGCATGTTGGACGAATCTGCCAAGGCTGCAATTTCTTTATCTATGAATGGCAGAAAACAATCTCTACTTTGTGAGGCTGCTGTGAAGAACAAAAAGGAAGGTCTTGGCATGCAGTAGGTGTCGACTAAATGTTAACTCCCAGTCACTTCCCCCGTGCCCATCCCAGCATGGAATAAGAGGGAGACATGCCTTCCATTCCTTCTGTCCCTCCCACAGATGGAAAAGGAGTTTGAGAACCTAAAGGTTTGTTTTATAAATAAGGGTGAAGGATCCCTTATTCGAAATGCTTGGGACCAAAAGTGTTTCAGATTTTGGATTTTAGAATATTTGCGTATACATAACACGATATCTTGGGGATGGGACCCAAGTCTAAACATGAATTTCATTTCTATTTCGTATATACCTTATACACAAAGCCTGAAGGTAATTTTATATAATACTTTAATAATTCTGTGCATGAAACAAAGTTTGTGTACACAGAACCATCAGAAAGCAAAGATGTCACTATCTCAGCCACCCACGTGGACAATCTGTGGTTGTTTGGCATCACCACCATTCCTGACTCTGAATTTATATGCTACTGAGAAGCAATCATTTTCTCATATTTACTCACACATGAGGACCTAGCAATACAAAATGGACATACCATTAATATAGTAAAAAATCATGTGTTTGGGGTAAAGAAGCAGCACAGTGCATCACTAAAATACCTGGATCAGTTGCTAAACAACAGCAGCAACAAACAGCAGCTGGCTTTTGGTCTCCACCTGCGATGCTGTGTTTTGACTAAAAGTTACTGTACACTGTACTTTATTTTATTTTTTTGCAGTGAGAAGAAACATCGGAAGCACTTGAGGGACCGAAAGTGGGTCCTCCAAGGAGGGGGAGGCATTCTGTTGGATGTTTTAAAAAATCTTTTGTCCAGAGTCATTTGCCTCATCAACAACAGTTTTGTCTTAGAAGTCTTCTTTGCATCCTGGAGAACCTGCCGCTGGCGGGTCCAGCCTGCACTGGTAGGATTTATTACCCTTTGCGGGTATGCTCAGAAAAGATATATCACAGCTAGGAGGATCTCTTTTCCCTTAGGGATGCTGAATAAACCGTCATGCGTCTGTTTTAACTGCGACCCACCACATGAGGTCAGGTGTAAAATTTTCTTCTGTGGCATCATGTCCAAACGGAGACTCAAACAGTTTCAGATTTTGGAACATTTCGGATTTCAGATTTTGCATTAGGAATGCTCAAACTGTACTTAGAAATCAGGGGCAAAGAAACCCTTCCCTAGGCTTAGAGTGACATTGTGGTTGAGATCTGATAGTTGTAGACCAAGCGATCCAGTTCTGTGGTTCTTTTTCCGACCACTGTCAACCACATTGGGCTTTCAGACAAACCTGCAGACAGTGAGGTTGAAACTTCGGTTGGAACAGAAGAGTGATATGTACGTGAACAGCTGCAAAATGTTCTCACTTACGTCTGTGAAACGCAATGCTGGCCAAGGCAGGGGAACTCTTGCATTTTTGTTAACTTACTGACTTTTTTCCCGTTTGGACGTTTCCAGTTACCTTAGTGGGCTTGTTTGTCCTGAGTCCCAGGACATTGTTAAAAATGCCAGTTGGCTCAGGTGGAAGTTACTAGACTAAAACAGTTTTACAGCATGAAAAACCTTTTGGATTTCAGACAGTGATTTATGCATTAGTGACTGTGATGGGGGGCAGGAGGAGTTCTGCAATCTCTATCCCATTATTCATTTCTGTATTGCAACTCCTCTCACATTATCTGATGTAGTGTCAGGGCTTAGCAGATAGTTGAGGAGTACATGAAGGGAGGAGGAATCACTACTAAATAGGCCAAAGCACAAATTCCAACCAGTGATGTTTACAGCTTATTGATGACAGAATTTCCAGGCTGGCTGGAGGCTCGTTTTGACATTTACTGACTTGTACTTTCAGAAAGATCAAGAGGAGCCAGGTGTAGTGGCTCACACCTGTAATCCCAGCACTTTGGGAGGCCGAGGTGGGTGGATCACCTTAGATAAGGAGTTCCAGGCCAGCCTGGTCAACATGTTGAAACCCCATCCCTACTAAAAATAAAAAAATTAACTGGGCGTGGTAGCGGGTACCTCTAATCCCAGCTACTTGGGAGGCTGAGGCAAGAGAATGGCTTGAGCCCCAGAAGCGTTGGTTGCAGTAAACCGAGATTGCGCCAGTATACTCCAGCCTAGATGACAGAGCAAGACTCCATCTCAAAAAAACAAAGAAAGACCAAGGGAGAATCTGTTAGGGCCAGTTGGCCCTGATTTTCAGTTAGGATAATGAGTGGTGTGAGCCTAGGCAAAGTGACCATATCACTGAGTGGGTAATTGGTGAGTGTCCAGGGCCTGCCAGTTCAGTGTGGGGATGGGGGCACAAAGTTCCTGCTGCTAAGTCCCTCTGGAAGGTCATTACGTTCAGGTTAGGGATCATGACATTATTCGCTATTTTTCCTGTCACCTCGCTCTTATCAAGACTTCTGTGTGCAATAACACAGGGGAACACAGGCTTCGAGAATTTGGATCTGGAAGGGGCCCATGTTTATCCACTGTGCCTGCTGACCATAGGCATCAGAATTATCTGACATACTGGCTCAAAATACAAATTCTTGATTCCAACTCTAGACCTACTCAACTGGCTTCTTTGAACCAAGTTATTCCTCAAGTTATTCTTATGTACACTAAAATTTGATATCCACTCTTTTCATCCAGCTTATTTTATATGGGAAGAAAATGAAACCCAGAGAAGTAAAGTGATGTCCCTGACATCACACAGCTGGTTTGCAAGAGCAGATGATTCCACTGTGCTATCAGTAGTGCTGAATTCTCTTTTACGTGTTGTTGTAAAGTGTTTTCATCTGTATTCTCCCATTTGGTTTTTCTCAACCACTCTCTACCTGAGAAAATATGTTACTTATTTTCATGTCATGAAGAAAAGATGTTTTTATTTCTATTTCTGTGTCAGCAGTCAGACATGACCTTCTCAAGACAGTTACCACTGGCCCATATGGCACCTTTGTGCAAATTAGGAGAAGGCACTTTTTCTTCCGGGAAAATAAAAGTCTGTCCCATTGTGACCAGCATGTGGGCTGGATGTCAACCCCTCCTCTCATTCTTGGTTGAATGGGCTTGGGCAGTTTCCAACCTGTACGGCTATGCATGACAACGTTGCTCTTAAGGATGAAGATCGTGTCTTGTACTTTGGTTTTTATTTCCCAATGCCTAGCCCAGAGCTAGACTTATACATGTTCAAGAAAGGTGGTTGAAATAAATTGCCCAACGCTACCTGATTTATCAGTAGCAGGACTGGAATCTCTGATTCTAAGGCATGGCTCCCAGATACCTTACACAGGAGACAGCAAACTGAAATCTGAAATGGTGTCTGTACTCCATCTATTGGGAAATTGACCAGTATTATTTATTTATTTATTTTAAGACAGGGTCTCACTCTGTCACCCAGGCTGGAGGGCAGTGGCAAGATCTCAACTCACTGCAATCTCTGCCTACTGGGTTCAAACCATTCTCCTGCCTCAGCCTCCTGAGTAGCTGGGAGTACAGGCACCTGCCACCATGCCCAGCTGATTTTTGTATTTTTAGTAGAGACAGGGTTTCACCATGTTGGCCAGGCTGATCTAGAGCTCCTGACTTCAGGTGATCCGCCGGGTTTGGCCTCCCAAAGTGCTGGGATTACAGGTGTGAGCCACCATGTCCAGCCAAGACCAGTATAATTTAGTTCTCCAGAAATAAATTACTCTGGAGTGACCCCTGAAACCAGTCTTCAGAGTCAAGACTGGATTTGTGGAAATTCCCAACCCTGATGTCAGCACGAAGAAATGTTGCTGAGAATAGCCTAATTCCCCCAACCCCCTTCAACAATTCAAATTTTATCCTCTGCGTTTGGCAGAAGTTAAATAACAGTTTTCAGTTGCAGAGCAAAAAGTTCACTATCAACCCATTTCTGCAATCCCTTGAAAGGTATAAACACCTGAACACTGGCAGTCCCACCTGGCCCGTAATCATGGTAGTGGCACTTTGGCCTAGTAATAAACATCCAACTCTTAGCCTTTTTATTACACTGCTCTTTCAAAAGAAGCATTTAGCTAATGTTATCAGAGAGAGGGGCCTGTTTCCCCTCAGAATGCCTCTGAGGAGAACTTTTTTATTGACCAGGGGTGGAACATTCTCAGCTTCAGCTATAAATAATAGACTTGCCAACTTTTATTGAGCTTTTTGCAGGGGCCAGGCTATGGGCTCAGAGCTCAGGGCTTTCCTGATTCTCTCATTTCATCCCCACAGTCACCCTATGAAGTAGGTGTTATTATCCTCATTTTACAGATAAGGAAACTGAGTCAGAGTGGTTAAGTAACTTGCTCAAGATTACATAACTAGTAAGTGGCAAAGCCAGGACTCAAACTCATACCCCAGGGTCTCTGACTACTAACCTGTTGTATTAGTCCATTCTCACACTACTAATGGAGACATACCCGAGACTGGGTAATGTATAAAGGAAAGAGGTTTAATTGACTCACAGTTCCACATGGCTGGGGGAGGCCTCACAATCATGGTGGAAGGCAAAATGAATGTCTTACATGGCGGCAGGCAAAAGGGCATGGTGTAGGGGAACTCCCCTTTATAAAACCATCAGCTCTCTTGAGACTTATTCACTATCATGTGAACAGCATGGGAAGAATTCGCCTCTATGATTCTATTACCTCCTGCCTGGTCCCTCCCACAGCACGTGGGGATTATTCAATTCAAGGTGAGAATTGGGTGGGGACACAGAGCCAAACCATATCACCTGTGTTGCTAACTCTCACACCATACTCCCTTAGCCGTGGCGAACTGTGGACTAGGTGCTGGGCACAAAGACCTGGGGACTGAGCCTCATCTTTTTTGTGGGCATTTATGCTTTTCTATGTTCATGGAGTGCTTACTGTGTACTCAACACCATGCCCAACAGTTTTCACGGATTCATATGCATTTTCTCATTTAATCCTTAAAGGAAACCTGTGAGGAAGCACTATTGCTCCCACCATCCTTGTGAGAAGGTCAAGCCACTCACTCAAGGAGAAGGTAGGATTCCAAGTGTAGGTTTGCATGACTCCGAAGCTTGTTCTCACCCAATGGACCACCCTTCTGTCTAGCAGCGCAAACAGAAATGCAGATTCCTGGGTCAAACGCTGGATCTACTGAATCACAATCTCTGGCAGTGGGGCCAGGAAATCTGTTTTTCTGCCAAATAGCCCAGGTGGGTGTAATGTGCCTTATGTTTAGAATTCACTTCTCTGTCTTGATGCTGGCAATGTAGACATGTCCACGTTTTGAAAATGCATGGATTGTACATTTCTGATATATGTACTTTCCTTTACCAATCTTATATCTTAAAAAGTTTGCTTAAAAAGTCCCCCCTATGTAGGACACAGTCTTTTCACTATGAACACTTTGCTTCTTTGCTAGTCTATCTCACACGTCATCACACTGTTAAATTTCCAACTGTAATTCGCGTGGGACCACACGGCGCACCGGGCCTGAAAAACCAGGCTATGAGAATGTCCTGGAATCACCTCCTTCCTGCCTTAACGCAATCACACAAAGGTTACCAGCAGTTCTCATTTCCTTTTCTCCAGATAATTCCTCCGAAATAGATTACCCAAGTGCCACACTCTGAAAACTTCCATCGTGTTCTCTCAACCCTGAAACCCAAATCAGTACAAAACGGTCCCTTGGGGCCATCCCTCTTGACTAATTCTCAAAGTTTCCACCACCAAGTTGTGGGGTGGTACCGGGAACTTCTCCTTTTGGGCTTATTTGGCCCATGAATCACTCTTTGACTAACCTCGTCAGCTGTTGTTTTCCCCTCAACACTCGGTGAGAGTTTTTCTTCCCCTTCCACCTTCCTTGTCTTCTTTTGGAACCTCTGTAGAACCTCACAACAGAAATGTCTTACTCTTCAACCTCTATTGATTCATTCACTCATTTATTCTTTCACTTACTTATTTACAGACATTTATTAAGCATCCACATGTACCAGGAACTCTGCTAGGGGCAAGAATTTAGAAAATAAATAAGAATGTGGGCCCTTTCCTCATGGAACACAAAGTGTTTCCAAGTCACTTTTGACAAATACTTCTGGAGCTAACTCTTTTAATAATAATGATCTTGCCGTTGATGATATTTTTGAGCCTTTCTTCATGGCAGAACCTCTAATAGTTATTTTAGATGTATTGCTTAATATCCTCAACAACTTCGTGAGGTAGGTACCACTATTGTCTCCAGATAATACAGATGGAGGGAATCGAGGCCCAGAGAAGTCATATCGTTTTCCCAAGATCACATAGTTCATAAGGGCTGAATTCTAGAGCTAATCCGGAGTCTGACCCCAGAGACAGGCCTTTTTGATTACCACAGTCTATCTGAGTGCTACAAACCATCCAATGAGAAGTGTCGGAAGTGCAAGGAAAATAGACAAAAGAGAGAGGAAGAAAGATGTTAAACAAGACTCTGGTGAGAACGTAATTTTACCCTGGTTGACCCTGGACGTAAGGGCATCTGAAAACTACATTGGCTATAAAAGTGTGTTTCCAGCTTCCTGGAGCCATCCTTTCTAAAAGATAATGTGTTCCCCAAACCATAGAACTATAAAATCTCAGAGCTGGGCAGGATCTTGATGTGGTATAATTCAAATCCCATTAGATGCTGAATCTCTTTACAATCTCATCATCAAATCTGAAACCTGTCAGCCCATGGCTTCCATTCATCTGCGTAAGTTCTGCGTTGTGGGAAAGTAATGGCAAAAACTGCCATTACTTTTCTACCAACCTCAGAGCTTGATACTAGTAATCATTTCCCAATGTATATGTGGGATATGATGAGGTTTATCTTCAAATAATTTAATCAATCTTTTATTCTTTAATTTATAATAACCGTCCTCCCTCTTTTCTTCCTTTTACTCCTTTTTTTCCTTTTTGCCTTTGTTAGATGCCCAGGCACGCCACAGTACCAGGCGTTATCAGTACCAGCTCACATTCCTTTCCTTATTTAAAAAGAAGACTAACATTCTAGCACATTACAGACACCTCTTCCCCTTCCTCTCCACTTTCTTTTACGTGCCCACCTTATCTAAAAAAATTCAAATGTTTAGCCAACCAGGATTAGTTTAAATTATACAACCTGATCCCAGCCAATGGGGAAAGGATACAGGGGCAAGACTTGTGTCAAAAATAAAGGCTCTCATGCCCTTTGTTCAGGTGTGCTCTCGTGGCAATTAGCCAAAGTGCAAAAATAAAATCGCTTTGCTAAAAATCCTTTGTTCAAGTGTTCAATTTCTTTAAAATTTTAAGTGTTATTCCTAACATATACCTATTTCAAAAATCACATTCTACAACTTGAATATACACAGTTTTTTCCATTTTGACTTCAGTAAAGCTGGGAACTAATGTTATGCTCTTCAGGAGTTCTCATGTTCTTTGATTCGTCTGTCCATACCTGAATCAAATTCACTTGTTTATCAGTTAAGTCACAAAATACTATGTCATGAATCTTCCAGGTCCCTCAGAAATGCCACAGGTGGCAGGGGCTTCAATTCATACAGACCAACAGTTGTCTCCTTTAAGGATCTCAGGTGCAAATGCCTTTGGGGTCAGTCAAGTTACATGGATGAGTGAAGCATGCAGGGGGTAAGAACCGTGATGAACCAAACAGCACACCCTCTGGACAACAATAGCCATGTGGTACTGTAGGATTGCCAGATCTTTCAATTTGTCAAGCCAGAAATCTAATTTTTTTAAATGTAAACTTTTCTAATTTTTAAATATTGAAAAACAATTCCATTTTTTGGCGGGGGGAGTGGAGGATGAAGTCTCTTTCTGTTGCCCAGGCTGGAGTACAATGGTGCAATCTCGGCTCACTGCAACTTCCGCCTCCCGAGTTCAAGCAATTCTCCTGCCTCAGCCTCCCAAGTAGCTGGGATTACAGATGCCTGCCACCAAGCCCAGCTAATTTTTCAATTCCAAATTTTAAAATCTGGTGTAGGCCACCATGACGTGGGCCACATTGGATCCCCAGTTGGCCAGTGTGTGACCTCTCGTCCGTGGCACTTGGCTGATGTGAAGCCTTGGGAAGGGACAGTCGGAGGAAAACATGCAGAAGTGAGAACTGATGCTGAGATGGCAAGCAAGAAGCAGAGTCGGGATTGACAATTAGGGGAAGTATCCTGGAAGGAGGAAAGCCAGAGGGAAGAAGGGAGTTTCCAGGATCCTTGAATTACATGGAATCATTATACAGAATTGTTCAGAGGCACTCTGAATTATGTTCCAAGTTCGCAGAAGTCTCAGAGATAGAAGGAGACCACCACCAGGAAAGAATTTAGATTCCCCCCTTTTAACTTCTTTGATTACATGACCATATTGCTCATTTGTGCCATATATTATATAGTGTATATATAGAGATATATATGCACACACGGTAGTGAATATATATGTATATATAAATTCAAGTTTTTAGTCATTAAATAAACTTTAGAGCAATATGAAATAAATTTCATGAAAAAATGGCTCCTACACAGCAGTTATTTTCTTTGTATACCCTACTGATAATTGTTTTTTCTTTTTTAGAGACAGGGTCTCACTCTGTCACCCAGGCTGGGGTACAGTGGCACAATCATAGCTCAGGGCAACCTCAAACTCTTCGTCTCAAGCCACCCTCCTGCCTTGGCCTCCCTGGAATTACAGGCATGAGCAAGGACATGGAACCCCTATCCATAATTTTATTCTCGGCTGTAGACTAATTGTGCATACAATGGTAAGTGTACCTTTAGGGTTGTTGCAGAAAGGCTGGGGTCTGTTTTCAGTAGGCATGGGTTTTATACTCAGCTCTGTTGCTTTTAAGCTGTGTGATCTTGAGAAGTTACTTAACCTTTGTGGGCCTCACTTAGTATTTCTCATTTGTAAAATGAGAGCATCTGGAAGATTCTATCAGAAATGAACAGAGAATATCACTTTAAGCCTAAGGCTTCATTATTCTCAGGGCTACAGTTAAGAACCGGCTGTTGCCCAAGGGAGTCATTCTGGTTCTGTTGTTTAAGGGCCCATGGAATAGTTAATGCTCTGAATTGGATAATGGCTTCAGCATGTCCTGAGAAAGGAGAACAAAACATAAAAGTATTTTTCCTTAAAAATTTACTTTTATTTAGATGGGATTTAGACATGACCTGCCAAACCTTCCTCAGAAACATTCCTCAAATACTCTTCACATCCATCCCCATAGCTCAGCCTAAGCCTTCTCTCTGATCTTCCTGCCTTTAGTCTCTCCTTTCTTGGCAGAACTTTCTTCCTAAAAAAATATTCAACATCCCATTCCCCTAAAGCAAAACCAGCAGATGACCTGGTGCCTGTGGGATCAGGTCAAACTCCTTGGCCTGGCATTCATTCAGGGCGCCTCCACCTTACCCTCAGCTCCTGTCTTCCCTCAGCCTCCCAGTCCCTTCAGTGCCTGTGTTCCCATCAAAGTGAACTTCTCACCATCATGCAGGCAAACCATACCCTTTCATGACACCATGCATTTTTTTTTTTTTTGAGACGGAGTCTCGCTCTGTCGCCCAGCCTGGAGTGCAGTGGTGTGATCTCGGCTCACTGCAAACTCCACCTCCCAGGTTCACGCCATTCTCCTGCCTCAGCCTCCCAAGTAGCTGGGACTACAGGCGCCCGCCACCGCGCCCGACTAATTTTTTTTTTTTTTTTTGGATTTTTAGTAGAGATGGGGTTTCACCATGTTAGCCAGGATAGTCTCTATCTCCCAACCTTGTGATCCACCCGCCTAGGCCTCCCAAAGTGCTAGGATTACAAGCGTGAGCCACTGCACCCGGCAACACCATGAATTTTTAAATCCTGCTCCCTCTGCATGGATTGTTTATTTGCATCTTGACAAACCCCTAATTCTCTTTCTAGGTACTGGGGATTCTGTGGGATATAGGTGGTGATGTTAGACCTTCCACATACAGCTGCACTGTGCCTGACACAGGATAGTAAGAAGGTACTCAGTGAATGCTATTTTGGTGGGTGAATGAATGGAGGGATGAATCCTTGAATAAGCGAGTGAACCAGTAAGCAAATGAATGATGAATGGATCAGTAAATGGAGAGTTGGAAGGATGAATGAAAGAGTGAATGGACAAATGAAGAAGTGAATGGTGGAATAAATAAGGAGACACATGAATGCAGGCAATTAATTCATGGTTTTTAAAAAGCCAGACTATGTGGCCAGAAAGGAAAACAGAAATGGCAGAAGAGAGACAAATGAAAGCCCCCTTTTGTTTCTCTGCAGCTACCAGCAGAAGGGCTAGTGCTGCTCTCTCTTCTTTCTGGCTCCAACCTCGACTGTTCTTTTGCCCTGGGTTACCTTGACTTTGGCCCAAGGAGAAGTTGACTCCTTGCCTGGACACAGTCTGCTATCTCTTCCCCTGTGTTTTCAGAACAGGCCACTCATCCTTTGCACAAGTAGAGAGCGTGCACCTGAGAAGACTCGCAAGCTGTGACTCTTGGGGAGAGAGCAAGGAGGAGGATGCTGGGAAGGTGGGTTCTGTGGTCTCACACTGATGGAAAAAAAAAAAAAAAAAAAGAGAGAGACAACGCCAGGCCCAGTGGCTCACGCCTGTAATCCCAGCACTTTGGGAGGCTGGGGCAGGTGGATCACGAGGTCAGGAGATCAAGACCATCCTAGCTAATACAGTGAAACCTCGTCTCTACTAAAAATACAAAAAATTAGCCGGGCATAGTGGCGGGTGCCTGTAGTCCCAGCTACTCGGGAGGCTGAGGCAGGAGAATGGTGTGAACCTGGGAGGCGGAGCTTGTAGTGAGCAGAGATAGCACCACTGCACTCCAGCCTGGGCGACAGAGCGAGACTCCGTGTCAAAAAAATAAAAAATAAAAATAAAAAGACAAATGGTTTTCTTTCCTGTTATTATTTTGAAAGTCTTGCAGCAGTTCAACGGAGCCAGGGAAGCTTTGGGATGTCATCCTGCTGGGTCCCTGGAAGGATTTTCTTCACTGATAGCCTGGTCCTCACCACAGGAGGTGCCAGGGTACATGTGTCTTCACACTTCCCTGCTTCTGTAGCTTAACTTGTCCCCATTCCCCACTCTGCAGTCAGGATACCTGTGAGAGCTGCCATTGATTGAGTACTTAACATTTCCTGCATATGATCTTATTTCATCTTTATAACACTTATGCGGTAGGTATTTTTATCCTCATTATATAAATGTGGAAATTGTGTCCCAGTATAGTAAGACTGTATAGTAAGTTTAGGTAAGTGGCCCTAGTCCATATAGGGATCTGTACGTAGTGAAACTGGGATTCAAATACAGAGTTGTTTGACTCCAGAGTCCATACTCACAAACAGTACATGGTATGGCTATTAGGATTTCTCTAAGAGTGTATCCTAGGATCCCCACATGAGACAGATGGCCCGTTCTAAAGGCGTTATTGAGGGGAGTTTAATAAGGGATCGGCTCAAATGTGTGGGTGGTGTTCAGGGAAACTGAGGAAGGCTGGCGAAACCCCGGGGGCTAGCAACAGCAGGGAGCTGCTTCCACCCTTAGATCTGAAGACATCAGGGCAAGCAGCGTTTTCCTGAACTGGAGAGAAGGAGCCACCTGACAAGAATTGTGCCCTTGGCAGAGAACTCCAGACAATGGCCATTCAAGGCCTGGCAGCCTGGGAGCCGGGAGCGAACACCCCGTCCTGTCTCTCAGCTCACCCTCCTCCCCGCCCGAAGCCACCTATTGTCCAAATCCGAATCCAGCCTTGGCCAGGCATAGTGGCTCACTCCTGTAATCCCAGCACTTTGGGGGGCCGAGGTGGGCGGGTCACTTGAGATCAGGAGATCAAGACCAGCCTGGCCAACATGGTGAAACCCTGTGTCTACTAAAAATACAAAAATTAGCAGGGCATGGTGGCACATGCTTGTAATCCCAGCTTCTTGGGAGGCTGAGGTGAGAGGATCACTTGAATCTGGGTGGTGGAGGTTGCAGTGAGATTGTGAGATTGTGCCATTGCACTGTAGCCTGGGCAACCAACGAGACTCTGTCTCAAGAAACAAACAAACAAACAGAAAAATAAATCCAGCCTTAATGGGAGGGCACAGCAGCCTACTGAGGCAATCTATAGAGGTCAGCCTCCCAGGGTACAGAGCAGCAGGGAGTGGGCTGGAGAACAGATCTGGAGGGTAATATCTAGCCAAGTGGTAAGCTCAAATTTGATTTTCTTTGGGAACTCTTTTGGGATCTTACCCAAATCAGAATAAAACATTTTGAACTGCCAGGGTAATGTCCCTTGTACCTCCATTCATTATGAACTTCCACTACTTTCTCTTTTAGGTGGATTTCGTATGTGTGTGTATATATCATCTGTCTCCCTACCAGAACACAGTACTTTGAAATTATGTTCAGTGTCAAACCATCTTTAGGCCTCTCTTCTCTCCCCAGGTGTTAACACAGAGCTTGGCACTTTGTGGGCCTTCAGAATGATTGGATACATTTGCTGAGTGCTGGTATCACAGGGGATTTTCTCTGGACAAGGGTAGTTTGTTCAAGTGTTGTTTATTGTGCCAAGTTAATAGGTTTGCATTGCATGCTTCCTGCTTTTGTAAATTTTCAAAGCATGCAAGCCAGATCTAATAGTTCTAATTACTTAACTAGAGGCCTCAATTCTTTTTAGAACTCTATGGGGCCTCTATCTCTGAGTTTCCGTATTCCTTGTTTACTTATTAATGTCAGAGTTTGGACTACCTTTATACTTGTTATGTACTTTGATTCTTCCCCAACAAAACTAGAAACATCAGGGAATAGATAGTACACGAAGTGATATGAGAGAGTATCAGAGGAGGTGTCAGAATACTCTTCCACTGCCTACTGTTAGGAAAGTGGCCAAACCTCTTTGAACCTCAGTTTTCTCATCTGCAAAATGGGGATAACAAGTAAGAACATGCATGTGAGGGTTCTGAAGCTAATACACGCAAAAGTGTTTATGATTTTTAACTGGAGCAAGATGGTGGATTTTAGTGACTCTCAGACAATTCTTCTACTGTAATGTTTAGAGCTGTCACAGTAAAAGGCTACAAAGAAAGGCAGAGGGCTTTGGGGATAGAGTATCAGAGAGCAAGTGTAGATTGCAATTGTCTCCTACTGACTATCTTAATAATCCTGAGTATTTGCAGGTTATAAATAGATTAATCTAATGTGAAAGAAATGAAATTAAAAGTATTAATGCAAAAGGTTGGCATTAAAAGTTTCAAAAATAGAAGCTAGGCTGGAATTTTGGAAGTAAAATTCCATCATGTTCTAGAACAGGGTGGGCAAACGTTTTCTATAAAGGGCCAGAGAGTGAATATTTTAGACTTTATGAACTGGTCTTTGTCCTGTCATACACAAAAGTAGCCATACACAAACCATAAATGGATGGGTGTAGCTGTGTTCCAATAAAGCTTAACTGCAAAAATTGGTGGCAGTCTAGATTTTGTCTGTCACCATAATTTATCAACTCCTCTTTTAAATGAGCTCAGCTTTCTATGCCAATACAAGCTAGAGAAATTGCCCACTGTCTCCTTTATTGTTATGTTAGATTATAAGAGAGGGAATTGACATTTATTGAGTACTTGACATCCGTCACTATACAAAGCATATTATACAGATAATCTCATTTAATCCCATGAAGACGGTGCTAGTATTACCTGTATCTCCAGTGCACATTTGTAAGTGATTGAGCTGGGATCCAAATGTGGTCCTGTCTCACTCTAAAGCTCAAACTCAGTCCACCTCACATTACTTACAGGTATGTCAAGCCTTTTTATTTTATTTTTATTTATTTATTTATTTTGTCAAGCCTTTTAGCATTATGTTTAGTCCACTAATATTTGATGTAATTATCTATACATCAAATTTGAAACTAGGCCTACTATTTTGATATTTGTTTTCTGTTTTTCTCATTTGTTTTTAATTTTTATGTTCTACCTTCCTGCCGTCTCTTGCTTTAATTCAATGTTTCTTAATATTTTTCCTTATCACCTCCTAATGAGCCATTTAGACATTTTTTCCTAATCATATCCCCCTGAATTTTAATACCACAAATATACTGTATATCTATTTATATACTCTATGTATATCAGTGCTTTACATGTTACAATAGGTAAGATTATTTTATTTCCAAGAACCAGTTTTCAGCTCCTTTGGTGCAATATTGACCTGTTTGAGAATGCATGGCTTAGTTGAATAATTCATGGAACTTCATTTCAACTTATATATTGGCTTCTTAGCTATACTTTGTATTTTTTTACTGGTTGCTCTAAAGATTAAAATAAACATCTTTAATTTTTCCCAATGTATTTAGAGTTAATGTTATACCACTTCATGTAAAATGTAAGAACTTTATAATTATACAGGTCCATTTTACCCACCCACTTCCATTCTTTGTACCAGGTTGTCACAGGTGTTACATCTATTTAAGCTATAAAGCTCTAAGACAATGCTATATTTTTTGTTTAAACAGGCATATGGATTTTAAATAAATAAAAAATAATTTTCATATTTATTCAAGAATTTACTTTTTCTGATACACATTTTTCTTTCCTAAAGATATGTTTCCATTTTGTATAATTTCCCTTTGGCTCTAAGGGAAATTTACTGTTTTTTTTTTTTTTTTTTTTTGAGACAGTCTTACTCTGTCACTGAGGCTGGAGTGTAGTGATACGATCTCAGCTCACTGTAACCTCTGCCTCCCAGGTTCAAGCAATTCTTGTGCCTCAGCCTCCCAAGTAGCTGGGACTACAGGCGCAGGCTGCCATGCCAAGCTAATTTTTGTATTTTTAGTAGAGATGGGGTTTCACCAGGTTGGCCAGGCTAGTCTTCAACTCCTGACCTCAGGTGATCCACCTGCCTCAGCCTCCCACAGTACTGGGATTCCAGGTGTGAGCCAGCGTGCCTGGCCACTGTCTCTTTACAACGCTGATCTTCTGACAGCAAATTCACTCAGTCGCGTTAAAGGATATTTTCACTCAATATAGAATTCTGGATTGACGGGTTTTTTCTTGCAGCAGTTTCAAGATTACATTCTGCTGTCTTCTCTATAATTTCTAATGAAAAGTTAGGAATTATTCAAATTATTGTTACCCAGTTATTAGTATTCTCTGACTGCATTCAAGATTTTTTTCTGTCTTTGGTTTTTAGTAGTTTGACTATGATTTCACTAGATGAAGTTTTCTTCAGTGGTATTCACTGAGTTTCTTGAATCTGTAAGTTTACATCTTCCACCAAATTTGGGAACATTTGGTCATTATTTCATATTCAAATATTTTTTCTGCCCCACTTCCTCTCAATTACACATATATTAGACTAGTATTTTCGCACAGGTCATTAAAACTGTTCATTTTTTTCAAGCTTTTCTCTTTCTCTCCTTCAAATTGGATAATTTTATTGATCTATCTTCAAATTTACTGGCTCTTTCTCCTGTGAATTTTCATTCTGCTATTAAGCCATTCAGTGACTTTAAAATTTCAGATACTCTATTTTTTTCAGTTTTAGGATTTCCATTTGGGTTTTTTTTTTTTTTTTTTTGGTTGCTATTTTTATTTTTCTTCTGAGATTTCCTGTCATTTCATTCATTACAAGCATATTTCCTTTATATCCTTGAATATAGTTATGATAGTTTCCTTAAAATTCTTATCTGTTAATTTGAACATATGGGCTATCCCTGCCATTTTTCTCTTTAAACAAGTTTTAGACATAGTAAAGTTTTCCTGTTGATTTGTATATAAATTAATTTTGGATAGCATACTGAACATTGTGAGTGATCTGTTGTAGAAACTCTGTATACTGTTGTGTTACTACAAGCAATATGAATTTCTTAAAGTAGGCAATTAACTTGGCTGAACCTGAAATGCAAACTCTGTCTTCCCTGTGGTTTGCAGCAGCTTAAATATATTTTAACGTTAGCTGTGCTGTTTGGCGTCCTTGTTTTACATCAGCTATGATTACTCTGAACTCTATTCTCTGATTATTCAAGTCAAAAACACTGCAGGTTATCTCTTGGAGATTTAACTGCTGCGTATGGCGCATACTAGGACCTATCCTCAGACAAAAAGCCATAAAATATGAAACGTATCCTGTACTGTTTCTTTCTTCCAAATGTTATATCTCTTCCAGTAATTACTTGTTTTTGTTCACTCTGTAGTGTCTTCAGGTAGTGTGTGTAGTTACATATGCTTTTACCATTCTTTCAGTGATTTTTATGTGCATCCTTGACACATTATTGTTAATATAAAGTGCACTTTCATAGAGAGTACTTTTACTACTTCCCAGAAAATGCAAGGACCTACTAGAGTACTTGAACTCCATTTGCTTCTTCTGCTTTTTGTGTTCATGACAAATCACATGTATATTAGATATATATATCTCAGAGGGAGTATATACCACAAAGTTAAGATTATTACTTCTGGATGGTGGGGGTTGGGATGATATATTTTTATCTATACATTTTGCTTTTTCAACAATAACCATGTGCCTTGCCAAAAAAATTTTTAAAGAAGACAAAAGGGAGAAGAACGCTTGCCATGCAGACTCTTTAAGCTAGAGTACTTCCTTCCTGCTCAGCTGCTCTGCACAGACAGACTCTTGTCTCCCCACTGGACAACAAGGGTGAATCAGAATGTGGGCCAGGCTGTGAGTGAGCAGGAAACCCTTCAGGCCAGTGAGGGATGCAGAGTCACAGTTCAAGCAGAATGAGGAGACATGTAGCCCAGTTGATGCTTGCTTACCAGCTCATCTGTCCCAAGAGCCAAAGGCCACTCTATTCAGGATGATCAGCAATATCTGGTTGTGGACGTGTTTGAGCCCAGAACAGCTGAGAACAGGATGTTGTGCAATGCCTGGGTAAATCCAGAGCCTTCCTTTCTCAGAGCCAGTGGATGCTGCCAGCAGGCCTAAGCCCGTACGAAAGATAATTAGGCACAAATTCACAGTAGCCTTTTATTCCCCACACTGCCTTCTCAGGCGTGGCTTTTGTCCAAATTATGGGGCAGGTCAAGCTCAATACTTCATCCCTTCTCTGCCCACCTCGGACTTCCTGAGTCCAGGCCCATCAAAACCCAACTGTCCTAGGGGCTCATTTATGCAAAACTCTACTCTCTGCTAGGTGATAAGGGGGTGATTAAGTGAAAATACTGCTCTCTATTTCTCTAATGCTTTTAAACTATTTCCATCTAGATTTTTTTTCTGAGTCCTACAACAAGAGAATACAAAAACCACCAAAGTGAAGTTTTCTACCATCGAACTTATAAAAGGACCTACGTATGTGTCAATTCCCTTCTGTTTTTTCTTGTTTTACAGTTTTAGTACAAAAAGGAGTAATTTGGTAGGAACCTTTTAAATTTATTGCCCTTGTACTTTGAGAGCACCAAATCCTGACCACTAGACCACCAGATATGCTCCTTGATTTTGAGTATGTTTTGTCAAGTACTTGGCACATGGTAGGTATTCAATAAATGAATAATGACAATAAAATTGCAGCATGGTCTCACCATCCTAGTGGCTAGATACAGGCTTTTCACAGAACTTAAGATGATGGTGTGATGGCATTCTTAGCAATTCCAGACAACTCATATTAATTAAAACATTTCACTCCGTGTTTATGAAATATTTCTCTTTATAAAAATATTAAACAAGCAAATATTTAACAAATGTTATAATTAAAGAGCATTCTTAGGAACTTCAAAAAATCCATTAGAGTTATATTTCAGTCTCTGCTCAATAACTTTAATTCTCATAATACTTCATCTTTGGCTTCTTTATAATCCCCATAGAAATGACACTAGTTTTGATTTGATTGAGTGCTGCCTATGTACCTGTTGCTGTCCACTCAATGTATGATCTCATTTACTTTTCCCCGGGAACTCTATGAGGTAAGTTCTATTAATATCTCCCTTCAAAGACACAGGAACTAAGCCTTTTTTATAACGTAAATGGCTTTTCCGGCATCTCACAGCCAGAGAATGTAAAATCCAGTCTTGGAGTCCGAGGTCGTGCTTCATCATTTCTCTCCACTTCCTAGGTTAGTTTATTACAGAAACTCTGTACATTTCTTTTGGTTATTAAATTTTAGTTAAAAGTAAATTCTTATTGATTTTCCTTACTCTTGCCCAAATTCAACACATACTTATTGCATATTTGTTGTGTGCAAGGCATTGTGCTAGCGATAGTGCGGAGGACATTTAAATATGCAAGAACTGGGGAACTTCCTGCCAGGATTTTCTGCTCTAGAAATGAGCTGGGGATGGTAGAAACATTGTTTACCTCACTGTAATACAAGACAAGACAAACTGTAATACAAGACAAGACAAAACGAACATTCGTTGACATTCTATTATATGTCAGGAACCCTAGGTACTTCATGTACATGATCTAAGTTGATTTTCTGGTTTTATGGAGAAGGCATCAGCGGCCCAGGTTTCTTAATAATTTGCTCAAGGTACACATGTAGGAAATGGAAGAATCCTACTGTATTAGTCAGGGTTCTCCAGAGAAATAGAACCAATAGACGATATAGAGACATATAGAAAGAGATTTACTATGAGGGATTGACTCACATGATTCTGGAGTCTGAGAAGTCCCCTAATTTGCCACGTCAAAGCTGAAGGCACAGGACAGTTGATGGTACAGTTCCAGTCCAAGCCTGAAGGCCTAAGTACTGCAGGAGCCAATAGTCTAAGTCCCAGTCTGAGTCTAAAGGTCTGAGAACCAGGAGGACTGATGTCTGAGTGCAGAAGATAGATATCCCAGCTCAAGCAGAAAAAAATGTGTCCTTCCTCCACCTTTTGGCTCCACTCAGGTGCTCAATGAATTGGCTGATGCCTGCACACGCTGGTGAAAGTGAGTCTTCTTCACTCAGTCTCCTGATTCAAATGCTAATCTCTTCCAGAAATACCCTCATGGACACACCCCAAAATAATGTATTATCAGCTATCCGGGCATCCCTTAGCCCAGTCAAGTTGACACATAAAATTAACCACCATACCAACACACCAGGATTTGAACCTTGGCCCTTAATGCCTACCTCAGAGACAAATGCAAGTTCAAAGGGATGAAACATCACTTGAGTTTTAGGGGATGAACGAAAGCATGATGGAAGGAGAGATGGCATTTGGAATCACTGAAAGATGGAAAGACTGAGTCAGGGATCAAGTAAAGAGGGCATTCCAGTGGAAGAATAACAATGTGAACAAAGGGTAGAAGCTGCACTTGAGCTGTGTATAGGAAGAAGGGTAAAGACTGTATGGAATGGAGGATAGGACGTATGCAAAATATGCAGGAAATATACTTGGGGAGTGGCAGTTGAGCTTCGACCGAGGAAGACTTTCTCTTGACAGGTGATGGGAAGATATTAAAGGTGTGGGGCAGGCCCGTGATGTAACTAGGGCTGCTTCTTAGGAAAATTAACTTTATGAGCTTCAGGCTGACTCATAACGGATGTCACTCCTGCTGTCCTGGACCCCAAGTTGCCTTTTTTTTTGAGATGGAGTCTTGCTGTCGCCCAGGCTGAAGTGCAGCGCGCGATAGTGGCTCAAGGCAAGCTCCGCCTTCTGGATTCACGCCATTCTCCCTTCTCAGCCTCGCGAGTAGCTGGAACTACAGGCACCCGCCACCACACCCGGCTAATTTTTTTTTTTTTTTTTTTTTTTTTTTTAGTAGAGACGAGGTTTTGTCATGATGCCCAGGCTAATCTTGAACCCCTGACCTCAGATGATCCGTCTGCCTCAGCCTCCCAAAGTGCTGGGATTACAGGCATGAGCCACTACACCTGGTCCCCAAGCTGCCTTTTCTTGGCTTCTGCTTCTTCCAAACAGTGAAGAAACCTCCAAGGGCAAAAAACAATCAACCAAGCAAATAAAACCAGAGCTCAGTGTGTATCCTCATTCCTCCCCACCTTTAAGAGTTTCTGTCTTGCTTCTTCGCTCTTTTTTTTTTTTTTTTTTTTTTTTTTT
>NC_045440.1:128357016-128409099 GCF_002776525.5 Piliocolobus tephrosceles
TCACGCCATTCTCCTGCCTCAGCCTCCCGAGTAGCTGGGACTACAGGCACCCACCACCGCGCCCGGCTAATTTTTTGTATTTTTAGTAGAGATGGGGTTTCACTGGGTTAGCCAGGATGGTCTTGATCTCCTGACCTCGTGATCCACCCGCCTCGGCCTCCCAAAGTGCTGGGATTACAGGCGTGAGCCACCGCGCCCGGCTGCTTCTTCTCTTAAACTCAGTGAGGAAACATCCTTCCTCAGGGAAAACTGTATTAAAAAGCTGTAGATTCACTAGTAATAGAGAAGTACCAATTAAAATTAAGTGAATCAGCACCAAATTAATAAGGATTTTAAAAAATGATCGTACTCAGTGCTTGTAAGGATGTGTTGACAAACACATTAATGTGCACTGCTCAGAGGAATCAAAATTGATGAACACTGTCCAAGATTTTTGCTTGCAGGAATCCATTCAAAGGAAATCATCCAAGATTAAGACCGAAATTTACACCCAGAGGAGCTCACCACAAAATTATTTGAAACAGTTCTGTTGTCTGACCTTAGAATGAAGGTTAAGTAAAATAGGATGCAGTCGTATGAAAAAATGTCAAACAATATGATGATGAGTATGATCAAGTTTAATTCTTAAAAGGAATTTTGATTACATGCATTATACTTTAAAACTTGAATTTCCTTCTCTCTTTTCCAATTGAGCATTGTGGGTAAAGCTAATATTCTGATTTTTTTTTTTTCTTTAACATCAGTCTCTTTTTGAAGATCTCTGTCTTCCTGGAGATATTCCACTATGTTGGTTTGAAACGTGTCCATTCAGAGATCCACAAAAATACTTTCCATGTGTGCATAGAAAATACACATCATTATTTTGGGTTGTATTTTTTAAAATTACGTGAGAAAATATTTATGGCATGCCAAGTAAGAAAAGCAAGAGACTGTGTGATACAAACAGTATCATCTGAAATATGTGCAACCAACTCAAGTTTAGAAAAGAAACTAGGCCAGGTGCGGTGGCTCATGCCTGTAATCCCTGCACTTTGGGAGGCCGAGGCAGGTGGATTATCGGAGGCCAGGAGTTCGAGACCAACCTGGCCAACATGATGAAACCCCATCTCTACTAAAAATACAAAAAATTAGCCACATGTGGTGTCACGTGCCTGCAATCTCAGCTACTCAGGAGGCTGAGGCAGGAGAATTGCTTGAATCCAGGAGGCAGAGATGGTAGTGAACCGGGATAGCACCACTGCACTCCAACCTGGGCAACAAGAGCAAAAATCTGTCTCAAAAAAAAGAAGAAAAGAAACTAAAAGAGACTATCTCCCAAATATTAATGGCTTATTATCTTATGTGGGGAGGATTTAGAGAGATTGCCCTTTTCTTCTGCATATTTTTTTCTAGATACAGCACATATTAATTTTATAATCAGAATAAAATTATGAAAAAATACATATAATGAATCAAAATGTCCTGTTTCTGTGACACCCCTCTCCTCCACCCCCAGAGAAGTCTTTTTACACTGTATTCTCAAGAGGAGAAGAGAGCCTGCCTTTCCCCCCATCTCTTTCCATGTATCTCACAGCTGGTGATAGGGATATGTCAGCATTTTACCTGGAACAGCTTGAGCATCTCGCTGCAAGAATTTCAAATAACCATGTTCTTCCACATCAAATAGAACCTCCCAAACTGGAAATCATCACACTTAATGCTACTATATAAATATTGTGGGCCGGTGCAGTGGCTCATGCCTGTAATCCCAGCACTTTGGGAGGCTGAAGTGGGCAAATCACTTGAGCTAAGGAGTTTGAGGCCAGCCTGGCCAAAATAGTAAAACCCTGTCTCTACTAAAATGAAAAAAAAAATTAGATGGGTGTATTGGCGGGCACCTGTAGTCCCAGCTATTTGGGAGGCTGAGGCAGGAGAATCGCTTGAACCTGGGAGGCGGAGGCTTCAGTGAGCCAAGATCATGCCACTGCACTCCAGCCTGGGCGACAAAGCAACACTCTGTCCGGAAAAAAAAAAATTGCTTAGCATTTAATCAACTTCCTAAATAGTTTCATAAAACATGCAGTCACCTGGTCCCAAGTAAAGGCAGGTGAGGTTCATCATGAGGAAGCCCATTTGCCCACATTTACCTGTCTCTCGCTTTCTTTCTAATGTTCCTCTGTCAGCAGCCTCATCGAGATCCCACACCCGAGTCATGTTTGGATCCGTAGTGTCCAGGACAATGTGCATCCCCTGGTAGACACTCAGTGGACCTTTGCACGTTGCACAGACATGGAAAAAGGAAGACAACAAAAGAAGCTGGCAGAAGAGAAAGAGAGAAAGATCTAGAAGTTGCTACCATCCCCAAGAGGCCTCTAGGAAGGGATGCGTCTTGAGTTTAATACGCTCGTTGTAAGACAGGCAAAAGCAAGACCTTGAGGACAGAATATTGGCTTTTGAAAGGAGCAAGAATTCATTCATTCATTCATTCATTCATTCGTTTATCCATCACTTTAGCTGTATAGCAAGTAGCTGTAGAGGGCCTATTCTGTGCCTCAGGCTGTGCCAGGGCTGTGAAGAGGGAGGCAGATTCTCTGTGGTATTATGGAGCAGGTGAGGGACGAGGGCAAGGTTGGGGAGACAGAAAATAAGCAAGTAAACAAGTAAGTAACATTTCAGGCAGTGATAAAGGCTGTGGGGAAAGCCAAAACAGGGTGATATGATAATGTCTGGGAGCAGCGCACCCTGAAGGTAGTTTATTCTTATTTTTATTTATTCATTTGGAGACAGGGCCTCACTCCGTCACCTAGGCGGGAGTGCAGTGGCACGTTAAGAGCTCACTGCGGCCTTTACCTCCCTAAGCTTAGGTGATCCTCCCACCTCAGCCTCCCAAAGTAGCTAGGACAGGCATGTGCCACCATGCTCAGCTAAGAATTTTGTTTTAAGGAATGTGGTCTCACATGTTTTCCAGGCTGGTCTCAAACTCCTGCACCCAAGTGATCCTCCCACCTCAGCCTTCCGAAGTGCTGGGATTACAGGTGTGAGCCACTGTGCCCAGCTAGCTGAGGGTGGTTTAGAGTAGGAGGTCAGCCACTCAACTTTATCTCAGAACAAATAACTGAATCCCGATATCCTGTCCTGCCTCTGTTGGTCTCTGTCAGCCTGAGTTGTAGCGCCCCAGCTTATCTCATCTATTCATTCATTCCAGGGTTTATTGAACTCCACGTGCTGCCAGACATTGTGCTTGGTGCTAAGACTACAGGAATGATACGCCACAGCCTCTCCCCTCCTGAGCTCACAGAGGAGCAGGGTGACACTTGATGGCAAAGTGATGAGATCAGTGCTGGAAAGAGCCCAGCAAAGTGCTGTGTGCACCGAGGTCCCGGGAAGTCTGCAGGGAAGGCTTTTATGGCAGGAAATATAGGCCTTAGCGTAAGAGTTCAGTTTTCCATGAGAAAAAAAAAAATGGGGAGTGTCCAGGAATTATACCCTTCCTTGAAGGAAGTAGGGATGCAGTGGCCCAGAGGGGAGGTAGTCTTGCCTTCATGACTCTCTGCAGGCTGAGGATAGCTGCTGTGGCAGCCTTGGTTCTAACAGGATGCCAGCTAAGGACAGTACCAAAGTGGAGCGGTCACTCAGGGCCAAAGCTGGGCCACAGGCCGAGGGGTCCCTACTGGGACGGGAAGGGAAGGGTCCCAGCCAGTTGCCCTTGGCAAAAGGCAGGGGGTCAGTCATGTTGGCAGCACATCAGAAATTCATTAAAATTGTTAAATGGACATGAGCATTCACAGTCTCTTGGCAACAAGTCCTTCCTCCTTCCAGTTCTGGCCTGTGCCCAAAGCTGGGATGGATGGACGTCTGTGGTGTGGGTCAGGAGGTGGGGTGGTGGATGTACCTGTCTTTCGGCCTGGTTTCAATAGAAATTCAGCAGCTGGGGTGGGGAGAAGGCTCATCTCCTGCTGGCAGAGAGTTGGGTGACCGCTCCGCTCTGTTGGATTCCTATTCTCCTTGTTGCCTGGGGTACCACTCTGGGTCTCGGGGCTGGTCCTGCGGCTCTCACTCAGCAGACAGACTCTGTGTGCTTCCTGCACTCTGAAGACAGAGGACAGCCCTCCACAGTGACTTCTGGCAGACATTTCTTTTTTTTCTTGTTTCTTCCTTTTTTTTTTTTTTTTTTGAGACGGAGTCTCACTCTGTCACCCAGGCTGGAGTGCAGTGGTGAGGTCTTGGCTCACTGCAAGCTCCGCCTCCTGGGTTCAGGCCATTCTCCTGCCTCATTCTCCCCAGTAGCTGGGACTACAGGCACCCACCACCACGCCCAGCTAATTTTTGTATTTTTAGTAGAGACGGGGTTTCACCATGTTAGCCAGGATGGTCTCGATCTCCTGACCTCATGATTCACCTGCCTCGGCCTCCCAAAGTGCTGGGGTTACAGGCGTGAGCCACCGCGCCCCGCCGACTCCTGCCAGACGTTGCTATTTTGGAGCTACTTCCTTTGGCATTTGACAAAGTCAGCAGATGAACATTGTTTTCGTGGGTCCAAGGAGTTTTGGCTCCCAAGGGGATTTTGTAACAGTCCATTATCTTTTGGATGTTTTCCTTATTTTTAGGAATAATATGGGCTGGGCACAGTGGCTCACGCCTGTAATCCCAGCACTTTGGGAGACCGAGGCAGATGGATCACGGGGTCAAGAGTTTGAGACCAGCCTGGCCAACATGGTGAAACCCTGTCTCTACTAAGAATACAAAAATTAGCCCGGCGTGGTGGTGTGTGCCTGTAATCCCAGTTACTCGGGAGGCTGAGGCAGGAGAATTGCTTGAACCCAGGAGGTGGAGGTTGCAGTGAGCCAAGATGGTGCCACTGCACTACAGCCTGGGTGACAGAGCAAGACTCTATCTTGGAAAAAAAAAATAGTAATAATATAAAAATAATTTTAATTTTTTCTCACTATAAGGGCATGCATATTTGATTTTTTTTTAAATAGAAGATACACAGGTAACTGAAAACAAGAAAAGTGAAACACAGATAGGTGCCCAGGTCTTGGCTTGGAAATGCCATTATCCACTAAAAGTAACCAGGCCCCTTGGAGAAATGGCTGTTTCAAGGCTTAGAAAGTACAAGACAAGTCTGGAACGTCATGTTGTGCCAGAAAGACAGGGAATGCTCAAAATATATTATGGAGCCTGTCAAAAAGATACAGGAGCCAACTTGAAGGGCTCCTACTGGTCAAATTGAGGACAATTTGGAGCATCAAAATAAATATGGACAGTAATGGATTATAATCTATTGACGAAAATAAGACTTTGAGCCCATTTCGATAACAAATGAATGATAATTGATTCCTCATGAATAATAAACATAGAAAGAATGATTACATTAAAACTCATTTGGCAAGTTTCATCAATGAATTCTAAATTGAAGATTGGGAAGAAGTCTGATAAGGGATTGAAAATGTACAATAGTGTCAAAGTATCTTCCCTCAAATTATCTGTTAGGTACATAAGGAGAAATAAAAGGCATACTATGGAAAAAGCACAAATGATAGCTAGATGATAAAAGTTAGTATCACTCCTAAGGGACAAAAAGACATCACGTGTCTCTAGATGTGATACCTTCAGAAGGATACAACAACATTTATGTAATATTTCAGACAAAAATGCATTAATGTGATTCCAATTATGAGGACGTGTCAGACAATCTAAATTGTCTATAAAATAATAGTCCTGTGTTTTTAAAAACTGTTGCTGTCATAAACGACTGAGAAAAACCAATTAAAACTCTTCCAGATTGAGAAGACAAAAAGATGTGACAACTAAATGGGATGTGCTGTACTGAATTGGATTCTGGAGATGGAAAATATAAATTCCTATAGAGGACAAATGGGGACAATTGATTAAGTTGGAATATAGACTGTAGCTTAGATAAAAGCATTGTATCAATATTATATTTCTGGAATTTGCTAATGGTTCTGTAGTTATGTAAGGGAGTATCTTTGCCCTTAAGAAACGCATATTGAAATATTAAGGGCTAAAAGTCATGATATTTGTAACCTATTCTCAAATGTTTTATAAAAAGACTTGTGCAAGCAAAATGTAGATAGAACATAGAGCCTGTGCTAGACAGAAATAATAACAAATAAAATGGTGTGTTAACAATTGGTATGTCTGGGGGAAGGGGATACAGAGTTGTTTGTAGTGTTGGACTATTCTTGAAACTTTTCAGTAGGTTAGAAATTATTTCAAAATAATACATTCTAAAAAGAACAAAACAACATTGGAGTTACCAATTTTTTTTTTTTTTTTTTTTTTTTTTTTTTTTTTTTTTTTTTTTGAGACGAAGTCTTGCTCTGTTGCCCAGGCTGGAGTATAGTGGTGCAATCTCGGCTCACTGCAACCTCCACCTCCTGGGTTCAAGCGATTCTCCTGCCTCAGCCTCCCGAGTAACTGGGGTTACAGGCACAAGCCACCATGCCCGGCTAATTTTTCTTTTTTTCTTTCTTCTTCTTTTTTTTTTTTTTTTTTTTGGTATTTTTAGTAGAGACAGGGTTTCACCATGTTGGCCAGGCTGGTCTCAAACTCCTGACTTCAGGTGATCCTCCTTCCTTGGCCTCCCAAAGTGTTGGGATTACAGGCATGAGCTGCTGCGCCTGGCCTGGAGTTACCTGTTTTTTAAACACTCACCTGTGACAAAAAGAACACCTGTAATTTTATTAACGTCAGGTGATCCTCGTTTACGCCATGGTGGTGCTCAATCCAGAACTGCTTTTCAAACAAAACTGGAATTAGAATGATGCCAAAGTTTTGTTAGTATAGCAAAGTATTGCCCATGGCTTTTCTCTGTAAACACACATACATACACATGGTTTATAATTCATCATAATTATTAACAGTAAGGCCAGGCGCGGTGGCTCATGCCTATAATCCTACCACCTTGGGAGGCTGAGGTGGGTGGATCACTTGGAGCTCAGGAATTGGAGACCAGCCTGGGCAACATGGTGAAACCCAGTCTCTACTAAAAATATGAAAATGAGCCATGCCTGTGGTTCCAGCTGCTCGGGAGGCTGAGGCAAGAGAATTGCTTGAGCTGGGAAGTAGAAGTTGCTGTGAGCTGAGATCACACCACTGTACTCCAGCCTGGGCAAAATAGTGAGACCCCGTCTCAAACAGCAACAACAACAACAAAAACAGTATCTATCATTATTTGTAGTATTCAACTTTATTAAATTGCCTTTATTTATCTAATCAATAGTTGCCAAATGTAGGGTTTTTTATCCCAGTTTTCTACCCCCCGACCCTTTTTTTTTTTTTTTTTTTGAAACAGGGTCTTACTCTGTCACCCAGGCTAGAGAGCAATAGAGATCATGGCCCACAGCACCCTCGACCTCCTGGGCTCAGGCGATGCTCTCACCTCCGCCTCTAAAGTAGCTGGGAACACAGACACATACCACCATGCCCAGCTAATTTTTTAAAATTTATTTTTGTAGAGATGGGGTCTCCCTTTGCTGCCCAGGGCTGGTCTCAAACTCCTGGGTTAAAGTGGTCCTCCTGCCTCAGCCTTCCATAGTGTTGAGATTATAGGTGTGAGCCACTACACCTGGCCTTTTCTCACTATTAACAAGGCTTCTGAGAATATGCTTGTAGATAAATCTCTGAGCACAGCTATGAACTTGTCCTTAGAATAAATTCCTAGACATGAAATAACTAGGTCAAAGGGCTAACATATTTTTAAGGCTTTTGACATGAGTAAAAAATTTTCAAACTTCCTTCCCAAAAGTTTGCACCAATGCGTTGCCTCACCAGTTTTTTATGAGACGATCTATTTTCAATTCCCTTACCTCCAACTGTATTGATTTTTCACCTTTTATCTTTGCCAAATGCAATGAAGGGAATCGTCTCCCCTCTGTGGTTCTCATCTGTAGTTCTTTGATTATTCCTGAGAGTGAACTCAAGCACTTGCGTTTCTTCTTTTTCCAATGATAGCTAATAATGTATTTCATCAGATCAAAGGACACACTGGTTGTAAGATATACTATCATTATTTTATGTGCCATTAAAGAAAGAACAGTGCATCCCAATTTCTGAAATGTTGAAACATGTGCACTTAGAATTTGTGAAATAAGTACTTTAAAAAGTATCTCTGAGATCTGTGGTCTGAATCAGCTCAGATTCAGGTTGAGAAATGAGGCTGCCTAGGGCCCTGTGCGATTGGGCAAGCTGCTTAACCTTCAGGATGATTCGCAAAGTCCTTTGGGATTTTTCAGAACCTAAGAGGCATTATTAAAAAAAAGATAATAATACCTTTCCCGACCAACTTGTTTTTCACTTTTCCTAATGTTTACTAAACACTGATGTTCTGTGTCATTCCCAGTGTCTGCACATGAGGAGTTTGCAATTTAATGGGGAGACAAACAGATTAATTGTTCTGCCTGGGGAAGTCATGTAAGGCTAAGAGAAGGAGGCGAAGAGGCAGAGGGAGAGCTTGATCTTGTGGGATTTATTCATTCAGCAAATATTTATTCATCCTCTACCATGTGCCCAGGACTATGCTAGGTGCTGAGGTTGAGTAGGTATATATATTTTTTCTTTGAGACCGAGTCTCACTCTATCACCCAGGCTGGAGTGCAGTGGCGTGATCTTGGCTCACTGCAACCTCCACCTCCCAGGTTCAAGCGATTCTCCTGCCTCAGTCTCCCGAGTAGCTGGGATTACAAGCGTGCGACCCCAAGCCCAGCAAATTTTTGTATTTTTAGTAGAGATGGTGTTTCACCATGTTGGCCAGGCTGGTCTCGAACTCCTGACCTCATATGATCCACCAGCCTTGGCCTCCCAAAGTGCAGGGATTACAGACGTGAGCCACTGTGCCCGGCCCAAGTGGGTATTTTTAAGACGTGCATCGGGGATGAGCATTCAGGGCAGAGGGAACAGTAGGGATGGTGAGGTAAAGGAAGTTTAAGTGTTTCCTGGGAAACAGGGAATGGCTCCCAGGAGCTGGGAAGCTGCAGAAGATGGGGCAAAAGATGGGATATTATCAACCCCATTTGATTGATGAAGACACTGAGGCTCAGACAGACAAGGTATGCAATGTTCTAGGGCCCCATAGCAAAGGAGTACTGCATGGTGTTGGATTTGTCTGTTTGTGCATCTGGCTCTCCACTCCTGCCCAACGATGAGTTCTTTAAGAGAAGAAGGCATCATCTTTTATTCTAAGTACACAGCACAGTCAGGTCCCATTATGGATGTTGCCATACCTACTTGTCCAATGAATGAATGAATGAATGGGTGAACTATTACAGAAGAGACGGACGTCAAGTCCCCTTCCTGCAGCCCACAGGTTTGAATGAGTTCAGGCTCAAAGAACTGTTTATATCATTTCCGTCCAGGTATTTCCTAGAGGCCTACACTGCCCAGTCCCTGGCCCTATTTGCCTGGATTGTGCAAGGAAGAGGCTTCACTGGTTTAACCACTCTAAATTGAAACCCTGCTTAGCCTCTGGGAAGGCAACCTGAGTTGGAAGGACAGGCAGTACCTCCTAGGGCCTCAGGGTGAGCACAAGTAGGCCTGTTCCTAGAACTGCCTCTTCCTGCTGAGACTTCCCTAGAACAGTGACTCAAGGCCTTTAGGCAAATCTTGTTTCCAAGGTAATTTGCCTAATGGGAAGAATGAGTAAGGGCTTTATGAACTGTAAAAGGCTGTGCAAACAGGAGGGATTACCATTTGGTATTGCTACTAATCTCGTGGAAAGAGAGTTCTAATAGGAACTTTAGTAATCACTTCGTCTGTTCTCTATCTCCATTTTGCAGATGAGGACAGTGAAGCCAAAGAGGGGAACGGACTTGGCTAAAGTTACCCAATAGGCAAGGAGACCTAGGAAATACAGCACACTGGTAAAAAGCTGGCACATCTGTGAAGACAAATGGGTCACATCTCAGCTTCATGCATTATTAGCTGGGGGGAGCTTGGGAAGGTGAATAAGTTCTCTAAGCATCAGCTTCTTCATTTATAAAATGGAATAATGATAATTAATTTAGGGGTTGTTGTAAGGATTGAATAAGGTAACAAATGAGTGGAAAGACCTTTATATGTATCTGGAATGCAGAAGGTGATGAATAAATGTTAGGTGTTATGACTTTGCTACTATTATTATTTATTATTATATATTGGCGGAGGTGGGCTAGGATACATGACCGCCTGTCTCCCATTCTGTTTTCTGCAGTCACCAGACTCCTGGAGTTCAGCCTATCAGACTAATTTTACTACGGTTTCATTCATTCATCACATATTCAATGAGCACCCTTTATGTATTAAGCAAAATGCTAGTTACTGTATGTGGTGGGGTGGTGACAGGGAGTGGGCAGGTGATAAGCAAGAGGTATAAAAATGAAACAAACATGGTCCATGCTGCCAAGATGTGTATAGCCTGCAGGGATTAGAAGTGGAAGGGAAAGGAAGAGCTCTCCCTACATACAAGAGGCAAATCACCTTACAAGGTAAAATTGATTCTGGAAGTCATTTTGGGAGATCAAGGAGCCATTCAGAAACCGGAGTAGGTTCAAGCCAGTTCAACATCTTCTGGGATCAACACAAAACCCCCTGCACAGGACAAAACCTCCACACACACCACTCCTGGTTCTGTTGGCAGATGCTTGTCCCGCAACTCAGAGGCTAGAGGACCTAAAGGGCCCTGTCTGGGGAATTGAAGGAATCCAGGACTCTCCCCTTTGGGGGACCCAGCTCCACACTGTCACCAGTTCTCCTTTTTGAAATAGAAGTGTGCAGAGCAGCAGGCATCTGTGGAAGAATCAGATCGGGACAACATCTGTCTCTGCCCTTGGGAGAGGTGAGATCATGTTTGTGCGAGGACTAGAGATAAGGCTTTAAATAAGGGACCTGGGGCGGCTGTCCATCAGCCACCACGTCAAGGTCAGACAGCACCAAAGTCAGGGAGGCATCCAGAAATGAACATGCAGTAGCTTCTCTAAAAGCACCAATGAAAACGACTCAAAATCAAGAGAGGAGAGAGAGCGGGGGAAAGAAAAAGGACAAAAAAATAGGCTATGAGCCAAACACTTTCATAGATGCCATCTAATTTAGTCTTTACCACAATCATCTTTTACAGATGAAGACACCAAAACTTAGAAAGGGTAAGAAACCTGCCTCGGCTAATTGATGGTGAAACTCAAACTTAAACCAATACCTCGAAATTAACACCTGAGAAAAGAGCAAGGAATCTCTGGACTGGTTCTTATGCCCCACCAAACCAGAATAATGAGAAGCAAAAAGCATCTGTCCCGTGGAACACGATTTCTTCTTCCAAATCCAGCTTAAATAACACCTCTGCCGCCTGATCACTCTCATCAGAACAACTACTCCCTATTCCGAATTCCTTTAATCAAGATTTTTTGTTAATGTTTTTTTGTTTTGTTTTGTTTTTGAAACGGAGTCTCACTCTGTCTCCCAGACTGGAGAGCAGTGGCACCATCTCGGCTCACTGCAAGCTCCGCCTCCCGGATTCATGCCATTCTCCTGCCTCAGTGCCCCGGAGTAGCTGGGACTACAGGCGCCCACCGCCACACCTGGCTAATTTTTTGTATTTTAGTAGAGACGGGGTTTCACCGTGTTCGCCAGGATGGTCTCGATCTCCTGACCTCGTGATCTGCCAGCCTTGGACTCCCAAAGTGCTGGGATTACAGGCATGAGCCACCATGCCCGGCCTTTGTTAAATATTTTTACTGTGTGTATGGCACCTACATCCGGACCTAACTGCCTGTCTTTTTGGCAAGGGTTCTCAGACAGGAGAAGGGCTATGCAGAAGTGGATGTGTTCCTTAAGTGGAAGGACAGTGCATCCTGCTAGAAAGGGCAAGAGATAGCAATTCAGAAAAACATGCATGCAAATCCCAGCTCCACCACCTGCCAGCTGTATAATGCTGTGCCCTTATTAACTTTTCTCAGGGTCCTCATCTTTGTTTTGCTTTAAATTTTTAATTTTTGTGGGTACATAGTAAGCATATATATTTATGACATAGATGGAATATTTTGATACAGGCATGCAATGTGCAATAATCCCTTCAGAGTTAATGGGGTATCCAGCCCCTCAAGCATTTATCCTTTGTGTTACAAACAATCCAATTATACGATTTTAGTTATTTTTGAATGTACAATTAAATTATTATTGACTATAGTCACCCTGTTGTGCTATCAAATACTAGGTCTCTTGCTTCCTTCCTGCCTTCCTCCCTCCCTCCCATTCCCCACACCCCCTTTCTCTCTTTCTTTCTTGACAGGGTCTTGCTCTGTTGCCCAGGCTGGAGTGCATTGGCACAAACTCAGCTCACTGCAACCTCTGCCTTCCAGGCTCAAATGATCCTCCCACCTCAGCTTCCCCAGTAGCTGAGACTATAGGTGCGCACCATTATGCCTTCCTTTTTTTCTTTCTTTCTTTTTTTTTTTTTTTTTTGTAGAGATGAAGTCTCACTATATTGCCCAGGGTGGTCTCAAACTCCTGGGCTCAGGCGATCCTCCCGCCTTGGCCTCCTAAAGTGTTGGGATTACAGGAGTGAGCCATTGCATCCGGCCCTTATTCATGCTTTCTAGCTATTTTTCTTTACCTAGTAATCATCTCTGCATGTCCCTATCATTTCCCCCTCTACTCTTCTCAGCCTCCGGTAGCCATCCTTCTACTCTCTGTCTCCATGAGTTCAAATGTTTCCATTTTTAGCTCCCACAGACAAGTGAGAATATGTGAAGCTTGTCTTTCTGTGCCTGGCTTATCTCCCTTAATAACTTCCAGTTCCATCCATGTTGTTGCAGATGGCAGGATCTCGTTAGTTTCTTGATCTTAAAATGGAGATCTGAATATCCTCTTTACAGGTTGTTCTAAAGTGTTTTAGGGATAAAATA
Organism: Piliocolobus tephrosceles; assembly: GCF_002776525.5. Lineage (NCBI taxonomy): Eukaryota > Metazoa > Chordata > Mammalia > Primates > Cercopithecidae > Piliocolobus > Piliocolobus tephrosceles. Next base: position 128,369,892 of record NC_045440.1, read on the forward strand.
CTTAACACTCCCAGGACAATACCTCTTATGTGGAACCTCCTTTCCCCTTGCTGTGTGTTTCCATGTAGAGGGACATCAATGCATGTAACACTCCTGGTTTGTTTCTGGTCCTGTGCTCAGAATTCTGCAAGGAGAAATTGCCTCCTTGGCAAATTTGGGAGTAGGAAATGGGCATATGTACACCCGCCTCATGTCTACTTTTCCTGTGGAATTCAGCCGCCACCAGAAGCCCACATTCTGCCCCACTCTTCCATACGTTATGTATTTCTGGAGAGGCACACTACATGGGGAGGCCGGCATTTTTCCACCACTGCCCAGGACCGGGTGCAAGTCAGACTGATTCTGGTGAGCAGAAGCCTTAGGTTGCCTTAAACCTAAGCTGAGCTCTCCAATACCGTCTCTGCCATTTTGTTCTCCACCTGCCAGAGTCCTCTATTATTTTAAATGGTTCGGAACTGGGTGGGGACTACAAGAAGGTGGTGATGGGTATCCCTCAGAAACCTGCTCTAATCTCAACATATTCTGGCATCAGGCTTTCAATAAACAGGAGCTGTCATTTGCAGCAAAAATAAACTTCTTGTATTTGTAGTGCTGACTCTGCCCCTTCTATGTCCTCTCTTGGGCAACACCCTCAGTGCTCCCCACCCCGAGCTGATGTTTTTTCCCACCACTCCCAGGACACTTCCTAGCAATGTTGACCTGAGCTCAGTCATCAGCAAGTGTCTTGCTGGGACACTTCCTTAAGCCCCACCCCAGAAAAGTAAACTTCCTTTTACAAGAAGCAGGATACATATTCCTTTTGCTGGAAGTTTTTTATGGTAGGTTCTCAGCTCCTTGTTCTTTGTAGATGTAGACTCTCTGGTGCATCTATGAAGCGTTCTGCTTGCTTTCCTGTTAATATGAGAACATGGAGGCGATAGAAGGGTTAATTTTTCAGAACTCAAAGTGGCTTCCCTGCTAATCTCCACTGTTTGTAAAAATGTGAGATTTAGCCAAAGCAATAGTGCTAATAGTTAATTAACTGGAGGAGAACCATGGAGCAGTGGGATTTAAATACCCATTTGCACACCTGCACTCCCCTTTTAAATTCCCCAAGATCTTGCATTTGGAAAATGACATGGAGGAAACCCATAGCAACCTTTATGTGGGTTGAGGGATTATAAGTGATTTCAACCTTCTTCAGATATCTCAATGTTTTAAAATAAATTTTGTACATTGAGTATGTTTTAATTTTAAAATCAAAAGTAAAAGGGATTAAACATAAAACTCACCTGAAAAAAACATATGATTTGGAGAGATGCAAAATAATTCCTAGAGCCTTTAATAATGCTTATGAGATACCTAGTATGTATGAGGCACTGTGTCATTTTCTGTGGAGAATACAAAGTGTGCAAAACACGCTCCTTGCCCTGAAAAGGATCAGGCAACATGAACAACTACCTCTTGAATTTGTAAGTTGCAGAGGTTGAGCTAGGGTGATCTGCAAGGATGCGGGTGTGACTTGCAGGTAGTGTCTGTTTAGGTCAACAAATTTTACTGAGGATCTACGTGGCAGGTCTCCTGTCTTCAATGCTGAGATATGTTAATCCATAGAAACACAAAGAAAATTGGAGGCTACCAGGAGCTGGGGAGAGGGGGAAGTGGAGACTGCTTAATGGGTACGGAGGTTATTTGGGTGGGGGTTGATGGAAAGAGGTGATGGTTGCACAATACTGTGAATGTACTAAATGCCACTGAATTGAACACTTTACAATGGTTAATTTGATGTGTTTTGTATCAATAAAGAACGGGGGGAACTGGATCCTATGTGAACCCCCCTAGTTATCATCTATCTCTCTCTCGAATGACCCACGTGTCCTGAATGTCAGTCCATATTTGCTGTTTGTGCTTCTTTGCTCCTGTTCACTCTGAACCTACTGTAATCTGGCTTCTTTGCCCCCATCACTTCTGTGAAGCCACTAATAACTGCATAATTATCAAATCGAATGAGCATTTTACAATTCTTTTAATAGTCATTATCAGACTAATACACCCAACTGCACTTTGGGCATCTCCACTTAGATGTCCAATTCCAGAGGCCTCACTTTTTCATCTGTAAAATAAAAAAAGGACCTGTCTCATAGGGCTGTTGTGAGGATTGAGCACAGTGGTATGCTGGTCAATGTTTAACAACCAGCTCTGGGGACAGAGGACTCCTGATTCACAACATTTGCTAATTTCTGTGGTGCAAATACTCCTACTAAAGCTGATTTCAAGGAACCAATGTAACATTATTGCATGTGGAATTAGATATGGGAACCACTACATTTTACTTGCACCATGCAGATACGGTGGACATTACCTGAGCCTGGATAACAGTGAAGGGTAGTAAAATAATTAGGAACTGCCAGGCGCAGTGACTCATGCCTGTAATCCCCGCACTTTGGGAGGCTGAGGCGGGTGGATCACCTGAGGTCAGGAGTTCAAGACCAGACTGACCAACATGGAGAAACCCCATCTCTACTAAAAACACAAAATTAGCCAGGCTTGGTGGCACGCACCCGTAACCCCAGCTACTCAGGAGGCTGAAGCAGGAGAATCACTTGAACCTGGGAGGCGGAGATTGCGGTGAGCTGAGATCGCGCCATTGCACTCCAGCCTGGGCAACAAGAGCGAAACTCTGTCTGAAAAAAAAAAGATAATAATAATAATAATTAGAAACTGATGAGTTTCTATTATATTTGTTTATAATCCAATGTATTTAATTGTGAGTTTATATAATTTGATTTTTAATAATTGCTATGTTTAGGGATTTTTAATAATTGCTGTGTTTAGTGACTGGCTTGCAAAATTCTTGAAAATTTAATAATTGGCTCTTGCAAGCCAGTCCAAGCTGGCTCCAGGGACTGTTGAATGAACTACAGCTTGTACCCAGCTTAAGAGAGAACTCAGCATATGTAAAGTGCTCTCTAAATGGTAGCCAGTATGATTCTTGTCATTTATTTTATTACACAATTTATGATTGTAGTAGAAAAGTCAGGAAAAACACATTTTAAATGCACCTTTGTATGATTTTTTAGGGTCGCATTATTTAACTGAGGAACATGGACTCAAGGGATGCCCGTGCAACATGGTTTACTCATAAAATTAGTGTGTTTGGCATAAATTCAGGACTGAGACCTGGAAAAGAACTAAAAAACTTTGAGTTAAAAAGTATAAAAATTTTGATTTACTGTGGTATTGCAGGTGAGAGCAGGAAGTTGAAGACAGCTCTTCACCAGGGGCTGGAGAAGTAACAGGAAGGATCACAGTGAGCGGTGCTGCATGGCGGTCAGAAGCAGCAACCTGGAGTGCTGTCACGCACTGCAAAATGACGTGCTGGGTCAACAACGGACCCATGTGCCACAGTGTTCCCATTAGATTACAATGGGGCTGAAAAAGTCCACCTAGTGATGTTGTAGCCAAAAACTAGTACATAGTGCAAGACATTACTTGTGCGTGGTGATGCTGCTGTAAACAAACCACTGTGCTACCAGTGGTATAAAACAGAGCATTACAATCATGTACAGTATAGAATATTTGATCATGATAGTAAACAACTACGTTACTGGTTCGTGTATTTACCATACTTATTTTTGTTATTTTAGACAGCACTCCTTCTACTTAAACAAAAAAGGTAATGGTAAAACATCTTCAGATAGGTCCTTCAGGAGGTATCCAGAAGAAGGTGTTGTTATTATAGGAGAGGACAGCTCTATGCGTGTTATTGTCCCTGAAGCCTTTCCAGTGAGACAAGTTGTGGGGGTGGAAGACAGTGATATAGATGGTTCTGACCCCATGTAGGTCTAGGCTAACGTGTTTGTCTCTTAGTTTTTAACGAAAGTTTTAAAAAGTAAAATAATTTTTAGAAGTAGGAAAAAGCTTATAAAATAAAAATATAAAGAAAGGAAATATTTTTGTACAGATGTTCAATGTGTTTGTGTTTTTAAGCTCAGTGTTAATACAAGAGTCAAAAGTCTACAGTAATGGACAGTAATGTCCTAGACCTTCACATTCATTCACCACTCACTTGCTGACTCACCCAGAGCAGCTTCCAGTCCTGCCTGCTCCATTCATGGTAAGTGCCCTATGTCGGTGTACCGTTTTTTAAAAATTTTTATACTGTATTTTTACTGTAGTTTTTCTGTGGTTAGATATACAAATAGTTACCATTGTGTTACAATTGTCTATGATATTCAGTACAGTAAACTGCTGTACAGATTTGTAGCCTGGGACCAATAGGCTAGATTACATAGCCTAGGTGTATAGTAGGCTAGACTGTCTAGGTTTGTGTAAGTACACACTATGGTGTTCACACAAGGATGAAATTGCCTAATGATGCATTTCTCAGAACAGATCTCCATTGTTAAGCAACACATGAATATATGTATATTCCCGTATTAGTCTGTTCTCACACTGCTAATAAAGACATACCTGAGACTGGGTAATTTATAAAGGAAAGAGGTTTAATGGACTCACAGTTTCACATGGCTGGGGAGGGCTCACAATCATGGTCGAAGGAAAGGGAAAGCAAGACATGCCTTTCATGGCAGCAGGCAAAAGGGCGTGTGCAGGGAAACTCCCTTTTATAAAACTATTAGATCTCCTGAGACTTATTCACTATCCCAAGAACAGCGTGGGAAACACCCGCCCCGATGATTCAATTACCTCCCACCAGGTCCCTCCCACAACACATAGGAATCATGGGAGCTGCAACTCAAGATGAGATTTGGGTGCGAACATAGCCAAACCAGGTCAGTACCGTTGTAAGATATAGAATATTCTGTTATGTGTATGTGTGTATGCATGTATTTAATGAATAGAATATTACTGTCCTCCAGATCTCATCCTGTTTCTTTTTCATTTCCCATAGCACTGTTTCTGTGATCTGCATTACTACACATATGTATTTGTATCTGTCATGGTCCAGGCAGGGAAAAGATGGACACACACATGTTGCACAGTTGGAGAATTAGTGAAAGGACTATTTACAGAGGTGTGGGCAGGGTTAGGAAAAGCACCCGATGACAGTGAGGTGCCCTGGAGCTAGGAACAGCCATGGGACCTAACCGTGTCCTGGACAGTAAAGGCCAACTCCGTTGAGAGAGCCACCTAGAAAGGGCCACCTCACAGGAGCTGTGGGGATGCAGCCATCAGCTGACCCCAGGGGAGGACCTTGCTCTCTGGCAGGGAGGGAGAAAGGGGTGTAAATACTCTGGCTTCCCTTTCCTGACACCTTCTGAATCTCCTGACGGTGCTTCCCATTGCCCAAACCCAATCAGAAGGCAAGGAGCTAACAAGCACATTGATGCACACCCTGCAGATGAGCCTCCGGGGACCAGACCTGGGCTGAGATAAACAGAGAGCCCATCTAGAGGTGCAAATGGAAGCCATCCAGCACAATAATTGCGGGACATAAATCAACCATATTAGGATAAAGGTTAATGGGGCGGGGGTGTGGGAGTGGAAAGGGAGTGAGAACTTGGAATGTAAAAGAAAACAAGAAGCTGTTTGCATGAATGTTGAGATAATCATGTCTTAAATCGAAGAGTCTAATTATCAACTCTGAGGTTGAAAAGAGAAAGCAAATCTGACATTTGCTAGAAAGGCAGCAACCATTCTAAAGAAGTCTTTGGAAAACGTCCTTTTCCCCCATACTGTTTGTGTTGCAATTCAGATCTTCCCATCTGAACCCTGGGCTGGAGAGAGAGTTGAGTCCTTGTGTGAAAGAATGGGTTGGCCACCGGAAGGGACCTAGGGCGAGGTCTGTTAGATGAAAAACAAAGGCAGAAATGTGTGTGTGGGCAGGAGAATGGGTCTCAGGAGTGTATTTAAAAATCTGTATTTATCAAGAAAGAGGAATAGAAGGCATGTAGGCAATTAGGAAGGGATGATGCTTTTCTTGTAAAAAAGAAGGGGTGTGTGTGTGTGTGTGTGTGTGTATATATGAAAAGAAAAATATCTGGCAGGCAAAACATCAAAATATGAATGGTGGTTGTCTTTGGATGTGGATTATGAAGAGTTGTGTTTATTTATTTTATCTGCTTTCCTGCATTTTCTATTTTTTATAAAGTAAACCTGAGTTATTTATGCAATAAGGAAGGATTTAAACAAGAAAGGTAGTAATATCTATGCAAAACACTCATAGCCAAGAAGACCGATGGTGTCTGAAAGCTGTGCCACGTTTCTTCCCTCTGCTCACCTTTTCCTCCTCATTGCTCCTCCCTCTTCTGCCTCCCGGTTCTGTACATGACTTATTAGCTCACAGTGAGCTGACTGAGTCATTTGCAGTGGAAAGTCACAGACATGACTTGGGCTTAGCTGAAAACAAGAGGGTCATCAAATGATTTAATTGTAACCGCCACTTGGGAACATTCTCTACTTTCCACCAAGAGGTTGAATGATGGTTAAAAAGTAATCCTTCCTGGAATTTCGTACTTATATCAGTTTCTCACCTGCAACCTCCACCTCCCAGGTTCAAGCGATTCTCCTGTCTCAGTCTCCCAATTAGCTGGAATTGCAGGCGCCTGCTACCACAACTAACCAATTTTTCTATTTTTTCCGTAGAGATGAGGTTTCACCATATTGGCTAGGCTGGTCTCAAACTCCTGACCTCAAGTGATCGGCCCACCTTGGCCTCCCAAAGTGCTGGGATTTTCTATTTCTTTGCGGTTCAATCTTGGTAGGTTGTATGCATGTCCAGGAATTTATCCATTTCTTCTAGGTTTTCCAATTTGTTGGTGTATAGTTGTTTATTTTGTAATATTTATTTATTTATTTTTTGAGATGGAGTTTCACTCTTGTTGCCCAGGCTGGAGTGCAATGGTGCAATCTTGGCTCACTGCAACCTCCGTCTCCCAGGTTCAGGTGATTCTCCTGCCTCAGCCTCCTGAGTACCTGGGATTACAGTCACCTGCCACCATACCCAGCTAATTTTTTGTGTTTTCAGTAGAGATGGGTGTTTCATCACGTTGGCCAGGCTGGTCTCGAACTCCTGACCTCAGGTGATCCACCCGCCTCAGCCTCCTGGATGTTTATAATAGTCTCTAATAATTCTTTGTATTTCTGTGGTCTCAGCTGTAAAATAATATATATAGCTTTAGGCATACCCCTTAACCTCTTACTGTTTCTCTCATTTGTTAAATGGGAAAATTGCAAAATAAGGAGAACAATATTAGCCTAACAATGTTATTGTGAAGATAGAAATACCGAATGTGAAAGTAAAGTGCTTTGAAAACTGTGGCTCACCACACAAACGTTGAGTTAGAGTTCTTGTGAGCAGATGACAGAGAATCCACCAGACTCCAGCTCTCTGAGACACCTGGCACATTGTCCCCTGAAATTTTACTTGCAAAATCACTTCAAATTGGCTTCCATACAGACTCTTCCTCATGAACTGAAAGTCAGCCAAAAGACACTGAACAAAGAGCCGCAGTGATTATTACCATCTCAAACAACAAGCCGTGTTTACCAGAGATGCTGGCTTTAGGGTCAACCTTCTTGAAGGAGGTCTTTATGTATTGATTGCGAAGTTTTACCAGGCAGAATTTTAATAACATTTCCCAGGGAAATGAAATTGAAGGACTTTGCCAACCTCCATTACAACCAGAAATTTACAAATGGACTTAAAGGACTGAAGCCTCTTAATCTGGTTTCTCCTTCCAGTCCTACCTGTGGGGAGGCTGCACAGTCAGAGGTGGGCGGTGGGGGTCTGCACAGACATTTGGTAGCTTTTACTCTCTGAGCGGGCATCACCTTCATGCTCATCATCACCATTATCAGAGCAGCATCAATGTACTCAAATCTAGGTATTTCCTTTAGGCTAGATGCTCTACAGATAGTATCTGGTTTACTTTTCATCACTGTCCCAATGACACAGGGTCAAGGATCATTCTCATTTTCCAAAAAAATAGAAATGAAGTCTCAGAGCAGTTATGTCTTGCCCATGTGCCTACAGCCGGGAAATGGCAGAGTAGGGATTTATGCTCAGGGCTTTGTGTGCCAAAGCCTGAATGCCTAACCACTCATCTATACCACCTCCCAGGGGGAGGCTGGTTGAGCTCATCTGCAGGCAATGCTCAGTTACCGCAGTTGTTGCAACACTATCTCTCGCCTGACTCTTCTCAGGGGGATAGTGATTCTGAGTCCCCTGGCTTCACAGAAACACACACACACACACACACACACACACACACACACACACACATCATTGTTTAAGACCTGGCTTGGCCTTGTTGGGTCTACAGCTTGAGCTTGAGCATCCTTTGTTTTTCTCCACAAGCACCCAAAAGTCCTGCTTTCCAAAGTAATGTCCCAATTGAGGGCTTGGTGGCCGTCCAGTGTGGAGCATTTGATTGGGCAGAGAGTTTTCCCTGTCAAGTCATAGAATCACCTAGCACAACACTCTTGGGGCCATTTCTTGAGAGGAAGTCTCCGAATGAAGCTGGCACTTAGAAATTTATGGCCCTCTCTCCAGTATAGAATCGTGGAACCAAAACCTTCAGACAGACCTGTATTCAAATGGTGCCTCTGTCACTTACAACCACATGATCTTGGGCAATGGTGACAAGACTATCACCATTTTTCAGGTACCCATGCAGTTTTTCAACTCTTGCCCCCTTTTTCCCCAACCACACCCTAGCTCTTGTATTTCCAGTGTCTATTTTTCCAACCTTTGTGTCCATGTGTACTCGATGTTTAGCTCCCACTTATAAGTGAGAACATGCAGTATTTGTTCCTGTATTAGTTTACCTAGGATAACGGCCTCCATCTGCATCCATGTTGCTGCAAAGAACATGATCTCATTCTTTACATGGCTGCATAGTATTCCATGGTGTGTATATACCACATTTTCTTTATCTAATCCACTGCTGATGGGCACCTGGGTTGACTCCATGCCTTAGCTATTGGAAATTAGCTCCATGCTTTTAATACATAATCCTAATTATAATCCTCATTGTATTTTTTTGTGATTGTTTAGTATTTGTCTTCTCCTACCATCCCATAAGCTCACTGAGGGAAAAGTAAGTTTATTTGGTTCACTGTTATGTTCTCTGCCCATATAACCATATCTAGAACATGGGAAATGCTCGGTAATTGCTCACTGGAGTGAACTACTGAAAGAAGGGGGTCTGAGGTCAGGTTTTCTGGAAGTAGAGCCTAATATGGGGAACTTTGCACAAGAAACTTACCAAAGAAGGGCTTTCAGAAGAAAGAGAGTGAGAGCAAGTCCCAAGGAAGGATGTGGTCTCAGTCAGAGGCCAGTCTCAGCCTGACCCCCACAGGGGACTCTGGGTGGGGATTCTCCGCAGGCTCGCTGCCTCCTTGAGGCCCCTCTGTTATTCATTGGCTGCAAGTGGCTGGGACAGATGGGAGTGTGTAACCTCCCAGGAGGATATCTCCTGATGACTGAGGGCAATTCTCCAGAGAAAGGGGCAGCTGTGAGCGTCACTCACAGCATTCAGCCATGGGTGCACTCACCTGCACAGGAGATCTGGGTGGGGCACCAACAGCATGCATGACAAATAGAGACACACTTGGTGTGCGGGAGTTATAACCAGACGCTGCCAACGCCCCTTCCATTGGAAAGTTCTGTGACCTTAGGATGTCTATAGGAAACAAGCCCAAGGAGTACAATTCTTTCATCTTGTGGGATTTTTATTAGGCATCACAGAAGCTGGAAAGTTCATAGCCCGTATCTCTGAGTAGCTTGGGCTTTGGCGTGTCTTCTCAAGCCTGAAGTGCCTGCTGGCGTGGCTTTAGCACCCTGGGGGCCCCCAAACAGCAGATTCCACACTCCAGGCTCCCTCTTCTCTGGAAGAAAGATGGACCTCTCACTCTCTTTCCCTCCCTGTCCCGCAGGTGCTTCTCTCAGCAGTGGCCTGGCAGCCTCCACCAAAGAATGTCACTCTGGCCTGAGGCCCGGCCTCAGACAAAAGCCCTTTGGAGCTAAGCCTACATCCTCTGTCTGACAGGACCCTGCCCGCCTCCCCCACCACCAACTAGGGAGGGCAGCTAAATTCATCCCCCTCAAAAGGATGGATTCCACAGAACAAGGCTGCCTCCCTACTCAGGAAGTAAAACCACTCTGAGCCCTTGGTCTCTGCTCTTGGCTCCTGGACAAATAGCTGACTGTCCTCACACAGAGGGCCCCATGGCCCCGAGAGCAGAGGCAGGGAGGCCTGCAGACACATGTGCACCGGGGGCTGCAAGGAGGGAGCCCAGTGCCACAAACAAAACACAAAGCCCTGATCCCCAAACGAATCTTCACACCCAACTCGACTCTGATCAGGGCTGGGAATGAAACAGACTCGAGTTTGAATTCCTGGCTCTGCTATTTACTAGCAGTGCACCCCCACACCAGTCATTCCCTGAAACTCAGTTTTCACAACTTTCAAATAGAGAGAATAGTATTTACTCTATAATTACGTGATTTGAGGATTAAATGAGATAACATAAAATCTTGATACAAAGGCTGGAACTTTTTCAGCAAACCAATCTTCTAATACCAACCTATTCCTTTGAACGCCTAAAGCCCCTTGATGGGAGAGCCAACATTTAACCTGCTTGGAATCTTGCAGATGTGTCCACATGCCCTCCTTACTCAAGCTCACTGATGCTGTTCATTCTTACCCTTCCTCCTCAGGCCAAGTCTCGATCTCTTTGTGATTCCACCTGTTCCTTCTGGAACTCTGCATGGCTGGCTTCTGGAGGGCCATCAGCTGTGATCTCACGTGGACCCAGAACTAAAGCTCCCACTCACTACCCATCATATGAGCCACTGAAAGTCCTGGCGTGGTGTTGGAGGACCTGTTTCCTGATTACAGAGTATCTAGAATGGGAAGCCTGTCGTGATGGGATTTTGTTGGCAGGTTGTCTTCCAGATGGCTATGAAGACACTTTTGCTTTATGCTGCCCAATTCTGGTTGCTTCCTCCCCTAGGAAATGAGAGCCTTCATGGTGGACATGGCCTTAAAGATCAACACTGTTGTTTTATGGCTAAAAAGATGGACATACAGAGCGGTGAAATGCCTACAAAACTGGAATGTTACCCAGGCCCAGAGGCAGCTGTTTGAACATAACCATGGAGAGACGTTTCCCCTTCCTGGAGCACTCCCTTCTCTTCCCTTCCCAGCACCCTCCTTCCCTGCTTCTCCATCTGTTGTCACCTTTTCCCTCTGTACTAGATTGAACAGTGTGCCCCAAAAATTCATGTTCACCTGGAACCTCAGAATTTGACCTTATCTGGAAATAGGATCTCTGCAGATGTAACTCAGTTAACGTGAGGTCATATTGGATTAAGGTGAACGATAATCCAGGCCGGTTGAGGTGGCTTATGTCTATGATCCCAGCACTGGGAGGCTGAGGTGGGAGGATCACCTGAGGTTGGGAGTTCGAGACCAGCCTGACCAACATGGAGAAACCCAGTCTCTACTGAAAATACACAATTAGCCGGGCGTGGTGGTACATGCCTGTAATCCCAGCTACTTGGGAGGCTGAGGCAGGAGAATCACTTGAACTCGGGAGGCGGAGGTTGTGGTGAACCGAGATCTCGCCATTGTGCTCCAGCCTGGGCAACAAGAGCAAAACTCCGTCTCAAAAAAAAAAAAAAAAAAAAAAAGATGAGCCATAATCCAATAACTGGCATCTTTATAAGAAGAGAGAAATTTAGACACAAGCACACAGCAGAAAGGTGGTCACATGAAGACAGAGGCAGAGATTAGAGTTCTATGCCACAAGCCAAGGAACGCCAAAGGTTGACATCAACCATTAAAAGCTAAGAAGAGACAAGGAAAAATTCTTCTCTAGAGAATTTTGGAGAGAGCATGGCCCTGCCGAAACCTTGATTCCAGACCCCAACCTCCAGAACAGTGAGGGAATACCTTTCTGTTGTTTCAAGCCCTCCAATTAGTGGTGCTTTGTTACAACAGTCACGGGAAACTTGCGCCCTCTCATCTGGTGCTCTCCTCCATCCCTCCCTTGGTGGAGGAAGAATAGACACCTAAGACACACGAATTTACACGAACACGTTAGGATCGAGGGCCCACAGCTTCAGTATTTGCATTTTCTTTCTTTTTTTTTTTTTTTTTTTTTTGAGACAAAGTCTGGCTCTGTCGCCCAGGCTGGAGTGCAGTGGGGCGATCTCGGCTCACTACAAGCTCCGCCTCCCGGGTTCACGCCATTTTCCTGCCTCAGCCTCCAGAGTAGCTGGGACTACAGGCGCCCACCACCGCACCCGGCTAGTTTTTTTGTGTTTTTAGTAGAGACGAGGTTTCACCTTGTTAGCCAGGATGGTCTCGATTTCCTGACCTCCTGATCCAACCGCCTGGGCCTCCCAAAGTGCTGGGATTACAGGTGTGAGCCACTGCGCCCGGCCAGTATTTGCATTTTATAGGATGACTTCCACTAAAGGTAACGAAGTAGAAGCAGGACTGGGAATTCTCACAAATGGAGGCCTAGTTACAGCTCTGCAACTTACCCTCACAAAAAAATGTATCATCACCTCCATTTGATAGAGGCAAAAGCTAGGGCTCAAAGAGGCATGAGTGAGGAGGGCAGGGTTGTGTGGTGGCTAAGAGTGTAGCCTCTGGCCTCATAGTCAGCCTGTGTCCAGATCCTGACTACTCTACTTCATAACTGGCCATATGAACTTAGGCAAGTCATTTAACTTCTCTGGGCCTTGGTTGCCTCATGTGTAGAATGAGGATGATAGTAATAACATCTATCTCTAAGATAGATGGGTACCATGGGTACCATGCTCACTACCTGAATGAAAGGATTAATCGTACCCCAAAACCTCAGTATCACACAATATACCATTGTAACAAACCTCACCTATACCCCCAAATCTAAAATAAAAACTGAAAAGAAGTTTAAAAAAGTAAAAACAGAAAAAAAAATGGAGCTAGGTGTATTACGGGAAGGTTCTGGTAATTTACTTCTGTGGCTCAGCTGCACATCTCTTTGCTCTTTCAACCCTGCAACACCTCTGTAACCACCCCCCTGTATTAAATTCCTTCTGGCTGAAATACCTAGTGTAGTTTCTATAGTCCTGTCTGGAGCCTGACCCATCCCTGGGGTATTCAACCTGGACCAGCAGGTCAGCAAAGGCATCTCTGAAGAAATGTATTTAAGAGCTCAGACCTGAATGATCAGTAAGAATCATTCAGGGGATATAACTCTGTCCGTTTGGAAGACAGGAAATAAAGGAACTTATAAATACAAAATCTCTGAAGCAGAAACAGAGAAGTCCTATATGGCAAAGTAAGTGCACTAGAAGAATGGAGGGGTAAGTAAGGGTCCCTCCTGCAGGACCTTGGAAAGACACAAAGCATTAAAGAATACTAGGTTGGAGAATGACACAAATAACTGTATTATAATAAGGATAAGAGGCGGTTATCTTCCCATGTCTACAAAATCTTCCTGGGGTTGAACTGTTCTCATCGTATGTGGCAGTTCCTCCACGGCTGGAATTCTTTCTATCCGAAGGAGTGTAAACCCAGAGACAGTTCTGTAACATGGAATTTTTGGGTAAATAATAATAATAATGATAAAGGGTGCTTTTTCAAGGTAGATGTAACCCCACTGCATGGTTTGGCTGAAGGAAAGTATCTTTCTAAAAAGAATAAATTGTGCTTCCTTCCGGCAAAAACAGCCCAAGTGTCTTTGTGCAATGCATAAAATGCACAGCCACAGTGGCAGCCTTTGGAGTCAGGCAGACTCGAATTCAAATGTCATCTCTACTTGCCATCTTGAGCATTCACCCTAACGTCTTCAAGTTTCTGTTGCCTCATTTGAAAATTGAGCCCTAATAATGCATGTCTTATACAGCTCTGACAAGAGTTAAATTAGGTGATACTTGCAAAACATCCAGTTCAGTTCCTGGTGCCTAATAGGTTCTTAAAAGTGATCATTATTTTAATTGCTAGCAAGTCTTGTTATTTTGAGTCAAAATCAACCTCCTTATAACTTCCACTTCAGTAGAGCTGCCCCCAAATTACTTGGGTTCCTCTTCCATGAGAATAGTTCTGCCATTTGAAAATAGCTCTCATACCCTTTCTTTGGGATGACTTCATGCTCTTGTTGGCTGCCTGGATCAATTCCTAAGCTGTCCTCCCCATCCTGCCCACCAAGGCTCAAGCCTCAACTTTTCTCCTAGCCAGGTCCTCTTTTTCATTCACCAACAATCAAACTAATTGGCTCTTTGGGTTTGTCACGTTGACTACACTGGTTTCAAATGTTAATATTTATTATCTTATCTCCTTGATGGTTTTCCTGACATGGCAGGTGCTTCAGATGGAAGTTCGATGTGGCTGTCAGGCTTGAAAGAGCATGTGTTTCCAAGAGTTGGCTTGAACAGGGACACAGGAAGCAAATTTCCATGTTGTGTCATTTTCTGTCATCCTGTGATTACTCACTGGGGCCTCTTCCCATCTCCACATCCTCTGGAACCACACAACACATGAAGAGAGAAATGGACGGTGACTTAGATTATAAGCAGCATCTCCAGCTCCTGGCTGGGCAGAGCAGTGGAAGTTAGCTGCCAACCATTGGTTGAATTTGCATATTTTGTGATGTACAGCCCATGACCCTCCTGGTCATCACCCATTCAGGTCATCCTTTTGCTTATTCATTCATTTATTCATTCAGCACTTACCGATTTTGTGCCTATCCTGTGCCGTGCACTATGCACGTATGATCTCGTGCTCTCTGAACATCCATGAGGTGTGTGCTATTACTATCTCCGTTGCCATAAATGAGTGATTAGGTGTATAGCTTACTTAAATATCTTGTCTGTTTTTGCACAAGCAGAGTCGAGATTCAAAACCAAACCAGTATTTTTAACCACGATGCCATATGACTCTTCTTTTTCTACAGAAGAGTGTGTATTGGAGAGTGGTTCCCACCTGTTTGTTTCTTCTTTTCCACCAGCAATTCTTATGTGTGTTTGGTGGTAGAGAGGATTAAGTATGAAGTGGATGTAGGTAGGTAGTAAGAAACTTGCCTGCAGTCACACAGCTATGAAGACTCAAGGCTAAACCCAGCTATGAAGACTCAAGGGTGGAGCTCATTGTAAAGAAGCTAAAGCCTGGCTGGGCACTGTGGCTCATGCCTGTAATCCCAGCACTTTGGGAGGCCGAGGCAGGCGGATCATCTGAGGTCGGGAGTTTGAGACCAGTCTGACCAACACGGAGAAACCCTGTCTCTACTAAAAATACAAAATTAGCCAGGCATGGTGGCGCATGCCTGTAATCCCAGCTACTCGGGAGGCTGAGGCAGGAGAATTGCTTGAATCCAGGAGGCAGAGGATGCAGTGAGCCAAGATTGTGCAACTGCACTCCAGCCTGGGCAACTCTGTCTCAAAACAACAACAACAAAAAAAACCAAAACCTAAAGCCTGTGCCTTTTCGTCACTGCATCATGCTGTACCATTCAGCCTGCAGATGTACTCATCCAAGCAACTATCTTTTAAGACAGCCACTGTATACAAGGCATTGTGTGGGAAAACAGAAGTCCATCCCCTTTGCCTCAAGACTGTTAGATCTAGCGCTGCAAATGTATGTTCCAGAACTCCTTGGGGGATCAGGTAGAACTGTTTAGAGAGAGGACACTCCAGATTCAGGATTGAGCATATTGACCACTACATAGCTCTGGACTGTCCATTTTTTAGGGTGTGTGAACCGCATCCATGTAACTGAAAAGGGCAGCCCTATATATCTGCTTTGCAGAAACATTGAGGCAGGAAAAGCATTGCTTAGTCAGTCATTCATCCACCAAAATGTGTGTTTTGAGAGTCTGGACCTAGGCATTATGGGGTTAGGGTTACGGTTAAGGTAAGGGTGAGGGTTAGGCTTGTCTCCACTCTCAAGGAGACTTGCATCTCACTTATAAGGGGAATCATGTGAAAAGAGAGTTAATGAAACAAGACAGGACAGAAGAGCGAGCAGACGGGCGTGTGAGAAAGGGCACTGAGGCCGGGCACGGTGGCTCACGCCTGTAATCCCACCACTTTGGGAGGCCGAGGGGGGGCAGATCACTTGAGGTCTGGGGTTCAAGACCAGCCTGGCCAACATGGTGAAAACCCATCTCAACTAAAAATACAAAAATTATCTGGGCGTGGGGGTGGGCGCCTTTAGTCCCAGCTACTCAGGAGGCTAAGGTGGGAGGATTGCTTGAACAAAGGAAGTGAAGGTTGCAGTGAACTGAGGTTGCATCACTCCACTGCAGCCGGGGTGACAGAGCAAGACTGTCTCAAAAAAAAAAGAAAAAAGAAAAAGGACATTGAACTTGGAGTGAGAAGACTAGACTTCCAGGCCAGCTCTGCCACTAAGCAGACTTCTCAATTTGAGTTGAAACCTAATGCTTTCCTTGGGTCCTGCCCTTGTGCCTCAGGTCCCTGGTCTCAGGATGGTTTTCCTCTCTCAGCATACGTTGTAGACTGAACTCCAGTTGATGAGGTTCTCCAGTTTGACCCCAGGTCCCTCCTCTGGGCAGCCATTTTGGATCTGGCACAGGCAACTTCTCTGACTCTGGCCGTAATAGCGAGTATCCAAAAAATGGGTGGTGTAGGCAGTACATTTTAAAACCTTAGGGTCTCACTGATGCCCTTGAAATTAAGCCATGTCTTCTGGGTTTGGTGTGTGGACATGCACAGGCCACATTTCACTCATGATCCTGTGGGGAAAAGGAAATGTTTTAGGCCAGGTTTTCCCAGAAGCCGGCCCTGAGCGGAGGATTCAAATGTATCCTCCTGGAAGTGCTCCCAGGAGAGGCGAGGAAGGAAGTGGAGGAAGCAGGAGAGGGGAGGGGAAGGTGGGAGGCAAGGGTGTGATTCCAGCTGATGCCGACGCCTCATCATGATTCCCATGGGGACACTGAGTATAAATTGCACCTCCAAGCTTGTCCCACCTGGAGTCAAAGGAACCGTGACCCCACACAGTTTGTACCCCACACAGTTTGTACCCCACACCTGCCTATTTCAGAGGGCAACACTGTGAAGAAGGTCACAGGAGTGATCAGGTAGCAGCACCGTCTTTAGAAGTGGGGGACAGGGACAGTCAGATAGCTGCTCAAAAGGTGGTCCTGGGTGGGGAGACCAATAGGGGCCCCCACAGAGCTTCTACTCTGTTAATCTTCTCTTTATTACGAGAAGTGATCACCAAGAAGATTTCCAAAAGCAGAAGAGGGGAGACTTTAGTTCACTACTGTGTCTGTGGTCAAATGCAAACTGTTGACCTCCTGTCTTCCTTCTGAATTCCAGCTTCTCACCAGCCCAGATGGCATCCTTTTCCACTTCCATATCAGCCCAAACAAGACCCACTTAGATCGATCTCCAGCAAAAACAAAGCAACACAAAAACACGGCCACATTGAAATGAATTTTGCAGAATCTGTTTAGTTTTTCCCTTCAATATGAGCACATCTGCTTCTCTCCAGACCTTGGCAATCAGTGTTGATTCTATGGCAGTGCCTTTGATGGGTCCTTGTGGCATATTCTGAAAGGGGCTCCTCGTTTCCTCCTCACAGAGATAACTTCCCTCCACTTACTGTCGGTGGCTGATGTAAGGTGCTCATGTCTGGATAATAAACAAGGCACAGCAGTTGAGGAACAGACACCTTTTAAGTTAAAAAGTTAAAAATGCTATATACGCAGCCCATTGGAATTTAACTTTTAAATATGAAAGTATAATATGTAATTTGTTTATCAAATGTAAGTAAAATAACCAAACATTCATGTGCTAACTTATATACCAATGGTTGTCAACCAGGGACAATTTTCCAGCCCCTGCCCCAGGGGCATTTGGCAATTTGGCAACGTCTGGAGACGGTTTTGGTTGCCATAAGAGGGAAGAAGGATGTGCTATCGGCATATAATGGGTAGGGGCCAAGGGCACTGCTAAACATCCTACAACGCGTAGGACAAGTAGCACAACAGAGAATTACCTGGCCCAAAATGTCAACAGTGGTGAGGTTGAGAAACCCTGATCTAGACTGTTTTATTTTCGTGTAAATTTTGCATTGGTTCTCTATATTAAGGCCTATTCTCAACAGTTTTGAACTTTCAAAATCCCAGTGTCAAAATATTCCTGAGCACCAATTTGGAGTAAGATGCTGTTGGAGGTGCTCTAGTATTAACCCTCTGGTGGGACTAAATTAGTAACCTCACGGTTCACTCAGCAGTGAATTCCCTGCATCTGCGTTTTCTGAGTTCCAGCATCAGGGTGGGTCACCAGGGCAGTCATGCAGGGTCCTGCACTCAGAAGGAGGCCCTGGGCTGGGGGTTTAAAGCTGTGCAGTGGCCCTTCTGAAGTTGTTAATTGGTCTTTGAATTTGTGTTTTGATAGTGAAGTTTGAGGGAACAGTGAAGTATGCAGCATGCTTGATGCCTCAACTCAGATGGGGTCCCACTTCCTGCTGCCTCCCCGCCTGACTGGAGTGGGTTCTCGGCTGCCCATTCCTCTACTCACACCCAGTGACTGCTCTTTCCCTCTGCCCTTGGCCAGGTCTGAGAGCAGGTTTGGAGAGGGTTGAGTAGGGTATGCGCACCCCATGGACCAAGTCACGGGACGGGCCCCAGGTGCCTGTGAGGGGCTGCTGTCACCCCAGAAGCATCCCTATGCCTGAGGGATAATGATATTAAATAGTGAACAAAAAATACTATGATGGGTTGAGAGAGAGAGATGATGGAAGAAAAGAAAAAGGGTTTTTTTTTTTTTTTCCTCTGCTTTTTGAACAAGAGGCCTCATGTTTCATTTAGCACTAGGTCCCATACATCATGTGGCTGGCCCTGTCAAGAATCGATAGCTACTGCTCATCAATGCTCATTCTTTCTAAGCAAAACTTTTCTGGTGGGGTTTTGGGGTTGCCTTTTATTCGGAAGTCGTGAAGTCTTCTGCAGCAGTGTACAACAAAACCTTTTTGGAGAAGGCTTTAGACCCAACCAGTGATACATCTAACATATTGCTGGAGACTGAATGTATGTGTCGCTTCACGTTGAAAGGTGGGGCCTTTGGGAGGTGATCAGGTTATGAAGGTGAAGCCCTCATGAGCGGAATGAATGCCCTTATAAAAGAAACTCCAGAGAGCCCCTTCACCCCTTCCACCGTGTGAGGACACAGTGACAAGGTGGCCATCTGCGAGCCAGGAAACGGGCCCTCCCCAGACACCAAATCTGCTGACCACTTGATGTTGGACTTCCAGCCTACAGAAGGATGAGAAATAAAATTCTGTGGTTTGTAAGCCACAAGTCTATGGTATTCTGTGACTGCCGCCTGAATGGACTAAGACAATGGTCATTGAATTACTAGATACCAACGTTACTAGAGAAAAATGAAAAGCTATAGCAAGAACAATAGATTCTCTCTTACCTAGTTGTATATAACCAGGCCACTCATTTTAAGCCTACTAGGATTCTGGCTCTCTTTCTTTCATTGCCTTTTGCACGTCTAGACCAGGTTTTATGCGCTTTGGGAAGACACTTTCTTACAAGGCACTTGGTGGCACGCCTAAGGATCGACAGCAGAGATTTCACCACGCTTAGAGGAACAGCTGTGTTTTGTGCCTATCTGCTAATTATGTTTGCATATGGGAGAATGTCGTCTCGTATGTGGTTTCATTATGATATTCCTCCTAGTGGTGAGGTTGTAGGAGGAAAGACAAATCTTCTGTAGTCGTTAGAGGCTACTACCGTTTGCCAGAGTTCCTGACAAGTGCTGAATGGCTGCTTGGCTTTGATCATGCCTCACTGGCAGGCCATAGTATTCTGTATTTTATAGATTAAGTTCCAGAGGCTTGGTGAAAGGTTAGGAAGTTTATTCCTGGTCACATGACCAGGAAATAGCAGAGCCAAAACTTGAACTCAGTCCAGACTGACCCCAGAACATGAATTCTTGCCTCTGTGCTCCTGTACTCCTACCAGCATTCCCGACCGGCCTCCAGTGCTCCTGTGTGCACCGTCAGTGACCAGGAGGACCTCAAAGGGTAATCCCAGCACCTCTCTCTCAGATTCTATGAGGCCACCCAGTCAAGTGGACAGTGGAGACTGAAACCCATCCTGTCCTCTGCTCCTTAAGCCTTGATCTGACTTCTCCACCCAGAGGAATGGGTGCCTTTATCAAATTCATCTGCCCACAAGGATCACTTTTTTTTGAATTTATACAGAGGCACTGGATAGATAAGCATCTGTCAAGGGTACATAAGGGCTGTTTCTTCGTTTCACCTTCTTTGTCTTCCTACTGGTTATTGTCTACACTTGGATGCCCAGGACCACGAACATCCAGCAGGACCTTCCTACAAAGAGGCCATACCCTTGATCCTTAGGCCAATAGACTAAGGGTTTCTTAAAGTATGTGGCCCAAGAACCATATCAGAATAATCTGGGTGGTGGCTAAAAATTCTGAATTTTATACTCCATTCAGATTGCCATATGCGGGCTTTCTGGGGTTTGGTCCTGGTAATCTGCATTTTATCAAGTTCAATTCTTTTGCCCTCTAAAGTTTTAGCAAATCTCTGTTTCTGCTGACCTCTTTGTTTTGGCTTTGAATCCACCTCTGTCCAATCCTAAACAAACTCTTGACTCTGTGACTGACCCTCCTGTGACCCTCTTCAGTCCACCACGCTCTGTGGGTGTTCAGTCTGCCAGTATCTGCTTTTCCCTCTGGACTCTCCAGGCAGCTGGCACCTTTGCCACTCTGCTGCTTCAGCTCGGGACCCTCATGCTGGGGACATTCTGATTCCTGTGCACCTCAGGCCTTCGCTGACTGCTCTGAACCCTTGCACTTGCTTGCCTAACCCTTGGATCTTGCTAATTCCTCTGCAACTTCACTCCCCAGTCCCCTCTGGCCTAGCAGATCAAAGTCCTGGTCGCAGAGACTCATTCTCATAGTACCTCATGGTACCACTGTGGTCCTGAGCAGAGGTCCCTAACACAAGGCAGAAGGGCCCAGCCCCGTCTGGAGGCCTCTGCTCCCTGCCTAGTAGTTTCCTTTTCTGTGTCTGGCTCAGGTCTGCCCACAGCCTGTGGTTGGGGAAACATGGAAGGCTCTGAGTTTCTGGTTTATAGATTTTAGGAACTACAGGGAAAACCTCAATTCTCATATATGAGTCATTCAGAGTAAATGTTAGAGCTGGAAGCGCCTTTTTAAAAGAGTAAGTTAAAGAAGCCAGCAGTAAAAGGATGGATGTTCATATTTTGGTGTTAGATATGTCATTTGGTAGCACCCACAGAAGCCTCAGGGTTGAGCTACTCTTCTCTAGGGGAAATGATTTAATTATAATGATACTAAATCATCATGGTACTAACTCATGTGGTATTTTACAGATTTCTTATATTGTATTTTATTTGATCCTCATAAAATACTAATGGCCAATAGTCACTCTGCTATTAGGCACTGCTCTAAGGTTTTTATGTATGTTAATTTCTTACTCTCACAGAGAGGCTAAGTAACTTGCTCACAGTCACACAGCTGTGAGAAGTTTAGCTAGGATCCGTACTCAGACAGTTTAGCTTCAAAATGTGTGTGTCAGATAAAGTTATCACCAGGCACGGTGGCTCACACCTGTAATCCCAACACTTTGGAAGGCTGAGGCAGGTGGATCACAAGGTCAGGAGTTAAAGACCAGCCTGGCCAAGATGGCGAAACCCCGTCTCTATTAGAAATACAAAAATTAGCTGGGTGTAGTGGCAGACACATGTAATTCTAAGCTACTTGGGAGGCCGAGGCAGGAGAATCACTTGAACCTGGGAGGCAGAGATTGCAGTGAGCCGAGATTATGCCATTGCACTCCAGCTTGGGCAACAAGAGTGAAACTCCGTCTCAAAAAAAAAAAAAAAAAAAAAAAAAAAAAAAAAAAAAAAAAAAAAAAAGATACAACTGATTCACATACCCCCATTTCACTTATGGGAAACATGAAGATGAAATAGGTGAAATGGGAGGATCACTGCCGACTTTTAAACGTGGTGGGATACATAGGGCACATTACTTGATTTTAGTGGTCATGTTTTTAAGGCCAGTAAGAGAACACCTAAGAGGTAGAAGAGGGTCATAAAAGTAGGTCTGGAAATCCTGGTAGTAACTTTTATGGTTAGAAAAAAAAAAAAAAACATTTATTGATTTGGCTGACATTTTGATACTTTTTTGAGCATCTTTTAAGAACTAATTGGGTTCACATTAATGCCTATGTTTATTTAGCTGGGCACAGAAGTAATGGCTTTAATAAAATAGAGCAAAATGGAACTTCTAAAGCAAAAAAAATGCATCTGAAATACAAAACACATTGAATGGTATTAACAGCAGATTAGACACTGTAAAAGAAAATATTAGTAAACTTGAGGACACACTAATAGACATTAATCAAATGGAAGCAAAAACAAAACAAAACAGCAACAAAAAAGGTAACAAAAGGAATAACAAAGACCCAATGACTTGTGTACCTATATTAAATGGCCTAACATAAATTTAATTGGAATTTTAAAAGGAGAGGAAAGAGAGGAAGGAGAAGAAAAAAAAGACTTAACATTTTAAAAGTTCTAAATTTAATGAAAACTGAAACCCCAAAATCTAAGAACTTAAACAAAATCAAAGCAGGATTAACATGAAGAAAACTACTCAAAACATATCGTAATTAAATTATTAAAAATTAATGATAAAGAGAAAAATAAAAAAAAATTACACACAGAGGAATAAGTGTTAGAATTTTCCAAACTTCTATTGAAAACAGTGCAAGCCAGAGGACAATAGAACTGTATATTCAAAGTGATATATAGCTTAAAATGAACTTTTAAAAATATTTTTTAATTTTTCAACTTATTATTATTACTATCATTGCAATTCAAAGTAACAGAATCAAGACATGCTGCTGATTTTTAATTTATTACTTCATATATTACCTAATGATTTTTAAACTTTTTCTTCCTATGAGATTTAATTCTTACACCATCATCTGCACCTCTCCACATCATCCTCTTAATATTGTTAAAGCACTATTGTTGGCTATATAATTAGTGTTCTTTGAAGTGTTTAAATGCTCCAGCAGTAAGCCATCTTCTTATTTTCTTCTTCTCCCCTGGGCAGTTATCGTATCAGAAATACTTTGCCATGCTCTCCCCTTGATTTGTTCCCTGGATACCTCCCTCAGAGACACTTTCATACTTATTCTCTAGTACGTATACGGCAGTTGATCTCCAGACCTGAACCAGGGCTGTCATCCTGGAAATTCTCTTTGTCACACTCTTGGGTTGAAAACACTCTTTCATGGATCCTGGCTTACCTCTTATTTTGCTGGAGCACATCTTCAAATAACTTCCTAAGGAAGCATGACAGATGTAAATTTTCTGAAAGTTTTTTTTAAACTTTCCGTTTCAGGGATATATGTGCAGGTCTGTTAAATAGGTAAATTGCATGTCATGGGGGTTTCGTGTACAGAGTATTTCATCATGCAGGCAATAAGCATAGTACCTGATAGGTAGTTTTTCTATCCTCACCCTCCTCCCACTCTTCAGCCTCAAGTTGGCCCCAGTGTCCATTGTTCCCTTCTTTGTGTCCATGCGTACTCAATGTTTAGCTCCCACTTATCCAGTATTTGGTTTTCTGTTCTTATGTTAGTTTGCTTAGAATACTGGCCTCCAGCTCCATACATTTTGCTGCAAAGGACATGATTTTATTGTTTGTTATAGCCGCATAGTATTCCATGGCATATATGTACGTTTTCCTTATCCAGTCTACTGTTGATGGGCATTTAGATGGATTCCATGTCTTTGCTGTTGTGAATGGTGCTGCAATAAACATGTGTGTCCTTGTGTCTTTATAGTAGAATGATTTATATTCCTTTGGGTATATACCCAATAATGGAATTGCTGGGTCAAATGGTAGTTCTGTTTTAAGTTCTTTGAGACATCATCAGACTGCTTTCCACAGTAGCTGAACTAATTTACATTCCCACCAGCAGTGTATAAGCATTCCCTTTTCTCCAACAAGATCACCAGTATGTTACTTTTTGGCTTTTTAATAGTAGCCATCCTCACTGATATAAGATGGTATCTCATTGTGGTTTTGATTTGCACTTCTGTAATGACTAGCAATGCTGTGCATTTTTTCATATGCTTCTTGGCTGTGCATATGTTTTCTTTTGAAAAATGTGTGTTCATGTCCTTTGCCCACTTTTTAATGAAGTTGTTTTTTGTTTATTTGCTTAAGAACATGATTTTTTTTTTTTTTTTTTTTGTGATGTCTCGCTGTGTTGCACTGGATGGAGTGCAGTGGCTATTCACAGGTGTGATTAAAGCACACTGTAGTTTTGAACTCCTGGGTTTAATCCTCTTGCCTCCGCCTCCTGAGTAGCTGGGACCACAAGTTCAGCTGCACTTAGCTGAACAGTGAACTGTATTTTTGAAGAAAGTAAAGTCAACCAAAAATCTGTATCTAGGTAAAATATTTTTCAAAAATAAAGGTGAAATAAACAATTTTTAGATAAACAGAAGGTGAGATAATTCATCACCAGGTTACCCACAGAAAAATGAATATCAAAGAAATCTTTGGGCTGAAAGAAAATAACAAGTTGAAACTGGTTATACAAAGCAATAAAGAGCTTTACAGATGGTATATATGTGAGTAAACATAGACAAATTTTCTTATTTTTAATTTTTTAAAAAGAGAATTGACTGTTTAAGGCAAAAAAGTAGTGTAGATTTTATAATATATGTTCAAGTATGACAACAATAAAATCACCCAAAACAGAAGGGAAAGAAATTAAATATACTCATAAGCTCTTTACATTATACATGAAGTTTTATAAGATGATGAAAGATGGAATGTATTGATTCAAAGACACATAACATAAACCTAGTGCAATCACTGAAATATACTCAATAATCCAAAAGAATGCAAGAAAAGGAAAAAAAGGAACAACATTAGGTGGAATAAATTAAATACAAATAACAAGATGGTTGACTTAAACCCAGCTATATCTATAATTACATTAAATGTAAATGGTCTACACACTCCAATTAAAAGATGTTATCAGACATAGTTTTTAAAATCTAGCAAAATGCTTACAGTTTTAAAAACTGATAATCCCAAGTTTTGGCAAAAATGTGGTGCAACTAGAACTCTCATATATTGTTAGTGGGAACATAAAGTGGTATAATCACTTTGGAAAACTATTTGGCAATCCATATTAAAATTGTGTGTGTGTGTATATATATATATGCTGTAGCAATTCTACTCAACAGAAATGCATACATACATTCACAGAAAGACTGCATAAGAATGTTCATAGCAGCACTTTTGTGATAGCTAAAACCTGGAAACCACTCATATTTTCATCAACACTAGATTAGATAAACAAATTGTGGTATATTTATACAATGGAATATTATAAGACAACAAAAACAAACAAACCACTACCATATGCCACAGCATGGGTGAATTCTACAAAATAATATTTAGTGAAAGAAGCCAGATAAAAAAGCATATACTGTATGACGTAATTTAAATAAAGTCCAAAATCAGGCAAATCTAATCAATTTGGAATGAAGTCAGAACATTGGCTACTTTTTAGGGGGTGGTGTCTAGG
Organism: Piliocolobus tephrosceles; assembly: GCF_002776525.5. Taxonomy (NCBI): domain Eukaryota; kingdom Metazoa; phylum Chordata; class Mammalia; order Primates; family Cercopithecidae; genus Piliocolobus; species Piliocolobus tephrosceles. The sequence goes on from NC_045440.1 coordinate 128,395,481, forward strand.
AGAAGGCAGAAGGAAAAGTTCTGGAGTGCTGGTAATTTTCTAATCTTTGATTTGTATGGTGGTTACTTGAATGTGTCATTTTTTGTAAAATTACATCAAGCTGTACAAGTAGGACTTCTACACTTTCCTCTGTTCATGCTATATGTCACTAAAATGTTTGTTTGTTTTTTAAAATAGAGATGAATGGCATTCCAGGCAGGGAGTTAGCATAATAAAGACATGGAGGGGGAAATAATGTGGTATGTGGAAAATGACAAGTAGCTCAATGTTGCTGGAATATAAAACTAGGAGTGGGTTATAGAAGGGCTAAGGCTGAAGAGTTGTCAGTGGGCAGGTGATGGAGGTGTCACACTAAAGAGCCTGGAACATCTGCTGAGGGCAATTAGGAAACACCAGAGGAGCCCAAGCAAGAGCTACATAGTAAGATTTAAAATTTAAAAAAATATTGTGTCAATCCTTGTGAAGGGGGTCTGAAATAGACACAGGGAGATTGGTTTAGATGCTCTTGCAAAAATCCAGATGAGAGATGGTGAAACATTGAGTCAGGGCAGTGGTTGTGAGGCTATTAAAAGAGTGTGATTTGAGAAATAGTTAGGAGACAATATTAGTAAAACTTTATTGGATGTGGGAGGCAAAGAAAGCAGAGTTGGGATGATTCTTAAATTTGTAACACAAATGACTGCATGACTGGTCGTTCTATCAAATGAGGCAGTGAAATCCAGGTAGAGTTCAGGAAAGGGGCAAAAGACAAGTTCAGTTTAGACAGTTTGGACAGGTTTACCAGATAAGGCAGCACTCAAGTCAAGGGGGATTCTTTGGGAGTTATTTTGGTGTGCCCTATTTCCTGGAATCGATGACCAATTTAAATGCCAGGTCTCTGATGTTCTCTACAATTACTGTTTGGTTTTCTTGCCTTTTCTGGTCACAGTGCACATTCAAGACACAAAGCCACGGTTGTCAACAGCGGATCCAGCAGCACCGCGGCCCTGGGGCCTGAAAGACTTCATCTTGCTTTCCTCTGCTGCTCCAGACAAAGGCCGTCTTGTACACTATCTATTTCAGTCATTTTTATGAGCGCCGTGGAATATTTTCAAGCTATCCCTTTTAAGCATTATCTCTTGGCAGTTAAGAAAATAGATCCATCGCAAGCACTGGAGTTTCTGAAAAGGAGTTTAAAAATAGCTCCGGGTGCTAGACAGCTGCAGCTATTGGGAAACTGAACCCTTGGCTTGCACTTTTGCTGGTTTTCATTTCAACTTTGCAGCTGGAAATCAGTAGCTCTTCCTCTGTGGGAACAGATGCAAAAGGAAGAAGGCACGAATCAGGGCCCTCTTTTGACTTGGGGTCACACTTGGCAATCTGAATGCTGAGAGGCACCAGGGCAATGGAGAGAGAGCATGTAAAACTCTTGAATTTGAAAAAGCCTATCCAATATTATCTTTATATTTGGAAATGAAAATAAAGCTTGTTGGTTTTGTCATGCAAATTATAGGAAGCAAATCAGATAAAATCCTCTTGGCTGGTAAGAATAGGCAGAAAACACATCAACTGATAACACCACAATGCTTTACATGCATTCTTTGACTACGCTATGAAGTGATTGTTATTGCCATTTCCATCTTATAAGTGAATGAGAAAGGAAATTGAAGAAGAAAGTGCCTGGCCACAGAGCCAGGGAGGTGGGAGGTGGGGTTGTCACACAGTCAGGCTCCAAAGCCCCTGCTCCCAGCCATTGCACTCTACCGCCTTTCAACTGGGGATGCATGCAATGCTCATGTTTCTCAAAAGGGAGCTTGGGTGTTTAAAAGTAGAAGACTCCAGGAATAGACATGAACAAATCTCTATTTTAAGCCCAGCTATACCATGATGCCACTCAATACATTTTTGCTGAGTAAATGAAGGATTGCATTTTAAATAAATAAAGGAGGACCCTTAGCCTCTCTTTCTGTTTGTTTTTGTGATTGTTTTTCTTTTTCTTTTTTTTTGCGACGAGGTCTTGCTCTGTTGCCCAAGCTAGAGTGCAGTGGTGCAAACACGGCTTACTACAGCCTCGACCTCCCAGGCTCAAGTGATCCTCCTACCTCAGCCCCGCAAGTATCTGGGACTACAGGCGTGTGCTACCGCACCTGGCTACTTTTTGTATTTTTTGTGAAGATGAGGTTTCATCATGCTGCCCAGGCTGGTCTCGAACTCCTGAGCTCAAGTGATCCACCTGCCTTGGCCTCCCAAAGTGCTGGGATTACAGGCATGAGCCACTGGGTCTGGCCCCCTTAGTCTCTTTGAGATTCTGTTTCTTTATCTGTAAAATGAATATAATGATGTATTTTGGTAGGCTTCACAAAACTTCCAAGGATCAAATGAGATAATGAGCTTTTTACAGTAGTGAAATAGCCTGGAAATTCATTCCTAGTTAATTCAACCAGTGGTTATTGAACACCTACTATGTGCTTGGAGCTGCATATATATCAGTAAATTAAGGAAATAGAGTCCCTGCTTATGTTCTATCAGGAGGAGATAAAAAATAAACAGACCTACTAAGTAGGTTAAAATTCTGAAGTATGTTGTGATATATCCCTTAAATGATGAGGGAATATGGAAAAGAAAAAAAAAAGTAAAGTGGTGTAAGCATGATTGACATGGGGATGGGCTGGAATCTAAAACCAGGTGCTCAGAATAGGCCTCACAGAAAACGTGATGTTGCACTGACATTTTACGGGGAAGGAGTTAGCTCTGTGGTCATCTGTGAAGAGTGTGGAAAGATGCCTGCTGTGTAAGGGGAAGTCAGTGAGGAGGAGTTCAGGGCTTTGTATGGACTTGAACTCTGCTCAGAAAGAGACAAGGCCCACCGGAGGACTTGGCATGACCTGGCACGTTTTAAGGGGATTATGGCAGCTGCTGTGTTGAGAATGGAGGTAGATGGTAACGGCAGGAACAGGGGATGAGAACAGTTCCAGAAGTGAGGCAGGAAGTGTCACCTTCTGTATACATTTTGAAGAAAGAGCCAGGGGATTATGATGAAACTGGAGGAAAAGCTAGAGAATGAGCTCCAAAATCCAAGGAAGGAAGTGGACCAGGGCAGAGGGAGCATTAGATCATATTGACAGATCTGGCCAATGATGGCTGTGGCTACCTGGGAGATTTGCTGTGGTCACTGTTGACCTTGACAAGCGCTATCTTGCTGGAGGGTGGGCGTGGACACTGACTGGAGTGGGTTGAAGGAAGAAAGGAAGGAGAGAAACTGGAGGCAGAGAAAAATAGGAGTGTGTTTCTCAAATTTTTATTTTTAATTGTTGTAAAATGCATATGAAAGTGACCATTTTAACCATTTTTAAAGTGAGCATTTTAACCATTTTTAAAGCACACAATTCAGTGGTGTTAAGTACATTCACAGTGTTGTACGACCACCCTCCAGAACTTTTTCATCTTGAATAATGAAAATTCTACATTCATCAAAGAAGAACCCCCATTTCCCACCAGCCCTGGGCAAAACATCATCCTACTTTCTTTTGCTATGAATTTGACTACTCTAGGTACCTCTTGTAAGGGGAATAGTATAGTATTTGTCGTTTTGTGTTTGGTTTGTTTCACTTAGCATAATATGTTTGAGATTCAACCACGTGTTAGAATTTTCTTCCTTTTCAAGGCTGAATGATAGTTTTGTGTTTGGTTTATTTCACTTAGCATAATATGTTCAAGGTTCAACCGTGTGTTAGAATTTCCTCCCTTTTCAAGGCTGAATGATATTCCATTGTATGGATTATACTGCATCTCATTTATCCACTCATCTATTGATGGGTGACACTTGGGTTGCTTCTGCCTTTTGGCTATTGTGAATAGTGCTGCTATGAACATGGGTGCACAAATGTCTCTTTGAGACCCTGCGTTCAATTCTCTTGGGTATATACCCAGGAGTGGAATTGCTGGATGAGGCAGAGAAAAGTTTTACTGCAAAGGGAAGAAATAAAATGGGGTGTAGTCTGCAGAGGAAGGGAGAGACACAAAAAGACTTCTGGTTTTTGATTTTAAAAGATGTGAAAATGGGAGAAATAGCCTGTTTTCATTTGATAAGACTGACCTGGGCCGGGCATGGTGGCTCACACCTGTCATCCCAATACTTTGGGAGGCCAAGGCGAGTGTATCACCTAAGGTCAGGAGTTCGAGGCCAGCCTGACCAACATGGCGACACCCCATCTCTACTGAAAATACAAAAATTAGCCTGGCATGTCGTCCCAGCAAAGCTAGAAGAAAGTGAGTTTCTCCTTCCCAAAGTTCTGTTCCAGTGATTGGTTATCTGTGACCCCAACTACCAGTATCTGTGATACTTTGTCCAAGTCTTCCTCCATGAAGCCAGGGGCAGGGGCAGCCCTACCCAAACCTTACAACTAAGAACAGAGGAGGGATAGTTCTCCTAGGAAAGTCAGAATTTGTTACAGAAGAATGGAAAATGAATGTGGACAGACAAGAAAAATAGAAGATATTTATTAGTTTTTTATCTTCATTATAATAATGAAGAGAGAGACTCGGAAAAGTTACTTGACTTATAACTAGAGTGGTAGAGCTGGGTTTTGAATTCAATGGCTAGTATTTTAAAAAATTTTTATTTTGAAATAACTATAGATTGACAGAAAGTTGCAAATATATATATGTATATGTGTGTGAGAGAGAGTGTGTATGTGTGTGTGTGTATACGTATATCCAAGGAGGGTCTATGTACCCTTCACCCAGTTTCCCACTGAGTATCCTGATGTGTGATGATAGTACAATATCAAAACCAGAAAATTAATATTGGTGCAATCCACAGAGTTTATTCAGATTTCACAGGTTTCACTTGCACTTATTGTATGTGTGTGTGTGCCCATGTGCGTGTATAGTTATATGAAATTTTATCACATGTGTCATTCACATAACCATCACCACAGATAAGATAGAGAACCATTTCATCACAACAAGGCTCCCTTGTTCTACCTCTTATAGACTTATCTCCTCTCCTTCCTCATCCCTAACCCTGGAAACCACTGATCTATTATTCTCTATCTCTATAATATTGCCATTTCAAGAATATTATAAAAATTCAAAAGGTTAAAATATGTAACTTTTGAGATTGGTTTTTTCCACCCAGTGTAATTCTCTTGAGATTCACCCATGTTGGCTGTACTAAGAGTTTATTCCTGTTGATTGCTGCATAGTATTTCATGGTATGGATGTTTAACCATTCACCCATTGAAGGACATCTGGGTTGTTTCTAGGTTTTAGATATTTCCAATAAAGCTTCTATGAACACTCATGTATGGGTTTTTGTGTGAACTTAAGTTTTCATTTCTCTGAGATAAATGCACAAATGTGCAAATGGTAAGTGCATGCTTAGTTTTATAAGAAATTGGCAAGCTATTTTCCAGGGTGACACTACCATTTGACATTTTCACCAGCAGTGTGTAAGTGATCCAGTTTCTTTACATCCTCACTAGCATTTGGTGTTATTGCTATTTTTTATTTTAGCCATTTGTAATAGTTATATCATAATAACTCGTTGTAGTTTTAATTTGAATTTTTCTAATGGCTAATGATGTTGAACATATTTTCATATGCTTATTTGCCATCTGTACATTTTCTTCTATGAACCGTTTATTTGTGGTTTTTGGCCCATTTTATAATTTGATTGTTTCGTCTTCTATTGTTATGTTTTGAGAGTTCTTTATATAGTCTAGATACAAGTCTGTTAGATGAATATGTGGTTTGCCAATATTTTCTCCCAGTCTCTAGTTTATTTTTTCATTCATCAGCATTTTGTAATTTTTATCAGAGGCATAGTATATATATTTATACCTAAGTATTTTATTTTCTTTGAAGTGATTGTAAATGTTATTGTTTTTAATTTCAGTTTCCCCATGTTCATTGTCAGAATATACAAATGCATTTGATTTTTTTGTGTTGATCATGTATTCTGTGACCTTACTTGATTCACTTATTAATGCGAGGAGGTTTATTTTAGTTTATGTTTTTTAGATTCTTTGGGACTGTATAAATAGACAATCATGTCATCTGCAAATAGAGATAAATTCTCTATCTCTATTTGCAGATAAATAAATAAATTCTTTCTTTTCAATCTATATGTCTTGTCTTTCTTTTTCTGGCTGTATTGCACTGGCTAGAACTTCTACTACCCTGTTGAAGAAGATGTTGAAAGCTGACGTCTTTGTCTTATTCCCAATCTCAGTGGGAAAATGTTCAGTTGGCACCATTAAGTATGATACTAGTTTTTGTTTGTTTGTTTGTTTGTTTGTTTTTTGGTAAATGCTTTTTCATGAAGTTGAGATATTTTTCTTCTATTCCTAGTTCAGTGAGTTATTTTTGAAAAATAGGGATCATACTTTGCTTTCACAGGGTTGCTGTGATGATTCTAGGTGAAACATAACTAAAAGTTTATGGCTATTGTAGGCCCTCAAATAAGGTTTAGAAAAGGAACCTTTGGACAACATTAAGGTGAGTCATCACAACTTAACGTGAAACCTTCTGTAGACAAATTATCTCATATTTTCACTTCTTCTAGATATCTCTTCTGAAGAAGCATTGGCTCATGTCCCAGAGATTTATATACAAGGAAGTTTACTGCAACCATGGCTGCAACAGAAAAGCCATTATGTACCACAGTATCTATTTAGCCATTTGTCTATCTTTAGATAGTCTGAATGCCTAAAGATAGACAAATGGCTAAGTAGAAATTGTGGTACATCCATACAATGGAATACCATGTCGCCATTGACAAAACATCAAGATTCTACGGACCAACATGGAAAGAGTGTCAAAGCTGGGCATGGTGGCTCACACCTATAATGCCAGCACTTTAGGAGACCGAGGTGGGCATGTCACCTGAGGTCAGGAGTTCAAGACTAGCCTGGCCAACATGGTGAAACCCTGTCTCTTCTAAAAATACAAAAATTAGCTGGGCATGGTGGCGGGCACCTGTAGTCCCAGCTACTCAGGAGGCTGAGGCAGGAGAATTGCTTGAATCTGGGAGGTGGAGGTTGCAGTGAGCTGAGATTGTGCCGCTGCACTCCAGCCTTGGCAACAAGAGTAAACTCTGTCTCAAAAAAAAAAAAAAAAAAGAGAGAGAAAGAAAGAGTGCAAGACACAAGGTTAGGTGAACAAAGGAAGTCTCAAAACAGAACAATCTGATTTTATATTTATAAATGAGGTAATATATAAATAGGGTTGATAAATTTATACTTCTATTTACAATACATATAATATATAAGTATATATTTTTAAAACCCCATCATATATTGTAAACATATTCCTAAGTGCATAGGAAAAGGCCTAGAAGGACTTGACACTCATTTGTTAACATCGGACATCCTTCGGGAAATGAATGGGATTGGGTAGAGTACAAACGGGTACAAAAGATCACTCTAAAAAACTTTGTAAATACATTTGGTCTTTTAAAAATTTTTTTACAATGATGATGTTTATGCTTACTATCTGTTTACCTAAATAAGACTCAGATAGTATGGGGCAGGGAGTAGCAATTTCTAATGGTAAAATTTCAGACAATTGTTGTCCATAGTCACTGGGACCCAGAATTCCTGAGCTCCATTTGTTCTATTGTTGGCTGCGATATTAGTTGTATGATTTTGGACAAGTCACTTTCTCTCTCTGGGCCTCAGATTCCTCTTGTAACAAGGAGATTAAACTAGAGTACTGATGGATAAGCATTTTTATTATTCACATTTAAACATCTGACCTCTCTTTGCAAATAGGTTTTTGTGTGTGGAAGCCTTATGTATAAAACAGAAGAAAGCATGTCAACAACCCAACCATTTGTGCCCTGGATCCATTTTAGCACTAACATTTTCTGACTGAAGTTGAAGGCAGTGAACCCAAAGCCACCCGTCAGAGCTATACTGCCTCCCAGCTGAGTGAAAAATAACGGGGTGGGCCGGGTGCAGTGGCTCATGCCTGTAATCCCAGCACTTTGGGAGGCTGAGGCGGGCGGATCACGAGGTCAGGAGATCGAGACCAGCCTGGCCAACATGGTGAAACCCCGTCTTTACCAAAAATACAAAAATTAGCTGGGCTTGGTGGCACGCACCTGTAATCTCAGCTACTCGGGAGTCTGAGGCAGGAGAATTGCATGAACCCGGGAGTCGGAGATACAGTGAGCCAAGATCCCCACTGCACTCCAGCCTGGCAACAGAGCAAGACTCCGTCTCTAAATAAATAAATAAATAAATAAATAAATAAATAAATAAATAAATAAATAAACTGGGTGATTTTAAGTGACCCACAGAAGCTCAGGAGTGACAGTTGCTCTCATAAAATGTGTCCCTGAGCATTAAGCCCTGGTGTTGGCAGGGTCTGATAGCTCAGGGACTGTTTGAGCTCCAAGGAGATCATTACTGTTTCTAGAGAGTTCTGTGAGGATCCCAGGTCTTTGGAAGAACTATCCATTTGTGGTTTTTAGGAGAATCAGGTCCTAGATGACTGAAGCTATAGCCCATGACCCAGAGCTATAGCTTTACCGCTTTGGGCTGCAGCAGGAAGGCAAGGCCACCTGGGGAAGCTGAGGGCAAGAGTAGAGGTCAAGTGCAACAAACAGCATGCTGTGAAATATGAGAAAGGCTCATAGAATCTTTTCTTCGAAATGAAAAGCACCATCTTGACTTCTGTGGAATTGGCTCCAGCCTTCTTTGGCTATAACAGACATGATAAGGATCATTTTGCCTCCTTTAGGAGCAGAGCTAGATGTCCCACAATTCTCTGCATTAGTTGAGCCCGCGGATGGTAACAGCCATGGTCTGAGTTATAAACAACAGAACATCACCCAGAAAACAGCCTGGGCCCTGTGCTTTTGGGATTCTATTTGCACCTGGTCCGAACTGGCAAGACTCAAACTCAGAAAGAGGGTAGTCCCTGAGAGGGGAAAGGTGAATGTGCAGGGCCACTCTGGCCCAAGTCTTCTCTCTCTGTGGATCGAAGCAGAAGGTAGGAAGCCGGTGTTTTCTACCTCCCTGCCTTTCCCTGCCTTTCCTTGCCCATTTGTGGGATGGAGAGGTGGGGGCCCGGGTGAATGACCTGTTATAGCTCAGGTCCACACTCCTACCAAGGCACACCAGCCTGGAGGGCGGGAGACCTGGGCTCAAGCCCCAGTTGGGCCACTTTCTCATTGAGGCTAGTCACATGCCTTTCTGGGTTCTCAGTTACATTGTTTTTAAAAAGACCATTAGATTAGATACCTTTAAAGATCCCTGCCAGTAACCCACAGTGATTCTAGAACTAGATTGCAAGAGCCTGGCTGGGTTCCACTTATTTGGTAAAAGGAAAGGAGTAAGCTATAATGAAGAAATGTTTAAGTGTGTGGAAGCTGGAATTAGATTTCCTGAGTTCAACTCCTGACTCTCCTTTACTTACTGTGACTTCTGAAGCAAGGTTTTTAATATTTCTGAGCCTCAGTTTCTACACTGGCAAAATGAGAATAAGAGCTGTAGTTGATGCTGTTGTTGTAAGGGATGCAAGTGATCACCTGCATGAAGCTTCAGGATCCAACAGAGTAAATATTCAATAAGACTTAGCTTATTTTTTTGTATTTCCCCAGTTTAAGATTGTAACAGGAACTGGCTAAAATTACTTATTGATGAAACAATGCCCCTTACCATAGATTCAATTATCCTACAGGCCAAATCATGTGCCCATAAGGTTAATTCATTTATTCAATACTAATTAACCAATATGTATTGAACACTGTAAGTCTGGCAGGCACTGTGACAGGACTAAGGATGCAAAGGCATCAAGATCTTATTATAGGGCCCAGCGCGGTGGCTCATACCTGTAATCCCAGCACTTTGGGAGGCTGTGGCGGGCGGATCACTTGAGGTCAGGAGTTCAACACCAGCCTGGCCAACGTGGTCTTGTTGGCCATGACCAGCCTGGCCAATATGGCCAACATAGAAACCTCGTCTCTGCTAAACACACACACACACACACACACACACACACACACACACACACACAAATGGCTGGGCATGGTGGTGCATGCCTGTAATCCCAGCTACTTGGAAGGCTGAGGCAGGAGAATTGCTTGAACCCAGGAGGCAGAGGTTGCAGTGAGCTGAGATGGAGCCACTGCACTCCAGCCTGGGTGACAGAGCGAGACTCTGTCTCAGAAAAAAAAGCTCTTATGATAGAACTTACTCTAATAAATACTCTAATAAAACCTAATTTGGAACACACCTTACTAATAAACATTTATTAAGCATTTATGGAGTTCAGAGAACTGTCCTGTTGTTGTTGGAGATTCAGTATGATGAATCATTTCCTCCACAAAGATTTTAGAATTTCAAAAAGGAAACAAACACATACTTATGAAGCAACTTAACATGAATTTCATGGCCTTCTCTTATGATCTCCAGGGGTGACTAATTTGGACATTTGTGATATGATGAGCATTTATGTGTCATGAGCATCTCACAGAAGCTCCTGTGGTAGTCACTAGTATTAACTCCATTGCAACCTGGGTAACATGGCAAAACCCCGTCTCTACAAAAAACAAACAAACACCACAAAATTAGCCAGGCATGGTGGTGCATGCGGTAGCCCCAGCTACTCAGGAGGCTGAGGTGGGACGATTGCTTGAGCCCAGGAGCTTGAGGCGCAGTGAGCTGTGATCATGCCACTGCTCTCCAGCTTGGGTGACAGAGTGAGATCCCATCTTGAAAACAAAAGCAAAAACTCCATTGCATAGAAAAAAGGAATTCACCTGTGAGAGGGTAGGTAACTTGTCAAGGGTCACACAGTTGGCAAGGAGAGGGTTGTCCTCTCTTTAGTATACCCCGCTGTATTAGTTAACTTGAGCTGCCATAAGAAAGCACCACAAACTGGGTAACTTAACAGAAATGTGTTGTCCCTTCTAGTTCTGGAGGCTAGAAGTCCAGATCAAGGTGTCAGTAGGGTTGGTTCCTTCTGAGGGCTGCAAAAGAGAATCTGTCCCAGGCTTCTCTCCCAGCCCCTGGTGGTTTGCTGGCAATCTTTGATGTTGGGCTTGTAGATGCATCACACTGATCTCTGCTTTCAGCTTCATGTGGCATTCCCCCCGTGTGCATGTCTGTCTCTGTGTCCAAGTTTCCCCTTTTTATATGGATACAGTCATACTGGTAAAGAGGTCACCCTTATGGCCTCATCTTAACTTGATCAACTGCAAAGGCACTATTTTCAAATAGGGTCACACGCGCAGGTGTCGAGGATTAGGACTTGAACATTTTGTGGTGGGGAGACACAATTTAACCCATTTGAGGCTTTGGTATCTCTCACCTGCAGTTCTTTCACTTCCTCCGTGAGACAGCTTCAGGCAGCTTAGAGTTGGATCTCCTCCTTGACATTCTAATCTGCTGACAGCCAACTGCTCGTCAGGGGTCCTATGCTTGCTGATGAAGTTCCTGATGGTGCCAGGCACTCTCCCCATTGAAACAGGCCCGCTGGCACGATGAGAGGGCTGGTAAAGAAGGCACCTCACCTTCTACAAACCAAAGTGTAACAGCAATAAGATTAATATAGCAAAGACTATTTATTTATCAGTTATTATCTGCTAGGCACTGAGTTAAGTATTTTTCATGCACAATCTATTTATTCCACACAGCAATCCTAAAAGATAGGAATCACTATCTCATTTCACAGATGAAAAAAACATGAAGCTCACAGAGATTAAGTCCAAAGCCACTGACTATTTGTGGCCAGGAGTTCAAGACCAGCCTGGGAAAAATAGCAAGATCCCATCTTTACAAAAAAATTTAAAACATTTTAACTGAGTATGATGGTGCATGCCTGTAGTCCCAGCTACTTGGGAGACTGAGGCAAGAAGATTGCTTGAGCCCAGGAGGTCAAGGCTGCAGTGAGCTATGATCACACCACTGTATTCCAACCTGGGTGACAGAGTGAGATCCTGTCTCTAAATAATTGGTAATAATAATAATAACAATAATAACAATAACAGATATTAGCAAATACTGCTTTACTACGTTGCCTCCTTTCCATGGAACTTTTGGGTTAAATAACACCCTTTCCCCCTCCCCCTAGTATGGTTGATCTGAGACTCTTTCCAAGCCTTATTAGTTCATATCCTGGGGCTATGGATGAAGTCAGTGAATTCTTAGAGTGGTTAGGGCAGTAGCCACAGGCAATGTGACCTTGGCAAGGCCCGGAAGAGGATGCCTGTCCCTAAGGATCCTTCCAGTGCTGCTTTCCCTGAGCTGTGGGACCTTCACACCGTCGCTGCCTTGTGTGGGGACTAAAGTAAGCCCATGGTTTATTCTTGAGGTTGTTCTTGACATTGCTGTAGAAAATACCATTGTTTCCATTGTTCTAGAAAGTGGGCTGGGCCAGCACAGTGGCTCACACCTGTAATCCTAGCACTTTGGGAGGCCGAGGCAGGTGGATCACCTGAGATTGGGAGTTCGAGACCAGCCTGACCAACATGGAGGTACCCTGTCTCTACTGAAAATACAAAATTAGCTGGGTGTGGTGGCCCATGTCTGTAATTTCAGCTACTCAGGAGGCTGGGGCGGAAGAATCGCTTGAACCTGGGAGGCGGAGGTTGCGGTGAGCTGAGGTCGCGCCATTGCATTCCAGCCTGAGTACAAAGAGTGAAACTCTGTCTCAAACAAAAAAAAAAAAAAAAGAAAGAAAAGAAAATAAGTGGGCTGGGGCAACCTTTCCCGGGGAGTGAGGCCTTGGGCAGTGACTGAGCAAAGGCCGGGAGCAGGGAAAACAGAAACAGGGCTGCTGAGACTCAAACCTAGACCCTCTGCTGTCTCTATCATGTAATTCTCTGATTATAAAAGCAATCACTGATTATTTGTTTAAAAACACAAAAGTGTTTCTTCTTTTCACAATCTTAACCATGTTGGTGCATAGAATTCCATATTGCTTCCATTCACATATAAAAATTATTAGTAATTTATCAAAAAGATCATTTTTCAAAGGATATGATTTTTCATCTGCTTTGGTCACTTAATGATATGAAGTATCATGTCCTGTCTCTGCAGAAGGCCCTCCCTCATTCTTCTGAATGGTTGCACAGGATTTAATTGTTTCATTGTGTGGGTAAAGCACAAATTGTTTAGGTTGTTAACGACAGACATATTATTTCCTACTTTTTGTTCTTAGAAACAAGGTTAAAATACGTTTTTTTTGTTTTTTTGTCTTTTTTTTTGAGACAGGGTCTCACTCTGTCACTCAGGCTGGAGTGCAATGGTGCAATCGTAGCTCATTGCAACCTCAACCTTCCAGGCTCGAGGGATCCTCTCACCCCAGCCTCCCAAGCAGCTGGAATTATAGGCATGTGCCATCATCATGACTGGTTGATTTTTTGGTTTTTGTAGAGATGCGGGGGAGGACGGGGTCTCACTATGTTGCCCAGGCTGGTCTCAAACTCCTGACCTCAAGACTCCACCCTCCTCAGCCTCCCAAAGTGTGAGGATTACAGATGTGAGCCACCTCACTCAGTCAAAATTCTTGTACATACATCTTTGTCTTCTTGCCCAATTATTTCTTTCTTTTTTCTTTCTTTTTTTTTTTTTTTTGAGACGGAGTCTCACTCTGTTACCCGGGCTGGAGTGCAGTGGCCGGATCTC
>NC_045440.1:128409199-128454726 GCF_002776525.5 Piliocolobus tephrosceles
CCCAGCTAGTTTTTTTGTATTTTTTAGTAGAGACAGGGTTTCACCGTGTTAGCCAGGATGGTCTCGATCTCTTGACCTCGTGATCCGCCCGTCTCGGCCTCCCAAAGTGCTGGGATTACAGGCTTGAGCCACTGCACTCGGCCACCCAATTATTTCTTTAGGATTTATTGTTAAAGTGAAATTGCTAGGTCAAAGGGCACACCTATTTGCAAGTTAAAAATCTGAATGTTCATTTCCAGATTGACTTCCACAAATGTTAGATATGGTAACATTCTACCACCAATAGTATTGAGGACTGCCTGTTTCCCCTCCTCTGCCAACTAAGCATTACACATTTAACAGAAGAACAAAACCATGTCTGATTGTAAATTTTGTTTTAAAAATTATAAGTGGAAGTGACTGTATATTTATATTTGTTTGGACATCTATATGTCCTCTTCTGTGGCTACTGTTTATGTTGTTTCTCAACAGGGATGTCCTCATTGAATCCCCAGAAAGTTGCATCCTTAGTGTGTATCTGGACTGTCTTTACCACGACAGGGACCCGTGCATGGCTGGCTTTCAATTATCTGGGGAAAAAGGAACCAGTGACCCTGAGACTCCAAGGTCAGTTTTAATCATTCCTTCATGAATTCTGGCCAATTCATTCATTTACTCTTGCATTCACTTGGAAATTATTCCTGTAGTAATCCATTGCTCTGGTTTACTCATTAATCATTTTTCAAGTCATTATTGAGCATCTGCTGCTTAGGAAATGCCAGGTCCCAGGGGCGGGGGTGGAGACTGGAAGGGAAACCCTCTGTGGTGATTACTCTCCCTGCCTAGAGGTAGAGATCAGTCCCATGAATGGCGGAATTCCGAGCCACTGGGTAGGAGGAATGGAGGGAAAGACTGTGACCAGGGAAGGCTTCCTGGAGGTCACCTGTGAGAGGCTTGGTAGGATTTGGGTATAAAAAGATGGAAAAGGGTCCCAGCAGAAAAGCAGATCCAGGGAAGAATCCCCTTTACAGGTGGAGGAGAAAAAAGTATAAACACAGGCAAAGGTGAGAGCTGTTACGTAGCAGGGAACCCAGCTCTGTGGCATGGGTTTGCCAGGCATGGGGATTTGCCAGGCATGGGGGTGGCTGTAGCAAAGACTCTTTTCTTTTTTCTTGGAGACGGAGTCTCTCTCTGTTGCCCAGGCTGGAGTGCAGTGGGTTGAGCTTGGCTTACTGCAACCTGCGCCTCCTAGGTTCAAGCGATTCTCATGACTTAGCCTCCTAAGAAGCTGGAATTAACAGACTCATGCTACCACACCCAGCTAATTTTTGTATTTTTAGTAGAGATGAGGTTTCGCCATGTTGGCCAGGCTGGTCTTGAACTCCTGACCTCAGATGATCTGCCCACCTCAGCCTCCCAAAGTGCTGGGATTACAGGCGTGAGCCACCGCGCCCCACCAAAGGCTCTTCTTAAAGGAGGTTAATGGAAGATAACGTGAGATTGGCTAGTGGGGTGGGACTTCCTTTGTAACCACCCAGAAACTAGACTAAGGCAGAGCTGTGCTTTAAGAGATTATTCTGGCAACAATGTAGAGGACAGACTGGCAGAAAGACACCTTAGTTAAGACTGTGGCAATAGCCAAGGACAGTAATGAGGAGACCCTGAGTTTGGACACTGATGGGAAAGGCTTGAGGGCTTGGGGAAGTGCGAGGGCCCTGGGCTAAGAAGTGGGTTCCACTGCCATGCTGCCACTGCCTGTCTGTGAAGGGAGGTGGTTTCAGGAGGGTCAGAAGATCAGCTGTTACATAGCAGGGAACCCAGCTCTGTGGCATTCCACTACTCACCAGCTTCTGTTGACCCTCCACTGCTTTCAAGGTGTCGCTACAGGTGTGGGCCAAATACAGAGAGAAGACATGGTCGCAGGCAACAAGGAAGGCAACCAGGGGTAAGGCAGGACTGTACATGAAACCATTGGAGAAGGAGAAGAAAGGGCTGTTGACATATTCCCTTTTCCTACTTCATTTTTTTGACAACTGCAAAACAATTTCATCTTATGGATGCTCCACAATTCATTTCCCAATTTCCCGATGGGTGAAAATTGACAAATTTTTGCTATAAACATTGTTGTCATGGAACTCTTTGTGCACTGAATTTTGATCACAGGCGAGAGTTATTTCTGTAGGGCAGTTTCTTGGTGGTGGAAGAGTGAGTGCATTTTATTTATTTATTTATTTTTGAGACAGAGTCTCGCTCTGTTGCCCAGGCTGGAGTGCAGTGGCGTGGCTCACTGCAACCTCTGCCTCCCAGGTTCAAGCGATTCTCCCGCCTCAGCCTCCTGAGTAGCTGGGACTACAGATGAGCGCCACCACACCCGGCTGATTTTTTGTATTTTTAGTAGAGATGGGTTTCACCATGTTAGCCAGGCTGGTCTCGAACTCCTGACGCCAGGTGATCTGCCTGCCGTGGCCTCCCAAAGTGCTGGGATTACAGGAGTGAGCCACCGTGCCTGGCTGAGTGTGTGCATTTTAGATTTCGAGAGCTTTTGCTGAATCACTGTCTGTAAAGGATTATCTTTATTATTCGGATGACTAAATTGAGGCTCCGGGAAATTGTGTCATTTGCCCTCGGCCATATCAATGATATATTTTTATCACTGTTTGAGTCTAGGTGGGTCTATCTTCAAACCTCTATTCTCTCCATTACTCCACTCCATCAGGCTATCAGTTCTTAAAGCTCTTTCCATTGTCTATTATATTTTTCCTTCCCCACCCTGTAACAATCACCAAGAAAAACCCTACAACGAAAGAGGCCTAGGTACACGCCTCTTTCGTTTCTGGGAGACAGAAAAGAAGTGGGGAGGCGAGGCTAGATGCCACTCCACAGGTAGCTCTGGGATGGGGACAGGGCAGCTCCCCAAGATGAGAGCCAGTGGTGGCAGCTTTAACCTGGTAAAGAAACAAGCTGAGCCTCTGCGGTGGAGCAAACAGCTCAGCCTGAGAGGGATCCCTGGGGGCTTCCTTGGAGAAAAACTGGTGGTTTCCCAGACAGCCTGCAACCTTAATCCAGAAAAATCTTTGATGAGGAGTTGTCAGCTTCCGACGCTTCCCATCAGCCAAATTGCCTGGGATTCTCGGGACACCTCTGCCCAAAGGGCTGAGTGCTGATGTCAAAAGCCCTGTTCCTGGGATTCATTACAATTCTGGGCTTCTCTCCTTTTCTGCTTCTGCTCATCCTCCAGCTTCTCCATACCATCCTCATGGAGACTTGAAGTGACAATTCACAAAGCTGGGAGCTTCCCACAGTGAATTCCAGCCTGTGCTTGGTGCCTGTTGTACATGGGACAGAATTGGATGGTGGGTTGGAGTCAGGCTAGGGCTCAAATCCTGGACCTTTCTCTCTGGAACCCAAGGCAAGTGACTCAACCTCTCAGGATTTGTAAGAGGACACTAGTGTGCCCAGTCATAGAGTTACAGGGAAGATTAAGGGCAATCATCACTATTTTTCATTTTCCAGACTCCCCAGGTTGCAGAGGTGACAGCTTCTGACGTTTGATACAGAGGCCAGTGAAAATAAAAATAATGATGGCATTTATGGAAGGCTGAGGTGGGTGGATCACAAGGTCAGGAGATCAAGACCATCCTGGCCAACATGGTGAAACCCCATCTCTACTAAAAATACAAAAAATTAGCTGGGTGTGGCAGCACACGCCTGTAGTCCCAGCTACTCAGGAGGCTGAGGCAGGAGAATTGCTTGAACCCGGGAGGCAGAAGCTGCAGTGAGCTGAGATCATGCCACTGCACTCCAGCCTGGGTGACAGAGCGAGACTCTGTCTCCAAAATAAAATAAAATAAAATAAAATAAAATAACATAACATAACATAAAATAAAATAAAATAAAATAAAATAAAATAAAATAAAATAAAATAAAATAAAATAATGACAGCATTTAAGGACTGCTGACCCTGAGCTAGGCAGTGTTTTAAGTCTTTACATGTATTACATATTTGTTATCTATTGCTCCATAACAAATTCTCCCCAAATGTAAGCAACAAATGTTAAAATGTATTTTGCTTTATTTTCTCACAGTTTTTGTTTTTGTGGATCAGGTGTCTGGGAGCAGCTTGGCTGGGTGGTGCTGGCCCAGGGTCCCTAATGAGGTTGCAGCCAAGATGTCAGCTGGAGCTGCATCATCTGAAGGCTCAACTGAGGCTGCAGGATCCCTTTCCAAGACGATGTCTTGCACGCCTGGCTCATTTGTGCTGGGGGTTAGCAGGAGGCCTCAGTTCTTTGCCATGTGGATCTCTCCAGAGCATTGCTTAAGTGTCCCTATGACATGGCAGCTATTTTTCCCTACAGCAAGTGCTCCAAGAGAGCAAGGCAGAAGTTGCAGGTCTTATATGACTTAGTGTTGAAGTCACACTATGTCATTTCTGCAATATCCTGTTGGGTACACAGGTCAGCCCTATCCAGTATGGGAGGGGCCTATAGAAGGACATAATACCAGGAGGTGAGAATTCCTGGAGCCATGTTGGAGGCTGACTACACATCTATTAACTCATTTAATCCCTGAAATGCATCCAGGGAGGCTTAGAAGAGACCAAGGTGAAGAAGGAGGTACTGAGGGTGGGAGACCAAGAGGAGCAGGGGCAGAGGTTCTAGTGACAGTGCTACACCAGCATCAGCAAGGTGAGCAGGTGCCTTCTTGTCTAATGGAAGTGGTGTCTCCAGTGGAGAAGCCTGGTTAGGAGTGGTTGGTGAGTTATTTCTGGTTGTGTCTCTTCCAAGCCTGACCCTTCAGCCCTGCTGGAGATTCTGTTAGCCACCAAATATGTAAAAGGCTTGACTGCTTAAACCAGTTGAAGAAGGTTCTATTACCTGCAATGAAGATCTGCAATGATGGCTACGAGCTGTTCAGAGCACAAAGGCTCTCATTAGTCTTGCAGATCGAACACCATGAGTATGAGAGAGCCATCAGCATAATGTGAACGGTCCAAGTGCCACATCATCTTAGGTGTTATTCGCAAAAACAGAGCACCTGGAATAAGAGGCGAGAGTGCATTCCTATTCAGGACTGGTCAGAAGACAGCTGGAATGTCAAGTCTAGGGGCTATTTATTTAAGAGAGACAGTAACAAATTAGAGCCTGTCAAGAGGATGGGGCCCAGGATGGTGGCAGAACACAAAACTAAACCCTGAGGCCTAGGAGATGTTTTCTGTGGGGAAGGGAAGACACTGAGGGGGCTGTGGGGCTGTTTTCACGTATATGAAGTGTTTCCTTATGGCATCATGGTGCAGAAGGCTGGAAAGACTCAGGCTCAAATCCTGGTCACTTCCTCTGTGTGGCCCTGGACAGGCCCTGCTATGGTTTGGATATTTGACCTCTCCAACCCCCATGTTGAAATGTGATCCCCAATGCTGGAGGTGGGGCCTAATGGGAGGTGTTTGTGTTATGGTGGCTGATCCCTCATGAATTGCTTGGTGCCATTCTTGCATTGTAATAAACGAGCTCTCACTCTGTTAGTCTTCGTGAGAGCTGGCTGCTAAAAATCCTGGCACGTCCACACTATCCCCGTCCCATTCCTCTCTTGGTATGTGATCTCTGCACACTGGCTCCCCTTCTCCCTCCTGTGAATGGAAGCTTCGTGAGGTCCTTACCAGACCAGAAGGCAGCACCATGCTTCTTGTACAGCCTGCAGAACCATGAGCCAAATCAACCTCTTGTCTTTATAAATTACCCAGCCTCAGGTGTTCCTTTATAGCAACACAAATAG
Organism: Piliocolobus tephrosceles; assembly: GCF_002776525.5. Lineage (NCBI taxonomy): Eukaryota > Metazoa > Chordata > Mammalia > Primates > Cercopithecidae > Piliocolobus > Piliocolobus tephrosceles. The sequence goes on from NC_045440.1 coordinate 128,414,948, forward strand.
ACTAAGACAGGCCCTTAAGTTCTGTGAGTAGCTTATGGCAACAGTAGCATGTAGGAAATGTTTAATGTATATAGGCCCCCTCCTCTTTACCCTCAGCACCCATGAAGGTGTAAGAGACAGATTTGAACTTGCTCTGAAAATGGAATGCAAGCAGTGATTGCCTGCCCTTGGAGGAAATCAAGTACAGGCTGGGTGACCTACTGGACTGTCTACCCTTATTGAGCACTTTTGGAGGCTGTGTCCATGTTAAGCATGGAACATGCATTTTCTCACTTATTCCTATTGATAGTCTTATGAGTAGGTGCTATTATGTCCATTTTGCAGGTGGAGAGACTGAAGCCCATAGAGATGAAATAGCTTGTGAGCGGCATTGTCAGCATTTGAACTCAGCCCTCTCTGACTCCAAAGCCTGTGTTTGTAACCATTCTTGGCTGCCGAAGGCAGGGGAGTGGCAAGTGGTGGGCAGAGAAGGTAGTGGGGTGGGACAAATATTAGGAAGAGCTGGCATGGATGCCTTCTAAGACTCTTTCTAATTCAGAGCTTCAAGATGTTTTGGTTTCCTCGAGGCTGTGAAACAAAGCTCCTGGCACAGACTGTGCCTCAGCCCAGCCTCCCGACCCCTTGCAAAATGTCTGGCACAGCAGCCTGACTTCCCGCTTCTGCACGCCTGGAAGGAACAAGACAGAGAAGGGGCCTCACTGCTCCCCGAATGCCATGGCAGGCCCTCGCAGTGGGGCCCCAGGCAGCCAGCATTGTGCAAGGCGGAGAAGCAGGCCCTGGAATCCTTTCTTTTCCAGAGAATTTACACGCAGGACAAAGAGAGCCATTATCCCCTTGGCTGCCGCGGCTGCTGCCCAGGCCTGTGGCCCAGGTGTCACATGCTGCCGCCATCTCTCAGCCTGCTTTCTGTCTTGTCTGAGGGAACAGAGCTTGGCCTCTGATGCCTTCCCTGACACCTCCCCAGCCCCCTCCAGGCCTTGGTTTCTGGCCACTGCTTTTCTGAAATGAACTGGAATCCTGGTAGACTTGGACAAACCAGAGGCAGTTTTGAGGATGATTGGCCAGGCTGGGGCTTTGGGATGCTGCCGCCGTATCCCTGTGACCACATATGGGCGCCAGCGCTGTCAGTGGGGGCTCTGGCACCCTGCATAGTTTACACCGGGCTCCATCAGGGCTTTCCATTGCCTACAAAATAAAGCAGATTTCCTTCGCTGGGCCTTGCACCCTGCACCGCCCCTCGTTTCCACATTCCGATTACACAGCAACATGGAAGCAGCTTCGGGAGCTTCCTGTCACTCTGCATGAACCTCCCACCTTGGTACATTTGCTTGTGCTTTCCTCTTCACTTAGGTGCCTCTTCCCACCTTCTTCAGTGGCTAAGTCTTCCTCATCCTTCAAACCCAAGCTCAGGTTTCATCTCCAAGGCCTCGGCTCCCCTCCACTGGGCTCCCTTAGAACCTTCATTTGTTACCTGCCATGGGCCATGTGGTGTGCTGGTTATGGGAGGGGCCTCTTGAGCCAGACTGCCTGGGTTCAAGTCCTGACCCTGCCATCTACCCACCGTGTAACCCTGGGCTTCAACTTGTTTGCCTATAAGAGGGAGATGATTGGGTGCTTGTCAGGATTATGTGAAATCACGCCTGTGGTTAGTAAAGCGCTGGGCACAGAGTGAGGGCTCAACAAAGGTGGCGTTATCATCATTTTAGAGAGCATTTATCAAATGCCCTCAGTGTGTCATATCTCAACAAGGCTGGAAAACACGAGGAACAAGATGGACACAGCCTTGCTGCTCAGGGAAGCACGCAAACGGAAGTCCAAGAGACCTCACAGCCCCTGAGATACAGGTTGTGGAAAGGATGGGTCGAGGGGCTACAGAATCAAACTCAGAGAGGGGGGTGGCTCCAGGTGGGATTCCTGTGTCCCCGTCGTTTGGGACAGATCCTCATCTTCCATGTAAGGCTGGGCGGAGGCATTGGTCTTCTTCCTCTCTTCCACCTGTGTTCCTGGCTGCAGAGCACTCATAGGTGGGGTAGAGGACTGCCAGAGGGATCGCAGACTCTCTTGCTCATCACTTTTGTGCCTCTCTCCTGGGTCATCCCTACCGGCACATAAGCATGCAGCACTGTCTCCCCTCTTCAGAAATAACAGCACACTCCCTTGAGCCCACACCCACCTCTGTTCCTCCCCTCCACATACACACTTCTTGACTTTCTTTCCTAACAAATTTCCTCTAAGGATGGGCCTATTCCCAGACTTTATTCCCCACCCTCTCAGGTTCTCCTCACTCTACTCCAATCTGCTTTCATCCTCATTGAACTACTATTTAATACCACGAAGATCTCCAAGGATCTCCATCCTGCCCAAACCACTGGAGAATTTTCATTCTCCTTTTGCTGGGATTTGGTTGTGATTTGATCAGCTCATCTTTGCCTCGTTGTATCGGTTTTCCATTCCCGCAGCAGCAGATCGCCACAAAGTTAATGGCTTCAAACAACACACATTTGGCTGGGTGCTGTGGCTCACGCCTAACACCTTAGGAGGCTGAGGTAATCCCAGCAATTTGGGAGGCTGAGGTGGGCAGATCACCTGAGGTCAGGAGTTTGAGATCAGCCTGACCAACATGGAGAAACCCTGTCTCTACTAAAAATACAAAATTAGCCGGGCTTAGTGGCACATGCCTGTAATCCCAGCTACTTGGGAGGCTGAGGCAGGAGAATCGCTTGAACCCGGGAGGTGGAGGTTGCAGTGAGCCAAGATCGTGCCATTGCACTCCAGCCTGGGCAACAAGAGTGAAACGCTGTCTCAAAAACAACAACAACGAAAACAAAAACAACAACAACAAAACCCATATACATTTATCATTTTACAGTTCCATGGGTGAAGTCGGAGATGGGTCGCTCTAGGCTAAAATGCAGGCAGGGCTGCATTCCTCTCCAGAGGCTCTAGAGAAGAATCCATTTCCTTGCCTTTTCCAGATTCTAGAGGCTTCTGGAGGCTGCTCATATTTCTTGGTTTGTAGCTCTCTTCTTCCATCTTCAAAGCCAGAAACACCAAATATCCCTGTCCATTGTTCAGTAGTCATCTCTCCCTCTGACCTTACCCAGGCAATATTCTCTGCTTTTAAGTCCTACTGAAATAATGCAGGACAGTCTCCCCATTCCAAGGTCCCTAACCTTAACCACATCTGCAATTGCCTCTTTGCCATGTAAGGTCACATATTCACAGGGTCAGGGGATTAGGACCCGACATCTTTCAGGGGTCATTACTCTGCCTACTCCACTGATTCTATAAAACCTTTCTTCCTTTTGTTTCTGGAATGCCATTCTTTCATTGCTTTCCTCCTGCTGAACTGGTTTTAGACTTCTTTACTGGTCTTCCTTCCCATTGTAATTTATAAATGCCAGAGGGCCTTAGAGCTCAGTCCTGAAGGGTTCTCTATTCACCATGCAGGAACTGCTCTCAGGCCATTGGACCTATACATATTCTTAGCTCCTTATCTTCAGTCTCAGTCTCTCCCCTAGCTCCAGATTCAGACTATCAAAACATCTACTTGACATTTCCTTTAGGAGACACCTCAAAATGTGCATTTTCTCATTTAACACCTCAAATTTAACATGTTCAAAGATGAACTCTGTATTGTTTTGAAATATTTTCTTCCTCCTTCTCTTCCTCACCTGAGGAAAAACACCACGGTCTGCCTGGGACCAAAAGTCTAGGGGTCATTCTTTTTAAAAAAAAAATAAAAATAAAAATAAAAATAAAAATAAAAATAAAAAAAGAGTCTCATAATCCCAGCACTTTGGGAGGCCGAGGTGGGTGGATCACAAACGAGGTCAAGAGATTGAGATCATCCTGGCCAACATGGTGAAACCCCGTCTCTGCTAAAAATACAAAAATCAGCCGGGTGTGATAATAGGCGCCTGTAATCCCAGCTACTCAGGAGGCTGAGGCAGGAGAATCGCTTGAACCCAAGGGGTGGAAGTTGTAGTGAGCCGAGATTGCACCACTGCACTCCAGCCTGGCTACAGAGTGAAACGCTGTCAAAACAAACAAACAAACAAACAAACAAACAAACAAACAGGAGTCTAGCTCTGTCACCCAGGCTGGAGTGCAGTGACATAATCTCGGCTTACTGCAACCTCTGCCCCTTGGGTTCAAGGGGTTCCCCTGCCTCAGCCTCCCAAGTAGCTGGGATTACAGGTGCCTGCCACCACGCCCAGCTAATTTTTTTATTTTTAGTAGAGACTGGGCTTCACCATGTTGGACAGGTTGGCCTCGAACTCCTGACCTCAGGTGATCCGCCTGCCTCGGCCTCCCAAAGTGCTAGGATTACAGGCGTGAGCCACCACGGCTGGCCTGGGAGTCATTCTTGACAACATCTTCTTGTGCTCTACTTCCTGGTGAGCAGCATGTTGACTGTACCTTCAAAGTAGGTCTTGAGTCCACCCATTTGTCATCACTGGCCACGAGCATCTTGGTTTCCAAGCCACCGCCTCATCTCACCAGGATTACTGCAACAATCTTCTAAGGCACCTGCTTCCACCTGTGCTGGGCATGGTGGTGCATGCCTGTAGTCCCAGCTACTTGGGAGGCTGAAGTGGGAGGATTGTTTGAGCCTGGGAGGTCAAGGCTGCAGTGAGCTGTGATCGCACTACTGCACTCCAGGCTGGGTGACAAAGTGAGATCTTGTCTCAAATTTTAAAAAAGAAAAAAGAAAAGAAGACAGGAGGCAAAGTCTCTGAGGGAAACCATCTCCATGGCAACCGAGGCCCAGTGGCTGCTCTTGAGGGAAGGCCAGAGGGGGCAGTGGGCTGATGGAGCCTGTGGAGACACCATGGGAAGCAGCAAGTCAGTGTCTACCCTGGCACACAGCTCAGACCCTGAGACCCCTTCCCTGGCATCCACCTCATTGCTCTGGCCTTGGCAGACCCAGCAGATGGGCTCTCAGCAGGACCCTGGAACTCAGCCGAGCCGGGCTCTGCTGGCACAGGACAGCTCTCCACTCTTGAGCCCGACAGAGCTCCCCAGACCAGGAAATTCTGGATCATGAAGCTCAAAGGAACCTTACCAGGTAAAGAGCTACTCTGTAATAGGACTGCAGATGAAAGCCCCAGCATGGTGCTGCCTAGTGCAGTAAGATTACTACAACCCTAGCAGCCAGTCTACCTCTCCCTGGGCACCTGGAGCATGCCTCATCTTCCCCCTCTGCACCGTCACAGTAACTATGGGAACTATGCTATTTATCCCCATTTCAGAAATGTGACCTGAAGGCCAGACAGGGTAAGGGTCTTGTTCAGAGTCACACAATCAAGAAGCACTGAATCTGGGGCTGGGCACAGTGGCTCATGCCTGTAATCCCAACACTTTGGGAGGTCGAGGTGGGCAGATCACCTGAGATCAGGAGTTCGAGACCAGCCTGGCCAACATGGTGAAACCCTGTCTCTACTAAAAATACAAAAATTAGACAGGTGTGGTGGCTCATGCCTGTAATCCCAGGTATTCAGGAGGCTGAGGCAGGAGAATTGCTTGAACCTGGGAGGTGGAGGCTGCAGGGAGCCAAGATCGTGCCATTGCACTCCAGCCAGGGCGAAAGAGTGATATTCTGTCTTAAAAAAAAAAAAAAAGAAAAAGAAAAAAGAAAAAAAAAAAGAAGTGCTGGATCTGGGACTGGGACTCCATAGCCCCCTTCTCTGTTTCTGCTTTATGTCCCATGCACCAACCCTTCCCGGCTATTGGACTCAGGCCCACCTGCACCTCCTCATTAGGCTGCTTGTCACAGAAACCTTTCTTCCCCATGCAGCATGCTACACGGCTTGTCTTGTCCTTTGTGTGCTGTTGATTTTGGGCCATTTTGGAATCACATTTTATCCTACTATTTTGGTAATGAATATACATCACTAACTCTTCTGCCAAATGTCCACTGCGCCCATGCTCTGTGCCAGGTGGGCCATGATGAATAATAACAACGTGAATGCTTACTGGGAAGTGTTTTCTTTGTGCCAGGCTCTGTCCCACGTGCTTCGCGTGAATAGACGCTTTCAGCTCTCACAGTAACCCTCTAGGGTAGGATATTTTGCTGTTCCCATTTTGCAGGTGAGGAGACTGGCTTGGCTTCTAGCTTTTGGACAAGAAAGGAAGAAATATGTATTTGTCGAGCACCTGCGAAGTGCCAGGCCTGCACAGGAAGGAGCATCCCCTCCATTTTTCAGGCAAGCAGGCTTAGGTGCAAAAGAGAAGTGCATGGGAGAGGCAGAGGCTGCCACTCTCGCCCCTGACACTCACTTCCCTCCCTCTGACCTTCAAGGCCATTTCCTCCCCCTTTTTCCACCATAAGTCCTCTGGAGCTGTGTCCACCTCTTAGGTGACAGCGGCAAAGACAGCAAAAGGGTGCCCTGTGACATCATTTCCTCTTTGCCCAGTGAACGTCCTCTCTTCCCGTCCTGAAATTCACTGTGGCGTCTTCCCTGTCTGGGACAGTGCCGTAAGCCCGACCTGACTCTCCTCAGGCCCTCCCCGCTGACTCAGTACACCCCATGTCCCCCATAACCCACCGAGGCCCTGCTGTGAATGAATGAATGAAAAGAGGAGGCTGCCCTTGGGGAGGAGTGACTACCCAGTCCCATCCCTTTCAGAGCCATGTGAGTGATCCAGCTTCCAAGGGAAGAAGCATCCTTTTTGGTTAATTTTTAATTTTTGTGGGTACACAGTAAGGTACATATATTTATGGGTGCATTTTAAAGCTAAAAATTTACTTTATTACTCCTGTTTCTACTACAGAAGTACTCCACGTTCATTGTTGAAAAAATGAGATTTGGAAAAGCTGTGACTAGGGTGAATCTCTTCAGTTCTGAGCCTTAGTTTCTAAAAAAAATGTCTAGGAGGAAACAAAAATAAGTTTCCTAAGCATACAAAGGCTTTGTACTTACAGATCTGCTCATTGCAGTATCATCTGTACCCTTGAGAAGTTAGAAACTGCTACAGGTCCATCAATAAGGGATCAGTTAAAAACTATGGCACATTTGACTGGGCACTGGGGCTCACGCCTGTAATCCCAGCACTTTGGGAGGCCAAGGTGGGTGGATCACTTGAGGTCAGGAGTTCGAAACCAGCCTGGCCAACACGATGAAACCCCATCTCTACTAAATATACAAAAAAAAAAAAAAATTAGCCGGGCGTGGTGGTGGACACCTGTAATCCCAGCTACTCTGGAAGCCGAGGCAGGAGACTCTCTTGAGCCTGGGAGGTGGAGCTTGCAGTGAGCCGAGATCACGCCATTGCACTCCAGCCTGGGCGACAGAGCGAGACTCCGTCTCAAAAAGAAAAAGAAAAACAAAACCAAAAAACTATGGCACACTCATACAAGGTCCACAAAAAAAGTATAATATGAATCCATTGAGTTAGAAACTTGTCCTGGACTTGCCACTGAATGATAAAAGCAGCATTACAATGGATGTCATGGGCATTTTCTACTTGCCTCTCCTATCCACTCTATGTACTGTTGCCAGTGGACTTCCATGCCCTCTAACTCGGGTTGGGTTGACCAGTGGGAGACATCAGCTCATTAGAGATTGGGAGAAGAGTGAGGCGAGAGTGTTTATTCCTCTGACTCCATCTCTGCTGGTTTTCTAGGTCTGGTTGTGACTGTACTGAAGGCTACACTTTCTGACAGGCTCTGATTTGCAGTAACCACTCCTTCTAACTGCCTTTCAGCCCTAAGGGTGTTAATGGTTCTCCCCCATTGCTAGTGCTGATGTACTACGCTATTCCTTGCTGGTTTTCCTAACCTCTGCCCACATCTATGTAAATAGTTCCTTTATTAAACTCTCCTCAGTTACCCGGTTGAATATTCCATCTCCTTCTGCCAAGAGCCCAACGAATACAATAACAGAGTCCCATGTAGGTAAATTCATATCCGTTCATACATCCAATGAGAGAGGTCTGGAAGAATGTTCATGAAAATATTACTGTTTCAGTGTGTTGGGATTTGGGTGGGTTTTTTTTTCTTCTTCTTCTTCTTTTTGCTTTTTCTGAAATGCCTAACCTTTTCTACAATAAGCAAGGATTATCTTTGAGTTCAGAAAACTAAACAAAACAAGCAAAACAGTTGTTGTAAAGGTCAGATGAAAGCAGGACATGACAAGAGTTTTGTACATTAGGACTTGCCATTCAAACTTAAGGTCCCAGTGAGTGAGCCAATTGGTCCAAAGATCTCTAGGACGTTTGCACTGAGATCCAATTCCTGATGTCCTCAAGATAAAGGCTGATTTCCCTCCAGTGAGAGTAAGTCAAATGTGAATGAACCAGTCCAGCATCCCTGGTTTTTTCATTCCAGAGCATCTCAACAAATAGTCAAGTTCAGACCAGTTCTTCTCCAGTAGTCTGCCCCGACCTGCCCTCCAGGTCAGTGAGCCACCCGCCCTTCCCAAGCCCCTTAATGTTCAAGGGCAGAGAGGGCCTGATGAAACCCAGGGCGATGGATTTGCAGTGAAACTGCCCCTCTGGTCTCATGGGTCAGCATGTCTGTGCCAAAGTGAAAGAGATGACTTCCAAAGGAATGCCTTCTTTTTCATAGAACTTGGCAATGAATTAATCATTGTTTATCGGGGCTATGTGATCCTTGGTCCCAGTAATGGTGCTAAGACATAAATCACAGCTCTTTAGGGGTGGGGTTGAGAAGGGGCCCAGGATAGCTCTAAAGCCCCGTTCTTCTAATATGAAAAAAAAAATCCTTGTTGTCAGGCGGCTGGGAGTGGACTCTGGGCTATTTATAATCTGCTGCTGCCGAGCTAAGGCATTTCTGCAGCTGGGGCTGGGAGATAATCAGCAGTTTTCTTTTTCTTTTTTTTTTTTCTCGAGCCAGGTCTGCAAAAGAGACCCATCTCCCCTGACAGTCCACCCCAGCTCAGGCTAGCCCAGCTCAAGCGCTTTGCCCCAGGTCCTCTGAGCCTGGCCTCCCTCACTTGGTTTTAGCTTCCAAGAAAGCAAAGGGTGCATTTAACAGTAGAAAGGCCAAAATATCTCAGCTCAGATTTGAAGGCGAGGATTGTGACCTGCTGGCAGATGGATTTGCCTAGAACTAGCCTGTGGAATGTCCAAGGAACTTGGCACAAAGGGTCTTTCAGAGCTATGGGGAAGGGGTCCATGCCAAGGACTCCATTCTCTTCTCTCAGAAGTTGCTCCAGATAGAAAAACAGGATCCCAGGGAGGGCAAACACCAAAGTACTCCCATTGTAATATCTTGGCAGGAGAACAAGCATAAAGGCAAAATTTCTGGAATAGGGCTCAGAAGACCTGAGTCTTAGCCCTGTTTTCACCATGACAGACTAGTGACATACTGGTGATGAGGGGCAGGCATCTTCAGGTCTTTGGATCTTAGTTTCCTCATCTATAGGGTTCTGGGAGACTTGGATTACTGCTGGCTCAAGGATCTCTAACATTCTAATGAATTTTGAAATTCACTCTTTGGTTCATCCATTCTTCCTCACCAAGTATTTACTGAGCTCCTACCACGTATCAGGTTGGCCTTGGTATTGTGGATAAAAGGATGCTAAGAAAGCCATTGTTCTTGTCTCATGGAGCTTGCTCTCTGGTTGGGGAAAAAATAAATCAATTAAATAAACACTATGTGCGCACGTATGTGTATTCCTGGATTGAATACGGTCATCCTCCCAAATTCACGTCCTTCTAGGAACTTCAGAATGTGATCATATTTGGAATAGGGTCTTCACAGATGTAACTGGTTAAGATGAGGCCATACCAGAGTAGGGTGGGCCCTAAATCCAGTATGGCCGGTATCCTTAAAAGAAAGGGAGAAGAGACATGAAGACAGACACACACACAGGGAGAATGACAGGTGATGGCCAAGGCAGAGCTGTAGCTACAAGCCAAGGAAAGCCAAGGATTGCCAGCAAACCACGAAAAACCAGGACAAAGCAAGAAAGGATTTTTCTCTAGAGCCTATGGAGGCAGCCTAGCCCTGCTGCTAATACCTCGATATCAGACTTCTGGCCTCCAGAACTATAAAAGAAGACATTTCTGTTGCTCGAAGCCAAGTGTGTGGCATTTACTACAGCAGCCCTAAGAAACTTACAAAAATATAGATGGGCTGGGCATGGTGGCTCACACCTGTAATCCCAGCACTTTGGAATGCTGAGGTGGGCAGATCACGAGGTCAGGAGATCGAGACCATACTGGCCAACAAGGTGAAACCCCATCTCTACTAAAAATACAAAAATTAGCTGTGCAGTGCATGCCTGTAATCCCAGCTACCCAGGAGGCTGAGGCAGGAGAATGGCTTGAACCCAGGATGCAGAGGTTGCAGTGAGCCGAGATCACACCACTGAACTCCAGCCTGGCAACAGAACTAGACTCTGTCTCAAAAAGATAAATAAATAAAAATAAAAATACAGATGGTTCTCATTTTTCACAGTAGTTATGTTTTATAAAGTCACTGCAAGCACTGAATTTGTGAATACTAAACCATTGATCCTAGCACAAATGTAGTGTGAGGTTCCTGTGAGCCTCTGATTTCATCAGTCAATCAATACGTAGCCTAGTCTTATGTGTGTTTCTGTTTAAAGACACCTTACTTAATACACATTGTTGATTTCACTGACGTTGAATTCAGGACCAATAGCAATATAAGATGCTTGAGTGAATATGACCTAAAACTCACGTTTCCTCTGTGAGGCGCAGCACAGCCTTCTCATGCCTATGAATGCTAGGCAGCACTTAAGCACCACGCTTGGGGCCATTTGAGACAATCAATGACACAATCAACAAAAATCATGAAAATGTGGGCCAGGTACGGTGACTCATGCCTGTAATCCCCCAGCACTTTGGGAGGCTGAGGTGGGTGGATCCCTTGAGGTCAGGAGTTTGAGACCAGCCTGGCCAACATGGTGAAACCCCATCTCTACTAAAAATAAAAAAACTAGCCAGATGTGGTGGCATGTGCCTGTGGTCCCAACTACTCAGGAGGCTGAGACGAGAGAATCTCTTGAATTCGGCAGGCTGAGGCTGCAGTGAGCTGAGAAAAAAAAAAAAAAAAAAGTTTTCTAAATGTTTTTCTTCTTTCTTTCTTTTTTTCTTTCTTTCCTTCCTTCTTTCTTTCTTTTCTTTCTCCTTTTCTTCTCCTTTTCTTCTTTCCCCTTCCTTCCTTCCTTCCTTCCTTCTTTCCTTCCTCCCGCCCTCCCTATCTTTCTTTCTTTTTTTCTTTTTGGAGTCTCTCTCTGTTGCCCAGGCTGGAGTGCAATGGTGTGATCTTGGCTCACTGTGACCTCCGCCTCCCAGTTTCAAATGATTCTCCTGCCTCAGCCTCCCCAGTAGTTGGGATTACAGGTGCGTGTCACCACCCCAGGCTAATTTTTGTATTTTTAGTAGAGACAAGTTTTCATCACGTTGGTCAGGCTGGTCTCAAACCTCTGACCTTGCGATCTACCTGCCTCGGCCTCCCAAAGTGCTGGGATTACAGGGATGAACCACCATGCCCGGCCTAAATGTTTTTCACCAAATTGTTTTCTAAATGTTTTGCACTAAACTGACCATGAAAAGGACGCTTGTTTGAGTATGAGAGCATGCGAGCAGAAACAGGAAGGCAAAGTGTCTCCTTGTTGGATCTCAGCTGGGAATGGGTGCATTGGGTGACTCAGATCTTTTGCAGCTCTGCATGTGTCTGCAAATGACCTTGACAGTGGTTTAAGTGTTGATTTTGGAGTTATAAATACATTTTAGGGATTAGACAAATTCATACATACAGAACCTGCAAATAATGAGAATAGACTGTGCCCACACACACACATGTTCAAATTGTATGAAATGCTGTGGAAGAAAATAACAGCACATTTTCAAAGACAAGAGAGAACACCTTCCTTAGGTGGTACGGTCAGGGAGGCCACCAAAATGGTGGCATTTCAAGTCAAGGCTTAAGGGATAGAGAGGAACCAGGAGCACAGGGGAGAGGTCTACCAGCAGAAGGGGCAGCTCGTATAGTCCCAGTGGGAGGAAGGACAGCTGCACTTGTGTGGTGGAGTGGGAGTGTGGAGAACAAGATAGGAGAACAAGCATGGAATGCAAGAGGCAAGTCAGGCAAGCGCCTGAGAGGGTCAGAGAGGACCTGGTAAGATCCTGGGTTAGGATTCCATTCAAGGTGCAATGGGAAGCTTTGGCGTATGTTGGGCAGGAGAGTGAAATGTCCTAGGTAGAGTTAAGGTTTTCTCTAGCTGCCCTGTAGATTTGCCAGGGCAGGGTCTGTTTCCCTCAGCTGGCTCATCTGAGAAATGTCCCGACTTGCAGGACAGTCGAATGGACCCTGAAAGGGGGAGTGGGAATGGAGGAGACAAGAAAACACGAGAAATGGAGACAAGACAAATAGCCTGATTAAGTCTCGTTTAATGGTGGCGGTGCAATGCCTTATATAGGCTGGCAGAGGAAGAGGTTGGGCCAGGGCGGTAACGGGGGGCCGGTCTTCTCAAATTACAATTGCGCATGCGCCGTGGGTTTGTAATTTTTCCCGGGCGCGGGATCGCGCCTGCGCTGTAGGCTGCATATCTTCCTGGGCGCCAAAAAGTTTGCGCGCCCGCGGGAAAGGTTGGCGCGCGTGCGGGAAAGGTTTGCGCGCACGGGAACAGTTTAGGCGCGCGCGGGAAAGGTTTGTAATGAAGAACCCGGAAATGTGCCATCTTGTCTCCGCTTTGCGGACATCAAGCAACAGAGGTCGGCTAATTCCGGGCCTCATGGCTCTGGACAGAGAAATAAATGTGTGATACTCTCAAATCCTTCTTTGGATTTAGAGAGGGGTATAAGTAAATGCCAAGTCCCATGTTACGGTGTGGTAATACTTGTTTGTTCCACTCATAATGGCATTTATTTTTTAAATCAGATCTACTAGGACTGTAATGCTTCAAACCATGGGAGTAAGCCTTGCATGTGACCACTTCAGCTTCCACAGCAGGAAAAGGGAGGGAGATATTTTTAGAAGGGAGACCTCTCAGTGCCCCCTAAACCACGCTGGAGGCACTGCCTGGCCCCAGAGGACTGCTGGCCTTGCCTATCAGCTTTCATCGTGGAGGAGGCGTGGGTGGACCGAGGTACCACAAGTTGCCAGGAATGCCTGACCAGAAACTGCTCTTGGGTGGGTCCCAGAGCTGCCTCCCCTTCACTTGACCCTAGGGCTGCTGGCTTCCTGGCCTTGTGAAATCTTCTAGAGGCAGAAGAAGCCTGAGTGCTCCCTGACACCACTTGAGTTTGACTTCATGGGTTTGTCGTGTGCCCCTGAACAAACCAGTTATCCTCTCCATGTCTTATTTCGGTATGCCCATCTAACACTAATTACCACCCCTCCCTGACTGCCCCCAAACCTTACCAGAAGAAATGGCATGAAGTTATGGAGACACTTTGAACTCACTGGCAAATTGCACTGTGAGGGGAAAGCACTGTGGCGGCCATTTTCTTTTCTTCCTTGAGAAAGTCCCTTGCTAATCATTGAGACTGGCTGAGCAAGCTTGTTCCTTTACATTTGGTGAGTAAGGAAGGCCCCTCATGCTACCTCATCATATTTTCTTCCTCTTCTTCATGGCTGATCAACACTCCTTTCTGTAGGACATGCTGAAGAATTAGTATGAGTCAAAAGGAAGAATGACAAATAGGTGGTATTTCTGGTCTGGAGTTTGGAGGGCAAGTTCAGTCCAAAAGTTAGCTGCTTCAACCATCATGAAAGGTACAGAAACTCTAGGATGAATACACTTGGTATTTTTATTATTTATTTATTAATATTTTTAGACAGAGTCTCACGCTGTCGCCCAGGCTGGAGTACAGTGGTGCACTCTCGGCTCACTGCAACCTCCGCCTCCCAGGTTCAAGCAATTCTCCTGCTTCAGCCTCTCCAGTAGCTGGGATGACAGTACACTTGGTACTTTAATATGCAAACTGCCTACCTGCTCCAGAGAAGCAGCCTTTGTTCCTTAGTTTATCACAGCACTCAGCTTGTCTGTCAGGTTGTGGGATCCCTCCTGTCCAGGAACTGTATGCTGTTGTCCCAGTCCTGAGACTTTCCCTCTGAGTCCTTGGACACCTAACCTAACCTCTTGGAAGCTCCTGTCTGTGAAGAGTGTGCACAGAGAGCTTCGGTAGCCTGCGAAGCAGCCATCTTCACTTCTACGGAGCAGGTATTTTATTGCATTATTTCAAGCTTAAGGACTCCGGAATTAGATCCCTAAATATGCCTGAGAAACATTTACTCCCCAGGAGCTCAAACCAAGTAATGAAAACCATCGAAAACAACCAGGCAGCCCATGTCCTGAGGTCACCTTTTCCTAGGAGGTTCAGGAGAGTTTTTCCTACTTTCCCTGAGTTATCCCTCCCTTTCCTTCCCTTGCCTTTCTTCCCCAGAGGGCGATGCCTGTTAATCAAGGAGCCTGCATTTGCACAGGTATAGACAATTACACACTTACTGGGTGAATTGCACCTAGGAGGGGACGCCAGTCTGTAAAGCAGAACCAAACCTCTTGCCTTCAGTCCTCCGAAGATCTTCTGGTTAAAATCATCTAAAAAGTTGTTTCAAGTCTCCGGAACAGCTGAGATCAGCAAAAAATAAATGAAGCTTCTTCTGTGTGGGTGCAGGTGCTGCCCTGGGTGTTGGAATGTGGAAACGAGGAAGAGCCTGCCTGAGGATTTCATGACAGGTGTGGGGGAGAGAGGCCCGAAGAAGTTACCTCCGGGGAAGGTGACAAGTGCAGTGATAGGATAAATACGAAGTGCAAAGAGAAGACAGACAAGAAGTTCAGCTAGTTAAGAAATGTGCTAATAACACCTTGATCAATCATTCCTTCCCCCACCTTCTTTTTTTTTTTTTTTTTTGAGAGTCTCATTCTGTCACCCCACCCAGAGTGCAGTGGCAGGAACATAACTCATTGCCACTTCAACCTTCTGAGCTCAAGCGATCCTCCTACCTCAGCCTCCTGTGTAGCTGGGGCCACGTGTATTGCACCAGCAAGCCTGGCTTGTTTTTTAATTCTTTTTGTAAAGACGGGGTCTCACTATGTTGCCCAGACTGGTTTCAAACTATTGGACTTAAGCAATCCTCCCATATTTGCCTCCCAAAGTGCTGCGATTACAGACGTGAGCCACTGTGCCCAGCCTCACTTTTTTTAAAAAAATAAAAGTTTATGAAGCATCTCAACACAAGATCTCCTTTGCTCCTCACAACCACCCAGTGAAGCAGGCAACAGAAACTCCCCACCTGTGATAGATGCGGGCCTGAGATCTCCCAGGTGCTTACCGCAGATGCAACGCACAGCGGTGACCAATGGTAAGGATAACAAGTATCGCTTCCATCCACTCAGTACTTCCTGTGTGCCAGGCCTGTGCTAAGCGCCAGATGAACACAGTCCCTTTTCATTCTCATAGCTCTTTAAAACAGGTATTATTATTTTCTTTTAAAAAAATTATTTGTTAAAAATAAATATAATGTACCTTATATATATTATATAAATACATGTAATTTACCATTTTAACCATTTCAAAATGTCCAGTTCAGGAGCATTAAGTGCAGTCACATTGTTGTGCTACTGTCATTACACCATCCACAGAATTCTTCCTCTTTCCAAACTGAAATTCTACCTACTTTAAACAATAACGCCCTCTTCCCCCGTCCCTCCAGCCTCTGGCACCCGCCATTTTGTTTTCTGTGTTTTTAAAGTTGATCACTCCAGCTATATCATAGTATTTGTCTTTTTGTGACTGCTTTATTTCAATTAACATAATATCCTCAAGGTTCATCTATGTTGTAGCATATACTGGAATTTCCTTGTGTGTGTGTGTGTATGAACCTCTATAAAGGATCCTTCCTTTTTAAGGTTGAACAATATTCCATGTATGTATATATCCAATTTTGCTTATCTGTTCATCTGTCAGTGAAAACGTGGGTTGTTGCCACATTTTAGCTATTGAGAATAATTTTTGCTATTGTGAATAATCTGTACGCATGAGTATACAGATATTTCTTTGATAATGTAGGTATTATTAATCTCCTTTTTACAGAGAGGGAAACCGAAGCTCAGACATATTACTTTCTCCCCAGTTTATCAAATAATTCATGGGAGAACCAGTGTGTGTGACTCCAAAAATAGAATTCCCAACCATTGCACTATCCTACCACTAACAAACATGGGTTTCAACATAAAAAATATCTGAGTTCAAGTTTCCAGCTCTGCCACTAACTGACCGTGACACTAAGCAAGTCACTTAATCTCTCTGAGCTGAAGGCTGTTGTAAGAATTAAGTGAAGCAATGTGCTTAATTATAGTGCCTGGCACGTAGTAAGTGTTGAATACATATTGGCCTTTGTTATAATTATAATAAGTGGTAGTAAGTGTGTAGGAGAACTGACCTGAGAAGCCAGGGTCTTTGATTCCTTGGCTGGAACCTGCCAGGTGGGCTGCAGGGCTCCTGGCCAGACACTGGTTCTTACCAGCTGTATTGTGAGCTGTGCCTATGCCACCTTTGTTTGCATCTCATTGGACAGGCAGGTCTGAAGCCTGGACCGGCCATCTACCCTTCTGTACCAACCTAGGACTAAGAATGTCACAGGCATTGTATGACAGCAAGGTGTAAAGAAAACAGCACTGTCAGGGAGTCAAGAGTAGGGCGTCCTAACCCAGTGTAGCCACTTAACAGGCCCCTTCTCCTCTCCTCTGGGCCTCAGTTTCCTCGCCTGTAGATCAAGGGTTTTACAAATGCTGATTGCCAATATCTGCATGTTCTGGAAACTCCTAAGCTATGATCTCCATTTAGTGTTGCCCAAGGCTTGGGTTGTGCAGTCAGACTGCCTGGGCTCAAACCCTGGGACTGAGGCTTGCTTGCTGTGTAACCTTTAGCCAAGGGCTTGTTATCTCTGCAGCCTTTGGTTTTTTCATTATCAAAAATGGAGGATAATAACAGAGCTTGTGTTATGGGGCTTGTCTTAGTCTGTTGTGTGTTGCTGTAACAGAACACCACAGGCTGGGTAATTTATAAAGAAAATCAATTTATTTCTCACAGTTCTGGAAATTGGGAAGTCCAAGATCAAGATGCTGGCATCTGGTGAGGCCAGTCCTCTCTTGCTCACTCTTGTAATCCTCTGCCTTCCATCGTGGAACTCACTCTTGCTATTGCAACCCACCCCTTCTACTACAACATTAACCTATTCATGAGGGCACACCCCTCATGGCCTAATCACTTCTTAAAGGTTCCACATCTCAGTACAATCATAATGGCAATTAAATTTCAATGTGAGTTGTGGAGGAGACATTCAAACCATAGCAGGGCTACTGTAGGGATTAAGCAAGATAATGTGCCTGGCATAATTCAGAGCTCAGTGAATGCTGGCTGTTAGCATTCTTCTTGTGATGATCATAGTGAATACTTGTTGACTTACTGACTTGTAGACAAGAGACCAAGAGTAGTACAAAAGGGTATAGTAGATCCAAATATTATTTACTATCAATGATTCTTGGGTTGCCCCTCTGATAATAACAAAATAAGTTGTGGTGGAGCCTAAATAAGATAAAAATGAAAAGTCACCACTGTGCTGGCTTAATACATGAAAATTGGTAGTAGAATAATTTTTCTGTTTTGTTTTTTGAGATGGGGTCTTGCTCTGTCACCCAGGTTGGAGTGTAGTAGAGTAATCATAGCTCACTGCAGCCTCAACCTCCCAGGCTCAAGCAATCCTCCCACCTCAGCCTCCCGAATAGCTGGCACTACAGGTGTGTGCTACATGCTCACTAATTTTTTTATTTTTTTGTATAGACATGGGTCTTGCTAGGTTGCCCAGGCTGGTCTGGAGCTCCTGGGCTCAAGTGATTCTCGTGCCTTGGGCTCCCTAAGTGCTGGGGTTATAGGCATGAGCCACTGCACCTAGCCAAATTATTTCTATTTTAACGTTTTAGAAATTTGTTTTTCTTATACATTATTGGTGAAAGTGCATGTTGGTGCAATTCTATGACAGGCAGTTAGGCAATAGTTATCAAAACTGTAAACACACCTGCACTTAGACCCAACAATTCCACTTCTAATTACAGATACACAGTTGAAAAGTTATTTATTGCAGCATTCATTGTACATGTCCAGCAGTTCAGGACTGATTAAACAAGTTGTGAATTATAAAATTATACAGTTATAGGCCAGGCGCAGTGTCTCACACCTGTAAGCCCAGCACTTTGGGAAGCTGAGGTGGGAGGATCACTTGAGGTCAGGAGTTTGAGACCAGCCTCGCCAACATGGTGAAACCCCATCTCTACTAAAAATACACAAAATAACCAGGCGTGGTGGCATGTGCCTGTAAGCCCAGCTCCTCAGGAGGCTGAGGCAGGAAAATCACTTGAACCCAGGCGGTGGAGGTTGCAGTGAACGGAGATCACACCACTGCACTCTAGCCTGGGTGACAGAGTGAGATTCTGTCTCAAAAAGAAAACTATACAGTTATTAAAAATGATAGAGAAAGCTCTTCATAGTCTCTTATAGAAACATCTCTAAGATATATCATTTACTGAGAAAATTAAGAAGCAGAACACTATGTATCACTATACAAATATTTACCTTTGTTTAAAGAGGACTACAGGAGTCAGGGATATATAATCCTACCGCATGTCAATATGTTTGTAGGCATAGTTTTAAAAATCTCTGCAAGGATACGCAGTGGGCACCGAGGTTTCTAAGTGACAGTCAAAAGAGGGAGACTTTCCACTTTGTCTTTTCATAATTATTTCTTGCAACCTTGAGAACGTATTACCTATTCAAAATATTAAATAAAGTTAAGTTTTATTAAGAAATAAAAAAGAAGGCAAGAAAGCAGGAAGGAAGGAAGGAAAAATGGAAGGAAGGAAAGGAAGGAGGGAGGGAGAGAGGGAAGAAAATGACAGAAGGAGGGATCTGTTTCTAGCAGTCCTTCTGGACAGAGTAAGGGTGATGTGATGTGTCTGAAGGACAGCAGGCCTGTCCTGGCTGAGGAGGTGAGAGGCGTGTGAAGCATCACTGTGCACTGGATCTGGCTGGCCTTGAGTGTTTATTATGATAAGGAAGGAGACACTTACTTACCAGACAGAATTTCACACCAGGAGAAGTGGCAGCTTTACCTGGCAGGCTGACTTTTGACAGGGGTGTGACAGTGAGCTTGGACTGCCCTCACGATCAGCAGCCGCCCCCAGTCTCATGACCCCCTCCTCAGGCACCCCACCCTCCCGGCAGGGAGTACACAGGTTTAGCCTGTTGACACTACCCGTCCTGAGAAAAGAGAATAACATAAAGGGAAGGGCCTATGGTATTTGTTTCCTTCCATTGGCTGATTTCTTAGGTTAATTTATTATGGCAGATGTAAGAATCAATGGTCCAAAGTTCTCAACACGTGCAAGGCGGAGATGGTGATGTTCATTCCCTAGGCCAGCACCCCTCCACCTTACCGGACAAATAATTTACAGAACTGTCATCTTTGACCTAGGAGTTTTAGTAAGTTCATTCATGATATGAATTTAGAGATGAATAAACAGTTATAGAGAGAGGTGTATATTTCTGATCATTATCTCAACATTTAACTTTGAACAAATCTCTCTGCCCAGACGATGGCACATATTACTATTATAATATTAATACATATGATAATGTTCGTTTGTATAACATAAAAATATACATGGAAAATAGTAATAAATGTAATAGCAATTTACAGTTTGTTTTCACATCTATTATCTTGTTTGATCTTCAAACACCCCTACAAGGTGGGTGTTTATTCAACAAATATTTAGTGAGTGCTCACATGTCCAAGATACTGTGGTAGGTCCTGGAGCTTCAGAGATGCAATGCCATGACCATGGTGTGCAAGGTCTAATCTAGTCACAGTGATCCACACACAAACCAATACAGGCCAAGTACCCCTTATCCGAAATACTTGGGACCAGAGGTGTTTCCGATTTTGAATAATTTAAAATTTTTGAGTATTTGCATATACATAATGAGATATCTTGGGGAGGGGACCTAAGTTTAAACATGGTATTTACTTGTGTTTCATGTATATCTTGTACACATAGTCTGCAGGTAATTTTACACAACATTTTTATAATTTTGTGCATGAAACAAAGTTTTGACTGCCTTTTGCCTACAGCTCGTCCCATGAGGTCAGGTGTGGAATTTTTCCCTTATGGCATCATGTTGGCACTCAGAAAGTCTTCGATTTTGGGGCATTTCAGATTTCAGATTTTCAGATCAGAGATGCTCAACCTGTAATGCAACTACAGAGAAATTTGAGGTGAAGAAGGAGGGCAGAGAGAAGGACGCTAACCTAACTAAGCAGTGGGGAAAAGATCGAAAAGGCTTCCCAGGGAAGATGTGGCCTGAATTGAGCCTTCGAAGTTGAATAGGATGTGACCAGGCAAAATGAGTAAGTGAGTTGAGATTGGACAGTCAAAAGGACTCCTCACGCTTTGAGATGGGGGAAGGAGGCTTGGGAAAGATGAAGGAGGTGCTAGAGGAAAAGATAAATGGAAATGGAGAGAAGCTTTGGAGGGTGGCAAAAAGCTGAGGGATAGAGAGAGAGGCCCACTTCATAGAGGAGGAGACTGAGGCTCACGGAGACGGATCCTGACCACTCTTTAGATCTCAGGTCAAATTGCCCCTCCCCTCCCCTTCCTTTTTGTGTTGTAAGAAGGTCAGGTCGATGTAAGCAGACAACCTACAGTATGAGAGAAAATTTTTGCAAACTGTGCATCTGACAAAGGTCTAATATCCAGCATCTATAAGGAACTTAAACAAATTTTCAAGAGAAAAACAAACCCCTTAAAAAGTGGGCAAAAGACATGAACAAACACTTTTCAAAAGAAGACATACACACAGCCAAGAAGCATATGAAAAAAATCTCAACATCACTGGTCATTAGAGAAATGCAAATCAAACCACAAGGAGATACCATCTCACCCCAGTCAGAATGGCTATGATTAAAAAGAAAAAATAACAGATGCTGGCAATCTGTTATTTTTCCGTTGCGGAGAAAAGGGAACACTTTTACACTGTTGATAGGAGTGTAAATTAGTTCATCCATTGTGAAAAGCTGTATGGAAATTTCTCAACGAGCTAAAAGAAGAACTACCATTTGACTTAGCAATCCCATTACTGGGTCTATACCCAGAGGAATAGAAATCATTCTACCATAAAGACATGCACACAAATATTCATTGCAGCATTATTCACAATAGCAAAGACATGGAATCAACCTAACTGCCCATCAAGTACAGATTGGATAAAGAAAATGTGGTACATATACACCATGGAATACTACGCAGCCATAAAAAGAATGAGATCATATTTTTTATGGGAACATGGATGGAGCTGGAGGCTGTTATCCTTAGCAAACTAATGCAGGAACAGAAAACCAAATACCACATGTTCTTACTTAGAAGCGGGAGATAAATGTTGAGAATTTATGAACACAAAGAAAGAAACAATAGACACTGGGATCTACTTGAGAGTGGAGGGTGGGAGAAGGCAGAGGAGCAGAAAAGATAACTATGGGCTACTGGGTTTACTATCTGGGTGATGAAATAATCTGTACAATCAACCCTCATGAAACGAGTTTACCTGTGTAACAAACCTTCGCATGTACCGCTGAACCTAAAATAAAAGTTAAAAAAAAAAAAGAGTGGAGGTGGCAAACAATGAGTCCTGAGTCTTGTGTCCATGTAGACCCAGATAAGGGAATCATTGAGTCAGCATCTAAAAGGGATCACTGGGTTTAGCATCTTTCTCCAGTGAACTGCAGCCAAACGATGGGAGAAATTGGACTCAATGCATCTTAGGTGGCTGTGTCTCGCTCCATATTACTCATTTCTCAGGAAACTTGTTAGTCCAAGACCTATTCTTTTGTGCAGAGCCTTTATTTATTGGTTTGGCCTGCTTCCCTGAAGAGTGGTCTGTCTGGTTCTCTCGCCCCAGACACACCAGGGCTGATCCCTCACACATCTGGGTCAACATCACCCGCAAGTCTCAACAGGGCCCTGAAAACCGCCTCTGACTCCACAACCCACTGTCCCACACCCTGGGAGGTAGGCTGTGTCTGGGCTTGCTCATGTCTGGGAACAACAAAGTCTGGCCCAAGCCTGTTCAGCCTGTACCCTGCTTGGAGGTTGGCACGAGCCTCAGATGTTGGGCTCTGGCTGGGAGCATGGCCCCAGGAATTTGTAGAAGGGAAGTCCAGTGGAGCATCCAGGCAGTGGGAGAGGGTTGGGGGTGGAAACTGGCCTTTGCTCCCTGTGGGAGTGTGGAGCAGCTCACAGAACATGAGGCTGTGAGCAAAAAGATGGGGCACAGAATGGTGGTTAAGAGGCCAAGGAGTGTCCCGTGTTGGAATCCCCAAAGCAAACACGGTGAAAAGGACAGATGAATCACTCATTAAGGAGGTGCTCCCAGGAAAGCCCAAGATAGGAGTGGGAGACATGGGACAGGGAAGAGGAAGAAGCTAAACAAAGGTGCAGGCTGACCTTGAACCATAAAAAGGACTCTTTATCCTTTGGCTGATGGGTGATTCCTGCAACCTCCCAGCAGCAGCCTGACCCTGCAGGGGAGCTCTGCAGCAGAAGTTGTGCCTTCACCAGGAGAAGCAGGGCTCTCACACTCCCACCGGCTCAGGGCTGCCTCGGGCTCTAAGCTCTTAAACACTTCCTGCTCTGAGTGGGCACAGCAGCTCCAGTTGCTCAAGGGCAGGTCTTGGAAGAAAGTCTGGGGTACAGGCCATTAGCACAAAAAGGTAAAAGCTAAAGATGGGTGCTCAGAAATCGTAAAAGGGAGCAAAGGGGATCTGGGACAGGTGGCATCAGACAAAGCTACGTTCCTATCCCAGCTGTTTCTACCTCTGCAACCAAGGGTAAATTATTTAATCTTACTGCCAAGTTGTCTCAACTATAAAGTGGGGACACCCTTTTCACAGAATTGTTTTGCAAGGCAAACAAGGGAATACAAGCAAAGTGCTTAGCCTAGGGCCTGCCACCTATTGGGAATTATTTGTGATGTCGAGTCTGGCAAGTACTCTTCCAAGTGGACTTAACCTTGGGAATACTGACAATGGTGAAGCTGAGCTCCAATGCCTTGCTCTGTTCCTTACGTTTCTTTCTCTCTGCTGGTAGTTTTCTTCTTTCCCTTATCAGACGCCCAGCCTCACTTGCTCCTTGGCATCAGGTGAAATCTCAGGACCTCATGCTCTGTGCCACCCACCTGCCCCATGGCGTCTTCACCCTGGGCTTACTCTCCTGATGCATCACAGAGCAGAGTGTCCAAGGGCCCAGGCTTTGGAGCCAGACAATCTGGATTTGAATCCTTGCTCTTAACTCTTACAGTTGTGTGACTTCCTTGGCAAAGGGCTTGGTCTTTCTGTACTTCAGTTTCCTTATCTGCCTGATGGGGATAATAAGTGCCTACCTCTTAGAGCCGTCGTGAGGTTAGTGAATTAATGTATGCAAAGTGCTTCGGGCAGGACCTAGTGCTCAGTGATTATTGTCTGGTGCGATCATCAGTATAAAACCATCCTGGGTCAGATCCTCACTTTGTTTACCGCCCCAATTCTTGGATTTATAATTTTCTGATCAGCCCTTGCTGCTTTCACCCTCCAACCCTGGCTGGGCTCCCACCCTTGTCCTCCTTTTAGTCCCTGGAACTGCAAGATCACTACCTGTTGGAGCCCCAGATGCTCAGCATGGGAATAATCATGAGCATGCGCACAGCTGTCTGGTTTTCTGTGCAGCACATGTCTACCTTGATCTGTGTCTCCTTTATAAATGAGGAAATTGAGGCCCAAAGCAACTGAGCAACTTGCTCAAGTTCACTCTGTTCCCAAGCAATGAAGCCCCTATTACCACCTCTCCATTGACTCCAAAATCAGTGCTCGCACGCACTCCCCACTAGAGACGCAGGCCTGTGACCACAGCACAATTCACCACTTCCTCTCCATCACCTCTGCACAGATCGGCCCTTGTGACAGTGTCTCCCCTGCCACAGAGTTTACTTGTTTGTCTTTCCTACTAGACTAGGAGCCTCTGGATGCAGGGGCTGTGTCTTACTCATCTCTCTGTCCCCAGCCCCTGTCATGGGGCCTGGCATGCGGTAGATGCGAAATATGTGTTTGTTAAATGGATGAATGAACGAGTGATTTGTCCTTGGCATATACCCCAGCAGTCAGAGTGGTAGGATATGTGGACATTCAATTATTTTTTATTTGTTTATTTTTTGAGACAGAGTCTCGCTGTTACCTAGACTGCAATGCAGTGGCGCGATCTCAGCTCACTTCAAGCTCCGCTTCCCAGGTTCACGCCATTCTCCTGCCTCAGCCTCCCGAGTAGCTGGGACTACAGGTGACCACCACCATGCCCAGCTAATTTTTTGTATTTTTAGTAGGGATGGGCTTTTACCGTGTTAGCCAGGATGGTCTCGATCTCCTGACCTTGTGATTCACCCACGTTGGCCTCCCAAAGTGCTGGGATTACAGGCATGAGCCACTGGGCCCAGCCGGACATTCAATTTTACAAGATAATAACAGGTGATTTTTCTTAGTGGTTGTACCAGTTCACACTCCCACCAGCAATGTGTAACGGATGGAGTTGATCCCCATCCTCTCCAGCACTTGGCACCATCAGACAGTACATTACAGGTGTCAAAAGACAAAATTACACACATTTAGTTAAATGATCTAATTGGCATTTATTTGCAACTCATGAATCAGGACACGTCTCTTCTACAAATTTAGAAAAGGCACTCTGATGAGCTGAGCAGAGGAGGTAGGCCATACAGGCAGAAAAGGGCTAAAAAGGCAGAAACCAGGAACAAAAAGCAAATTGGTCGTTTCAAAGTTAATTTTCTTATAGAGTTAAAGCAGAGAAGACTTCCTTACGATGGTAGCTAAAACTGGCGCGTTTGGGAATTTGGCTGTTCTTTCTCTCCTGATTTTTCATAAGGTCAGATAAACAGCTTAGTTTCAGTTGGGTGACATGGAACTTTAGTGTGTGTGACTTTATTTTGGTTTGGTCTGTTGGGCCTAGTGTAGGAGCTCAGTCCAAATCAATGGCCTCCTATAAACTTTCTTTAACACAGGAGACGGGGCATTTATATATCAGGAGTCATCTCTTCTGAGAAGCCTTCTCTGACCCTCTATGTCTGGATTCGCTGTTCTTCTCCCAGAATTCTGTATTTCCCCATCACAACACTTACCATACTCTATTGCAATTGTCCAATTCTCCTTTCTCTCCTCCTTGAGACTGTGAGCTCCACGAGGGCAGCATGTCCATTCTCTTAACAAATCTTCACCAATATCTACCATTGTCAGGCTCTGTGCTAGACCCTACCATGATTTAAAAAGAAAAAAAAAAAAACATAAAATCCATAAACTAGAGCCAGGTGTGGTGGCTCACGCCTGTAATCCCAGCACTTTGGGAAGATGAGCCAGGCAGGGCACCTGAGGTCAGGAGTTCGAGACTAGCCTGGCCAAATGGTGAAATCCTGTCTCTACTAAAAATACAAAAATTAGCCACGTATGGTGGTGGGTGGTGCCTGTAATCCCAGCTACTCAGGAGGCTGAGGCAGAAGAATCACTTGAACCCAGGAGGCAGAGGTTGCAGTGAGGCAAGATTGCTCCACTGCGTGCTAGCCTAGGGAATGGTGAAACTTTGTCTCGGAAAAAAAAAAAAAAAAATCCATAAACTAGAAGAAACTCCAGTCAAGAAGTGATGGGAAAGAGTCATTCTTTCAAGTAAATAGTTGCATTAGGATGTGGTAAGTCCTAAAACTGAGCTGTATCATTAGTACAAAGCCCCATGGGAAAATGAAGAGATCATTTCAACCAGCTGAAATACCCAGGAAGACTTAGCAAAAACATTTGATCTTGGCCTTGACGGATGAAGCAAGAGTGCGTTATAGGTGGCAGGGTTAGCATCTGGAAAGGCATGGAGGTGTGAAGGCATTGAAGGTGTGTAAATAAGTGACACTGCTATCATGTAGCATAGAGTACTGAATAAAACAAGTACTTGGAAATGTGTGTTAAGTGAATCTGTGAATGAATGAATGACCTCCATGGCAGGAAAAAATTGTCAGATCTTATCCCAAAAGATCAAGACTAACTACATGCAAGTCTCATGAGCATTTGCTGACTGCCTCAGTGATTCCAACACGGTGCTTCATCGATGCAATCATGATGTAAGTTTCTGCCATTACGTCAAGCTGTTGCTGAAAACATTACAGGGCTCTCTCAATGCTATCATGTGGCATTGGCATAATCTTGTCTGCAGATGGGTCACTAACTAGGTGACAAGTCAAGGACATTGATTCCTCCATAGTCAGAGATTAAGTCCACTCTATACTTCTCTATACAAGTGAAACCAAACCTGCGGATTGTTCTCAGTTCTATGTTCCCAGTTTTAAGATGGACTATTTAACCAACATCGTGGTTACCTTCGGTTATGGGTTGAATTGTGTCCTCCATGAAAAAGATGTGTTGGAGTCCTAACCCCCAGTAGCTCAGAATGTGCCTTTATTTGGAAACAGGGTTGTTGCAAATGTGATAAGTTAAGACGGGGTCATGGTGGAAAAGGGTTGGCCCTTGATCCACTGTGACTGATATCCTTATAAAATAAAGCCATATGAGAGGAAGAGATACACACAGAGGGAGGATGATGTGAAGAGACACAGGCAGAAGAGGAGATGGCCATTGGTAAGCCAAGCAGGAAGGACTGGAACAGATCTTTTCCTCCTATCCCTCAGGAGGAACCAGTCCTGCTGACACCTTGATCTTGGGTTTTTGGCCTCCAAAACTGGGAGAAAACAAATGTCTGGTCTTTAAACCACCCATTCTGTGGTACCTCATTTCAGCAGTGCTAGCAAATGAATCCACCTCCCAATGTCCCTTCTACCCCTTGGCTGTGGTCATGTAGTAGGAGAGAGTGGACAATTTGCGCATGTAACCTAAGAGATACCAATCAGGGAGAAGCCCAGGATTGTTTTGTTCTTTGGTTAAAGAAGAAATATCCTCTCCTCCTCAGAGAAGAATGAGAAACAAGAAGACCAAAAAGCTCTGACTGCCATCTTGCTACCCAAAGGAAAGTTATCTAAAGAGGAAGCCAAGAAAAAAGCTGAGAAAATTACAGAGAAATGGGAACACATCCCTAATACCATCATGAACCTCTGGATCAAAGGCCTTACTTGAAGCCAACCAACATCAATAAATGTCTTTTACTGGTTAAGCCATTTTGAGTAAATTTCCTGTGATAGGCAACTTGAAAGCATTATAAGTGATACAGATGTTGTCAGTTGAAACACATTTCTTCAGGGAAGGATAATCAGGATGATAAGGGCATATCAGGAAAAACTAGATAAAAGAAAGCTTTAGAGGTGGGCCACATGGGCCGCTTGCAACACAGAAAGAGCTATATCATGAGGAAGGACTTACACTGTGTGGCCCCAAAAGAAGGATTAGGATGACTGAGTCCTGCTGGGAGAGTTCCTCCCCAGCACAGGCAATGAGAGCATATTGTCAGTGGAGAATTTGAAAACAATGATAAAACTCACAAAAAGTCTATGTTCTTTTATTAGCATTACATACTGGAAATTCTGAAAAACTTTAATGATAAAATGTTCCCTCTTGCTGGAACAGACAGCTCCCACTGCCCCTCCACCACTTGTTACACCACTGCCAATGAGGAAAAATTATAGGGAGTTAAGTTTCAGCTCTGGTAAAGAAAGATCTTTCCAACAGGAAATAATGGAATGTACTATCTTGAGGTTGATGAATTATCCATCACTGGCAGTGTTCAAATAGAGGCTGGAAAGCCACTCTACTTGAATGTTATTCAGTAGATTATTGAATTCAGTGGGGGAATTACCTTAAATGACCTTGAGACACCAGATGATTTCATGAGCCTCTACAGAGAATGGCAAGTAAACAATTGAGACAAATCTGTTCAAGTTAGAAAAGAATCTTTGAGTGAAAGGAGGGTATTTGCATCTTCCCCATTAGGATGTGAGTAGCAATAAAATAAATAGAAATATTCCAAGGTTACCTGCTTGAGTACAAATGCCTTCGTGGGCATTGGTAACCAAACGACATGGAGGAAAGTAAGAGGTAAAGTCTGTATTTACCAATTGCTAGAGACATGGTGGTTTGGAATCCAGGGTGTGAGCTAAGGTATTCAATTATACAGAATCTAGAAGGTCATGAAGAAGAAGACCCAAATACTAGTAATGAGATGCCAAAGTGAACATGACCCCATCACACTAACCTAGGGCAAATCATTTAACCCCTCTGCATAGTTCCAACCTCGTTGTGTTGTAGAAACATTAAATGTGTTAACATGCATAAAGTCTTTATCTATAAAGTCACCTGGCATAATGTAAGTGCTACATGAATATTAGTCGTTATTATCTTAAAGCTGCTACTTTAGTGAGCTGTAAGACTCTTCTGCTCTTCCACATTTCTTCAAACTTTCTTGCTCAGAATGTCAGGACAAAGTTATTTCCCATTCAGATCCCATGCCAGCCACTTAGTAACTATTATACTAATTGGTTTCTTGGAGGCTAAAGTTTTAATTTTGTGTCATTAGAATATGTTTAATATGACAAGTTCTGTATTTGTTCATTTATTTATTTATTAATTTAAATACTTACTGGGTGCCTACTTTGTTTTAGAAACTGTTTGAGATCCAAGAGATAGAACCATCTGTAAAACTAGACCCAATCTTTGTCCTGAGAAAGCTGATTGGAATGGGGCAGTGGGAAGTGGGTATAAGACAGACATAAATTAAAAATCACATGAATGGTGGTGACATCACAGTTCTGGTGGTGCTATCATGAAGGTAAGCAGCACTACTAAGACTAAGTAATTAGGCAATACTCTAATTTCAGCGTGTTGCCCTGAAGTCTGAGATGGGGGCTTCTCTGAGCAAGTGGTGCTTAAACCAGGATCTAAAATGCATGTGAGTTAACTAGGCAATTAGGAAAATTCCAAGCGAAAGCAACAGTGCATTCAAATGTCCTAACACCTATCAACCACCATTTACAAAGTGCCTACCTTGCATCAGATGCTCCTATGAGAACTTTATATTCATTACCTGATGTAAACATCACATCAACCCTTTGAGGTACAAATAAATGGCCCATTTTCCAAATAAGGAATTGAGACTCAGAGTGGCCAATAATTGATACAAGGTCACACATCTTGTAAACAGGTTCAATCTTGGCTCAGTCTAACTCCAACACTGTGCTCTTAACTCTGAGAGCAGAACTGTCATATTTGTGTTTCTAACTAAAGACTAAAACAGTGTCTAGCATGTAGTAGATGTTCAATTAACCCTGTTGTATAGACACTGAGCATAATAAAATTGTACTGAGGGGGAAGAAGACCACTATAGGTAGGGATGAAGGATGACTAGACTGTGTATGGAAGGATAGAAAAGGTAAGGTTTTGAGAAGAAGGAACTTCCATGGCAAAGCCTGAATGTGGAAATGCACATGGCCTGAGTGGGGTCACTGCTTGAAACTCTCCTTTGATAGACAGTGAAATATCTTTGTCATTCAAAATATTTAATACAGTCAGGAAGACCACTTTGGCCAGTCCTGAAAATGTCATAGATCTAAATTATCTTTCAGACATCTTCCGACCTGAGACTAAACTAATACAAAGTGTCCTTGCAAACAAGTTCCAGAAATTTACCAGTTTCCAAAGCCATTACCTAAGTGGGGATCTAAGTAGAGCGAGGTCAGATGAAGTGAGCTGGCAGTCACTGAAAGAAGCCAGGCAGCATGACAGACATTAGGAAAGCTGGAACCACACCTGGATATCAGATGACTTTCAAAGCACAGCCTCAGACAAAAGAGATGCATGTGAGTCCCCAGCACAGTGCTTGGTGTATAGGTGGTAGTGTTTCTTGTAATTATGCCCCCAATTTAAGAAATTGTTTTTGCCAAATCACTGCCTTTGTTTTATAAAACAGGGCTTTTGCTCAAACTGGTATCCAAGGCGTCGAGAAATAAGATTATTTTTCTTTCTTACCAAGAGACTGTCCTTGGGCACTTGCAGGAGTGGATCTGGGCAAGCACCATGATCTCATTCTATCTCCCTTATGAAGGCAAGGGAAAGTATTGCCCGAGGCCTGGATTTCAGAACTTCTGCAGACTGCGGAGTCTGGAGATGTGCGGTTTCTGGGAATGGATGCCTAAGCCTTTATTTCCCTTCTCTGCAATATGCCTATTGCTGACACCTTAGGGTTCAAAAGGTAAAAAAAAAAAAAAAAAAAAAAAAAAAAAGTAAAGTCACATTTGTACATTTTGGTCTTCAAAGCACAGAACTGTACACCCTTGTACATTGTGGGCAATATATTATTATACTTACAATATTGCATGAGAGGGTACTATTATATCCTCATCTTACAGATGAGTCAACTGTAGGTTAATTTTGCCCTAGGTTATACAGCTAGAAAGTGGTAGAGCCTGTAGTTTCCTTTTTCTCCCAAGGAAGCATAATCTATCAATTAAGAGCATAGCTCTCTGTGCCATTAGGAACTGGACTCAAATCTTACTAAGGTTCTCCCTCTGGGAAAAATGTCTGTCTTAGTTCTTGGGATACTGTGTCCCACATTCTCCCTTCTGAGTATATAACTGTTCCTTCTCCTCCTTCTCCTTCTCCTTCTTCTCCCTCCCCTTCTCCCTCTCCCACTCCCTTTCCCTCTCCTCCTCCTTCTCCTTCTTTTTTTTTTTTGGAGACAGATTGACAGATTGTTGTTCAGGCTGGAGTGCAATGGCATGATCTCACCTCACTGCATCCTCCACCTCCCAGGTTCAAGCAATTCTCCTGCCTCAGCCTCCTAAGTAACTGAGATTATGGGTGCCCACCGCCTTGCCCAGCAAATTTTTGTATTTTTAGTAGAGACAGGGTTTCACCATGTTGGTCAGGCTGGTCTCGAACTCCTGACCTCATGATCCACCTGCCTTAGCCTCCCAAAGTGCTAGGATTACAGGCGTGAGTCATCGCACCAGGGTCTGTTCTTTTCTTTTCTTTTTTTTTTTTTTTTTTTTTGTCTTTTTCTCTTTCTGCCATAAATCAGATGTTGCCAAACCATCTGTTCTCCTTCCTCTTTTCTTCCCTCATTTCTCCATATTCCCTTCTTTTTGGCAGTCTTAGGCAATGTGGCAGGAGGAAGGGTGAATGAAGAATTGCACACTGGCTCTTTAATCCTTCATTTGGAAATAAGACCATTTGCTGGACAGAACAAATCACATTCCTGCCCCTAAGTTCAAGAGGGCATGTGCTCTTGAATGTGGAGAGCATCAGGCATCTCTTTCGGAGCCATCTCATACACATCAGCATCCTCATCTCTTGCCTCATCTGGAAGACTTCCTAAAATGTATTTCTCATCCATTAGAAATCTCACAACTGATCATGATTCCCTGTTTGCCTTGGCTGCTAGGAAACCCAAAGCCAAATTTACTACCCACCTCTAGCATTTTATAGGACCTGTGGAATGAAGATTATGTGTTAACCTTACGGATTAAATTTAATTCAATTCTCCTTCATTTTTCCTTTCTCTAGTTTCTCTGTGTTTAAAATTCTGTTCTGCATATTTGTATACGCCACTCAAATTATTTTTAATGCATCATGTAAATAAGCACATGCATATATATACATGAACAAAACATCCATACAATATATTTGGTCCTTAACTTTCATAATAAATATACATGAGAATTTGTAACTGCCCACTGGGAATCTCCACTGGGTTGTCCTACAGTTGCCTCAAATGCAATATGTTCCAAACAAAACTTATCTTTCCCTTGAATGGTCTTCTTTACTTAAACTCCTCTTTCCACTAATAGCTTAGCCATGTGAGGAAGATTGCAAAAAAAAGACCCTCCACCCCTCCCTGTATCCACATCTCATTGGTTTATCTTTCTCAGTTTCCTAACATTCAGTCAAATGAGTCACTGCATGCTTTTCAAATATGTCATGTGCTTTTCAAATATGTCATGTGCTTCCCCATTACCACAACTTTGCTCATGCTATTTTCTCTCTCTGGAATATCCCCTACCAACTCTCTACCTGGAAGAATCCTTCTCATTCTTAAAAACCTATCTCAACTGTTTTCTTGTATAATGCCCAGCCTCATTGGTCAACCAGTAGGAGCATTGTTTCCTTCCAATTTTACTTATTTCATTTGACTTAGTTGACTTTACACTATACATTTCTCATAGACTTTTCTTAGCTTCCTAACATTTAGGGAGCTCCTTGAGGGCAAGGATCACGCCTTGCTTTGCTTTGTATTTGCAGCACCCTGCTTTTTCTGGCATAATTTTGAATTGCCTTGAGCCTAAATTTCATCATAGGTGAACTTTAATACCTATCAAATGGGAACACGTGTATGCCTGACTCTCCCTCTCCTTCTCCCTCATCCATCGCATCTTTGAGCTCTTTAAGCATGTCCCCCTTACATATTTTAAATCTATCTTCTCTTCACGATTTCCACTTCCTTGGTTCAGACCCCCATCATCTCTCCCATAGATAATTTCAAAATCCCCCTAACCCCTCTTCCTGCCTTCAGAGCTGGTGACTGGAAAATGCATATCTCTCCTCTGCTTAAAAACTTGTCAATGGCTTATCAAGGGCAATGAAATGAAGTCCCGGTTTCTTTTATGGCATAAGAAGCTCTACATAATATAGCCTGGCTCATTTCTCCTGTCTTAATCTCTCTCAGAATCGACACTTTTTTCTGGTCATGCATTCCTTCCCAACCCTAACCAAGGAAATTAGGATTGGCCATGTGTTGGGCATTTATTGTTTTTGTCTGCTTATTCCTCCTCTTCTTCTAGAATCCCACACTTCTAACAACATAGTTGACCAGTTAGTATACTTCATTTCTGGCTGGGCACGGTGGCTTATGCCTGTAATCCCAACACTTTGGGAGGCCAAGGAGGCAGATCACCTGAGGTCAGGAGTTCAAGACCAGCCTGGCCAACAGGGTGAGACCCCATCTCTACTAAAAAATACAAAAAAATTAGCCAGGCATGGTGGCAGGTGCCTGTAGTCCTGGCTACTGGGGAGGCTGAGGCAGGAGAATGGCGTGAACCCAGGAGTCACAGCTTGCAGTGAGCCGAGACTGTGCCACTGCACTCCAGCCTGGGTGACAGAGCGAGACTGTCTAAAAACACACACACACACACACACACACACACACACACACTCACACAAATTAGCTGGGTGTGGTGGCAGGTACCTCGTGAGGCTAAGGCAGGAGAATCGCTTGAGGCTGGGAGGCGGAGGTTGCAGTGAGCCAAGACGTGCCTCTGCACTCCAGCCTGGAGACAGAGCGGGACTCCATCTCAAAAACAAACAAACAAAAAGAATAATTCATTTCCTTCCGCAGGACATGGTCCAAGCAGACCCTTTCCTGAGACTTTCTAAATGGGGATGTGTGAGAAGAGTTCCTTTCTGTTTTAACTCTGGAGCTGAATGTTGAGAATTCAGAGCTGCCCATGTTCTACCCTGTGAAAATAAAGGCAATCAATTCAGGGAGACAAGCAGAAACAAGGCGTCCAGAGCAAGTCCTTCACATCACCCTGGACACTCTGGCCCTGATTTCCACACCCATGCCAGGCTTGTTTGTTCAATTCTCCTTTTTGCTCCAAGTGCCATCCCAGGAGGCTTAGTTACCTCTAAGCATTTGGTTAATCTCTCTCTCTTCTTAGCTAGACCGTAAGCTCCCCAGTGAAGAAACTATGTTTATTTTGTTCTCTGCTGGATCTCCAGCACCTAAATAAACGTTTATGGTTGACTGCAAGGCAGATCTATGCGGGGAATGAAGAAGAGTATTAAGACCTCCCAGATGGGCTCCTGGAGGCCTGTCCAAGGTGGAACTTTGCATGGTGAGAAATGCAATTCAGTGGGAAAACAAAGAACTCTCTCATCCTACCCTGGACTCTGCGAACAAGTGATCAGCTCAAGGTAAGATTTTCTTTCTATTAAGGGCCTGGAACTTTGTACTTCCATGATAATGGACAGACATTATTTTGGATATACTTACTGATGGGACAATATCATATCATTTTGAGGCTTCAGTTTAGTTCCTCAGAATCCTTCTTCCTCAACCACACACAAACTTCTTAAGCGTGGGTATATGCCCAAGAGAGTTGAAAACAGGGCCACACAGAAACTTGCACACAAATATTCATGGCACCTCAATTCATAGTACGTAAAAAGTAAAGCAACTAAAACGTCCATCAACTGATGAATAGATACATAAAATGTGGTGTATCCATATCATGAAATATTATTTGGCCATACAAAGGAATGAAGTTTTGATAAATGCTACAACATGGATGAACCTTGAAAACATTATATTAAGTGAAAGAAACTGCTCAGGAGGGACTACATATTGTGTGATTCCATTTTTATAAAATGCCCATCTCTGGTTTCCCTTCAGAATGAATAGATCTTTTGCCTTTTACTAAAATGTCCAGAATAGGAAAATTCATAGAGGCAGAATATAGATTAGTAGCTACTAAGGGCTAAGAGGAAGAGGATGGGGAGTGACTGATAATGGGTATGTAGTTTCTTTTTGGGTATGAAAATGTTCTGCAATTGGATAGTGGTGATGATTGCACAACCTTGTAAATATACTAACACTTACTGAATTATATACTTTCAAAGGGTGACGTTTATGGCATGTGAATTATACCTCTATTAAAAAAAATCCTTAAAGGTAAAAAACCAGACTTTCTATATTTCATATCTGAACAAACTCTCATATTTCCTATTTTTATTATATCTTAATTTTCATTTTTTTACTGTGCTCCTGTGACAGATTACATTTCCTGTGTTGACCAGAGCTTGATTTTAGTGTTTTATTTTTGTTCAAGATATTCTCCTGCAGCCTTGCCAAAGTGGAGATGTGAGAGGCCTAGAGAAATTATTTTGGGGAAGAAAATTGGAATGGGGACTGACTGAGTAACCCATAAGCAAGAATAATCAGACACCTTCATTGGAAGGTGTGAAAAGGAGACCCAGAGCATGCATTCTCTCCTTCCCTGGCAAAACTCACAGCCTCAACTCTACTCTCTGTCTTGGGATCATCAGGCCATGCTCTTTATCCCTGTCTTTCTGACAGCTCCTACAAGAAGGTCCCAACTCCCAAGCTCCATAATTCCTTGGTTTTGCCTCATCTCCCATATTCTCATTTGCCAGTGTGTCTTCCAAAATCCATTGATCAATATCAGCAAAATCCTATATAATGTCAAAATCTTTTCTCTAGTTTCTCCAGGTTCCTTCACCCTCTTGCTCTAATCAAGACATGGCACCCTATTGAGGGCCACCAGCATTGAAGATCATGTGACAGATACCACCCATTACCTCTTCTGGTTCCAGTCTTTACCAGACCCCTGAGTGACTTCCTGTTATGTCCTACAGATTCTAGTTCCTGGCCCACTTCCACTCTCTCCATCTCTACTCCTGAACTAGTTCCTGATTATTTCAATGTCCACATAGGTAAACTTTGCAGTGCCCTTGCTTCTCAGTTCCTTTATCTCCTCTCCTCCAAGGATGTTATATCTCGGCTACCCACCACCATGGTCATACCCTAGGTCTTGTTATTCTCAATATCTACACCATCTTCTATAATCTTAATTTTATTCATCTCTGTCTCCCTGATCACCAACTCCTTTTTCACTCCTTCTGGTGTTCAATGTCAAAGATTCTCTAGCTCCATCAGGATCCTCAACCCATTATCTTACCAGCTTCCAACAATAGGGACTGTTCAAATAAACCATGGTCTATCCAGGAACATATAACACTTGCAAATATTGACTCTGGAGTTAAACAACTTGGGTTCCCCCATGACCCCTGCCATCGACTGGCTCTGTGATCGTGGGAAAACTATTTAATCTTGCTAAGGTTATTTGACAATTATTATATGAGATACTGCAAGGTAATGAGCATGGTGCCAGATCTATTCGGGATTTTTTTTTTCTTTTTTGAGACAGAATCTTGCTCAGCTGCCTAGGCTAGGGTGCAGTGGTGTAATCTCAGCTCACTGCAACTACTATCTCCCGGGTTCAAGCAGTTCTCCCGTCTCAGCCTCCCAAGTAGCTGGGATTATAGGCACCTGCCATCATGCCTGGCTACTTTTTATATTTTAGTAGAGATGAGATTTCATCATGTTGGCCAGGGTGGTCTTGAACTCCTAACCTCAGCTGATCCACCCACCTCAGTCTCCCAAAGTGCTAGGATTATAGGTGTGAGCCACCACTCCTGGCCTATTTGGGATTCTTAATAAAGGAGAATGGTTAGTATGTTTTATAAACACTATGTTTTGCTCAGTCTCACAACTGTCTGTTTCCTTCCAGTAATAGCACCCCAACTTTACTTGAGAAACACCTATTTTCCTGGCGCAGGAAAGGGCTAATCTCCAACCCAGCCCCATGAAATGGCAGGTGAACCCCAGCCTGGTCGGTGGGAGCATTCTAAGACCTGGAAATAGTGACTGATTCAAGCTAAGCCAAGCCAATGGAAACCAACACAGGCACTTCGTGTTGCAACAATTGGGACAAAGGGGTTCTCTACTGGATGTGGGGCTGGTAGGACCTGAGCATGAAGGAAAGTGAGCCCACTTGAGAGCAGCTAATACCAAGAAAAAGGAAGGAAAGAGTTAAAGGGAGGCTCGTTCTCAGGGGATTGTCTGAGTCCTTGGGTCCAGTCATGCTTAAAGTCTACCTCTAGACTTTGTAGCTTCATAGGACAATATATTTCCTCAATGGTGCTTGAACCAGTTTGAGTTGGGCTCCTATCTCCCTCAGAGTTCCCACTATTCCATTATTATACAGTTGAATATCCTTTATTTGAGCTTATTTGAGATGTCTGGGATCAGAAGTGTTGTAGATTTTAGATTTTTTAAAAGATTTTTAGAATATTTGCATATATATAATGAGATACCTTGGGTATGGGACCCAAGTCTAAATACAAAATTTATCTGTGTTTTGTATACACCTCATACACATAGACTGCAGGTAATTTTGTACAATATTGTATTTAGTTATTTATTTATTTTGAGACAGGGTCTCACCCTGTCACTCAGGCTGGAGTGCAGTGACACAATCACGGCTCACTGCAGCCTTGACTTCCCAGGCTCAAGCAATCCTCACGCCTCAGCCTCCTGAGTAGCTAGGTCCATAGGTACCTGCCACTTCACCTGGCTAATATTTTTAAAAATTTTTTGTAGTGATGGGGTCTCACTATGTTGCCCAGGCTAGTCTTGAACTCCTGTGCTCAAGCAATCCTCCCATCTCAGCCTCCCAAAGTGCTGGGATTACAGGTGTGAGTCACTGCACCTGGCCATACAATATTTTACATAATTTTGTGTACAAAACAAAGTTTGTGTATGTTGAACCGGGGTGCCTCCCAGGTTCAAGTGATTCTCCTGCCTCAGCCTCCCGAGTAGCTGGGATTACAGGTGCCCACCACCACGCCTGGCTAATTTTTGTATTTTTAGTAGAGAAGGGGTTTCACCATGTTGGCCGGGCTGGTCTTGAACTCCTGACCTCAAGTGATCTGCCCACCCCAGCCTCCCAAAGTGCTGGGATTACAGGCGTGAGCCACTGTGCCTGGCCATTTGCACAATTTTTTAAAAGGAAGTTTCCCACATGAGAATAAGCAGCCATTCCTTGCCACACCTGTGATCAGAGCATGAAATTCCACCTGTCTCAGTTGCCCCTCTCATGATCCTGCAGGGTGTCTTGGACTGGGTGAACCTGTTCTCCATCTGTTCTGTGGGTTTGTGGCTCCTTGGTGTGCCAGACCTTACAACCCTGCACCAGTTCAAATCACAGAACCACCATTTACAAGTTTAAACAGTCCTAGGGCAATTGAGAAGTTCAGAATGGATTAACCATGCCCTCTTGGGAGAGGGGCAGGGAGAGTGATATGTGTACAGAGCTTTCAGAAGGGATTAATCACAGCTGTGGGAATTGTGCGGTGGTGGGAACGGCTATGGGAATATTTACATGTGGTATTATTTTCCAGTTTGTACATAGCACCCTCTTTATTGCTAAGTGTTTTATGTCATCAATTTCCTAGCAGAGAAAAGTGCTTTTGCCCACATTGTGAGGGTGGAGAAGCTAGGGATCCAGAAATCTTAAGTGACTCATTGAGGGGTGCACAGCAAGCACTGAGTAGTGATTTAGGGTTCTTGATTCAGTGCCCTGTCTTCATGCCAACTTTTTCTACGAGGGCTGCTGCAGACATGTGCGGGCTGCCTAGAACAGAGCAAAGCCTCCCTCTCCTTCTATGAGTGTGTTGTGAAAATTTATGTCAAAATTATTTTCTCCAGATTTTTACTCTTAGAAACACTCAGCTCTCTCCTACCGTCTATTACCACCTATTTGGTGGTAGGAGCCAGATCCATGGTGTGCCTGGCTACCATCTCTGGCTCCAGATAGGAGTTACTGCTTGGGAAACTTGCTATTTTGCATACATGGGATCATTTGCATTTTGGGATGGCTTAGCTCATCTCCATTCTAGACATCTTCCTCAATCCCCATCTTGTGTGCGTGCAATGCTGCAGCCTCCTGGACAGTGATCTGGTCCCCATTTGCCATGCAAACCTCCTAGCTTTGAGCTGTGGTCTCATGGCTGGAACACCTTTCTGCACCTTTCTCTGCCTGTTCCTCCTACACTTGTGCTTGATAGTTTATTAGTCACTTAGAGGGTTTTCATTCAGTGTCAGGTTGCTATTCTAAGACTTTACAAATAATAACTCATCTCATCTCACAAGACCCTAATTAGGAAGCTACCATTATTATTATCCCATTTTACAGGTAGGGAAACAGAGGAACAGAAACTTGCTCAAGATCCCAGAGCTAGCAACCACTGAAGGCAGAATTCAAATTCAGACAACTGGCTCCAAAATCCATGCTCTCTCTCTCTCTCTCTCTTTTTTTTTTTTTTTTTTAAGATTCAAGGGGTACATGTGCAGGTTTGTAACATGAGTATTTTGTGTGATGCTGGGATTTTAGCTTCTAATGGTCCTGGCATCCAAATGGTGATCATAGTACCCATCAGGTAGTTTTTCAACCCTTGACCCCTATGTTTGGACACCCCAGTGTCTATTGTTGCCATCTTTATGTCAATGAGTACACAATGTTTAGCCCCGCTTATAAGTGAGAACATGTGGTATTTGGTTTTTTGTTTCTGTGTTAATTCACTTAGGATAATGGCCTTCAGCTGCATCTGGTGTTGCACAAGGACAGTTTGTTCCTTTTCACAGCTGCATAGTATTCCATGGTGTACATGTACCATGTTTTCTTTATCCAATCCTCTGCTGATGGGCACCTGGGCTGATTCCATGTCTTTGTTATTGTGAATAGTGCTGTGATAAACATATGAGTGCTGGTATCTTTTTGGTAGAAGGGTTTACTTTCCTTTGGATATATACAGTGAGATTGCTAAGTCAAATGGTACTTTCCACAGGGGCTAAACTAATTTACATTCAACCAAAATAGTATAAGTAATCCCTTTTCTCTACAACCTTGCCAACATCTGTTATTTTTTAACTTTTTAATCATAGCCATTCTGCCTGGTGTGAGATGGTATCTCAGTGTGTTTTTGATTTGCATTTCTCTGATGATTAGTGATACTGAGCTTTTTGTCATGTTTCTGGCCACTGGTTTGTCTTCTTTTAAGAAGTGTCTGATAATGTCCTTTGCCCACTTTTTTTTTTTTTTTTTTTTTTTTTTTTTTTTTTTTTTTT
>NC_045440.1:128454826-128514808 GCF_002776525.5 Piliocolobus tephrosceles
TTTTTTTTTTTTTTTTTTTTTTGAGGCGGAGTCTCGCTCTGTCGCCCAGCTTGGAGTGCAGTGGTGCAATATCACTGCAACCTCCACCTCCCGGGTTCAAACAATTCTCTGCCTCAGCCTCCCAAGTAGCTGGGATTACAGGTGCCCACCACCACACCTGGCTAATTTTTGTATTTTTAGTAGAGATGGGGTTTTACCATCTTGGCCAGGCTTGTCTTGAACTCCTGACCTCATGATCCACCCGCCTTGGCCTCCCAAAGTGCTGGGATTACAGGCGTGAGCCACCATGCCCAGCCACCCACACTTTTTAATAGGGCTTTTTTTTTTTTTTTTTTTTTCTTGTTGAGTTAAGATCCTTCTAGATTCTGGATTGGTCCTTTGTCAGATGCGTACTTTGCAAATATTTTCTCCCATTCTGTAGGTTGTCTGCTTACTCTATTTATGGTTTCTTTTTCCATGCAGAAGTGATTTAGTTTAATTAGATCCAAATGGTCAATTTCTGTTTTTGTGCCATTTGCTTTTCAGGACTTAGTCATACATGTTTTGTCTACGCCAATGTCCAGGAGAGTATTTCCTAGGTTTTCTTCTAGGATTTTTGTAGTTTGAGGTCTTACATTTAAATCTTTAATCCATCTTGAGTCAATATTTGTTTATGGTGAGAGGTAGGGATCCAGTTTCATTCTTCTGCATATCATTAACCAGCTTTCCCAGTACCATTTATTGAATAGGGTACCCTTTCTTCATTGTCTATTTTTGTTGACTTTGTTGAAGACCAGTTAGTTGCATGTGTGCAACTTTATTTCTGGGCTCTCTATTCTTTTCCATTGGTCTATGTGTCTCTTTTTGTACTAATACCATGTTGTTTTGGTTACTGTAGCCTTGTAGTATAGTTTGAAGTCAGATAGTGTGATGCCTCCAGCTTTATTGTTTTTGCTTAGGATTGCCTTGACTATTTAAGCTCTTTTTTGTTTCCATATGAATTTATGAATAGTTTTTCTAATTCTGTGAAAAATGACATTGGTAATTGTTAGGAATAGTGTTGACTGTAGATTGCTTTGGGCAATGTGGACATTTTAAAGATATTGATTATTTTGACTCCTGAGCATGGAATGCTTTTCCATTTGTTTGTGTCATCTCTGATTTCTTTCAGCAGTGTTTTGTAGTTGTCCTTGTTGAGATCTTTCATCTCCTTGGTTAGGTGTATTCCTAGGGTTTTTTTGTTTTGTTTTGTTTTGTTTTGCAGCTATTATAAATGGGATTGCATTCTTGATTTGGTTCTTGGCTTGAACCTTATTGGTGTATAGAAATGCAACTGATAATTAACTGTACATTGATTTTGTATATTGAAACTTTGCTTAGGTACTTTATCAGGTCTGGAGTCTTTTGGCAGAACCTTTAGGGTTTTCCAGGTATAGAATCATATTGTCAGTAAACAGAGGTAATTTGACTTTCTCTTTTTTTATTTGGATGCCTTTTATTTCTTTCTCTTTCCTGATTGCTGTGGGTAGGACTTCCAGTACTATGTTGAATAGAAGTGGTGAGATTGAACATCTTTGTTTTGTTCCAGTTCTTAGGGGAAATGCTTTCAACTTTTGCCTGTTCAGTATGGTGTTGGCTGTGGGTTTGTCCTAGATGGCTCTTATTATTTTGAGATATGTTCTTTTGATAGTTTGTTGAGGGTTTTCATCATGAAAGGATGTTGGATTTTATCAACTGCTTCTTCTATGTCTATTGAGATAATCATGTGGTTTTGTTTTTAATTCTGTTCATGTAGTGAATCACATCTATCGATTCACATATGTTGAACCATCCTTGTATCCCAGGAATAAAGCCCACTTGATTGTGGTGAATTACCTTTTTGATGTGTTGCTGGATTTGGTTTGCTAGTATTTTGCTAAGGACAAAATCCATGTTCTTCTTCACCACCCTACTTTGCTCCTCCCCTACTCATACTTTTTGTCTCTTGCCCTGTGAGGATGCTCCCCTGATACGTATTTTGGAAATCATCCTGTTTCTGTGGTGTGCTCTCAGAACACTAAGTTGGCCCTACTAGGATTTCTTTGTCTAGCGATGGGATATGAATAGCCCTGGCTCCCCACCATCTGGGAGTTCTGTATGGATTGGTATTTAAAGCGTTCATGTTTATGTCCACAGCATTCTCACTGCTGGATCCTTACCTGGTGTTTTAAACACTGGGGATGTGAAGTCTATGTCAGCAAAAATGAACTGAAATCTAATGAATTAGAAGATTCCTAGAAGATTCCATAAAGAATAAACTCTAATGACAGTCTTGGTGAGATGCTTCTAGAGAGAGTTTAAAAAGTATAAAAACATGCAGATAGTTCTCATCCATCTAAGAGATAATTCTCTTCTTTTGAGAATTATTCAGCCTCCTGCTTCTCCTTACATTTCTTCTGATCTTATAGACATTTCATAGTTTGAGAGAATCATTTAAGAGGATAGAAAGTGATGAAATGTACACGGATCAGAGCAGCTCCATGTCTCACCAGTTCTGTGACTTTGGGAAAACCACTTGAGCTTCCCGAATCCTGGTTTCCTCAGCCATAAAATGGGATCATAATCATACTTAGCTACCTTATTGGGGAGAATTAAATGAGATACTACATGCAGAGTGGCTGGTCCAGGGCATGGTTGATGGTGAAAGCTGCATAAGTGTGATTGCTGTTATCATCTCTAAGGCCCTGCTGGCAGGATGAGAAGAAAGGAAATGAGACTGACAAATCTCTAATGTGTGCTTCTTAATGCCTAGAAAAAGGTAGAAGAGTAAAAGGTTAGCCAGACTGATCAAAATGAGACATAAACTAATTATGAATTTTTTCCCATGCAGTCTTCAGTTCCTTCTTAAATAAATATATTTATTTTATGTAACTATCTGCAGCAGTGCAATTTCCTGAAAGAATCAATTGCCATAATTCAGCAGAACCCGTATTTACTTATTCAACACACAATTATTAAGTACTTACTGTATGCCAGTCCCTGTCCTCAAGGAACTCACAGTCCGATGTGAGGTATAGACTTGTAAGTGGATAACTCAAAATAAGAGTTGATTCCAATGATTTACTTTTTCAATGATTAGAGAATTTACAAGAATGTAGAAAAGGGATAGATCAAAGGAAAGTTTTATGTGGGCAGTAAGATATGAGCTGGGCCTTAAAGCAGGGGTATATCACACAGAGCTCTTGGTGGCAAGCAACAGAAAGCTTCTCTCTGGCTAATTTAAACAAAAAAGGGGAATGTGTCAGAAGGGGATCAGAATTTCCAGAAGGCAGAAATGACCAGATTTGGAAAATGGGCAGAACCAAGAGTCATGGAAAATGAATACAAATCCAAGCAGAGAGGGGCAGAAAGAAGAGGTCTATTCATCCTCACTGCTGCCTCAATGTCCTAGTATCACTCTCTACAAACCAAAGTCTTACAACAGAGTGAATGACGGGATGAGCAAAGTCAGACAACCAGATGCTGGGTGAACCAGGGTGGGGATAGAAGGATCTTGCCTTTGACTTCTTTAGTGAACTCAGGATGGGCCACTTTTCTTAGTCCATTGGGGCTACTATAACTAAATACTATAAACTGGGAAGCTTGCAAAAAACCAGAAATTTAATTTTCATAGTTCTGAAGGCTGGGCAGTCCTAGATCAAGGCAGCAGTATAGCAGATTTGATGTCTGGTGAGGGCATCCTTTCTGGTTCATAGATGATGACTTCTCACTGTGTCCTTACATGGCGGAAGAAGCAAGGAACCTCTCCAGGGCCTCTCTGATGAGGACACTAGTCCTGTTCGTGAGGGTTCCGCCCTTGTAACCTAATCATTTACCAGAGGCTACACCTCCTCATACCATCACATTGGGGGTTAGGATTTCAACACGTGAATTTGTGGGGGGATGCAAGCGTTCAGACTGCATCACTCCTTTCTATCAGAATCAAAGACATGGGGAATTCCCTGAGGGGAGATCAGCATTCTAATAGGAAGGAAATGATGTTGGGTAACAGAAAAAAAGAGACAAAGATCCTTCATAGGTAGGTAGGATTTCACCTTAGTCAACTGGAAGGAAAAGCATGCCAGGGATGGAACAGAATCTGTAAAGGTGGAGGAGAAGAAAAGTTCAGGGTTGTAGCCAGAATGGTGGTGTAATGCAGAGAGAGTGCTATTGAAAAACAGACGTAGGCAGGCTGGGCCCAGATCAAAGAGGGTCTTATAAAGGCGACAGTAAGAAGTCTAAGCCCTAGTCTATAGCCAAGATCAGCCAGGAAGTTATTTAAGAAAGTAAATAGTCAGGCCTGCGAGGGAAAACTAGACTCTGGAGCTGTGTTTTGAACCTGTTTT
The DNA here is from genome assembly GCF_002776525.5 of Piliocolobus tephrosceles. NCBI lineage: Eukaryota > Metazoa > Chordata > Mammalia > Primates > Cercopithecidae > Piliocolobus > Piliocolobus tephrosceles. Next base: position 128,459,170 of record NC_045440.1, read on the forward strand.
CTCCACATGCTCACAAGGGTGCTGGCTGAACAGTAACAGCAGTGAAAACTTCAGGGGTAGCACTTTGAAGAAAATGAAGCAGCTCTGTCCGTGGAAGACGTTTCATTGCCCCTGTAAGACTGGCTTCAGCAACACAGCCTGAGTCTGAGGGCCCTGCAGGAGCCCAGGGGCAGAGGCTGGGACTCAGAGCAGGACTGGAACTCATGAGATCAGCTTCACAGGGAAGAAATTCTCTTAACTTGCTTCATTTGCCACTGGATTCACATTTCCTTATTAGTCAAGATGCAATGAGACTGAATAACTGTTCAGGACTCCCTTGGATAAAATCTGGGGTAGTGTTTCACCTGCCCAATATCCATTTGTGGTAACAGCCCCTCAATATTTTTATTTTGAAGCTTGTCTACCCATTGGATCGTGAGTCCATGAATTTTTAGAAAGTGTTGACCCTATATTCTGGCTTCTGGAAAAGTGGGGAGATGACCTGTACCTAGGTTTGGCCAATATAAGTACTCCATCCTTTACCTACCATAGTGAGGTGTTCAGAAATGGACAGGTGGCCCCAGGCAGTCCAGAATGTCAGCTCTGGGATTCTTCTGGGGCCACTGGGAAGCGTCGGGGAGAGTGCTTCTGCATGGTTGCCAAGTGGGTATAAGGTAAAACAGGAGCTGTGCTGGCCACCCTGGCCACCTAATTGGGAGACCCGGCCTCACAGTGAAGCCATCGTAGAGAAACATGGTGCTGAGAGAAGGAGAGACACATGGAGTTCTGGGTCCAGCCCTATCTGGCCTAGATTTTCCAGGGATCCATTTTTAGTTTCCAGAGCCAATACATTCTCCCTCTCCCCTTCTCACTCTCACTCTTGCTCTGTTTTGCTTAGGCCACTTTGAGTTGTTTTTGTTACTCACAACTAAAGGTATCCTAATTCATAAAATCCAGTGGGGTCCAGTACAGTGAAGGAAGGGGGCTTGAGATGTGGGCAGGCTCAGTGGGGTGTCTGCTAAGGGAAGTCTAAGGCACCGGGACTGAAGACAGAATCTGGTTCTATTGGGCTCCTGATTCCAACTGATTTAGATGGTTTTGACCGTGTCTCCATCTGGCTGGAGGGTTTGGAGTGTCTGATCACTTTTTTCTTAATATGGTGATGGATTTTGGTGAGTTCTCTCTCCCTGCCATATTTTCTTTATGAACGTGGAGAGCTCAATTTTTTAACTCAGAAGACAAATTAAAAAGAGTAGAGAGTCAGCCCACACAGGGGAAGATATTTTGGGGAATGAGGCCACTTTCCCAATGTTTCTCAATTCATAGCACTCGAGAGAACACCCTCTTAATTTTCATTCTGGTCAGAAGTTCAGAATGGTGGCGCAAGGGCCAGAACTGTACTCCAGGTGCATTCTGTTTAGCTTGCAGAGTATTGCCTTTTTTTTTTTTTTTTTTTAAGTCACTAATGTTTTAAAATCAAAAGATTTTTTCTATATTTTTGGATTTTTTGGGGGGGGGGGAGAAAAAGGACTGTCTACATGGGAGCTGTTTTCCTACTGGTAGCTCTAGCTTGAGTTGGGCAGCAGCTGCCCCTGTTAGACAGGTGTGAGCACCTCCACCCGCCACAGGTGTGAGCTCTCCTACCTGCTTCATTTATTTAGGTCATCTTCATGATACCTAAGCATACGATTCACTGGAAATGTCTCAAATCCCCCTGGACATGTAGACGTGGCTGAACAGCTGTTTATGGGTTTATGCCACTACTATGGATAAAATAATTCCCTGGTGCTATGAATAGAAAATTCAAAATCCCTTGGGATTCATCTTATAACATACACACTAATAAACCCCTTTGGGTTGGAAGAAAAGTGGTTAGGTCCATGACGAGAAGAACTAGGAGCAGACTTGGTGCTCTTTCCTCCTTTGGTTGATTTAATCCTACACCAAAAGAGCATAGACCCCTGGATCCATAGTGCCTGAGTTAGAAACACACCTCTGCCAGTCATTGTCTGTATGCTCTTGGTCAAGTTCATTAAATTTACTGTGACTCAGTGTTCCTAGCCGTACAAAGCACTATATTCTCTTCATCTGTAAAATGCAGTGAATTCTCGTCTTGTAGGATTATTGTGAGGATTAAGTTAGTTAATACAAATTAGCAAAGTGTGGGAGCACATGCCTGGGAAGCTCAGGTAGGAGGATTCTTTGAGCCCAGTAGGTCAAGGCTGCAGTTAGCCATGATTGTGCTACTGCTCTCCAGCTTGTGTGACAGAGCAAGACCTTGTCTCTAAGAAAAGGAAAAAAGATCAGTTAATACACTTATAGCAATGCTTTGCACACAGTAAACACTCAACAAGTGTCAAACTCTATGTATATATTATGTAATGTTTACATATTTATATGTAAGTTATGTATACATTTATAATGCCATATTTATAGAAATATTATGGGCCGGGCACAGTGGCTCATGCTTGTAATCCCAGCACTTTGGGAGGCCGAGGTGGGTGGATCATGAGGTCAGGAGATTGAGACCATCCTGGCTAACACGGTGAAACTCCATCTCTACTAAAAATACAAGAAAATTAGCCGGATGTGGTGGCGTGCACCTGTAGTCCCAGCTACTCAGGAGGCTGAGGCAGGAGAATGGCATGAACCTGGGAGGCAGAGCTTGCAGTGAGCCAAGATTGCACCACTGCACTCCAGCCTGGGCAAAGCGAAACTCCGTCTCAAAAAAAAAAAAAAAAGAAATATTATGTATCAGGCAAAACTTTCGTACAAAGTACATTTCTATAAAGCAAATCCATGAGGTTTTTATCAGCTTCCATTATAAACAACATGGTATGTGTTTTTAAGATGTAAATAATTTAGCAGAAAATTTTTGCTTAGAAAGCAAATAAACAATGACAAATCTCATGTGGCTCTGATCGTCGCTATTCTATTTATGTATTTTTTCCTTTAATAATTATAATTATCATAAACACATAATTTTGATGAGAGCGTAAACTGCTACAAACTTTTTTAGAAACCTGAAACATTTTTCTTTAAACTATCAGTTGCTTGCTAATAGCGTCTGAGCACCACATTTTCACCATACAGGGAATTATTGAGAGGAGAAATGTCAAAGCCCAACACAGTTGTCACCTCTTTATGAAGCTAGAGTTCAAGCAGTTGAAACAGATTTATAGAAATATCCTTTATTCTACTGATTTATTATGTCGCAGCAAATATAAGTGCAAAGTAAATTTCCCAAGCGACTCATCTTTTCCTATTAATGGCTTTCAATAAAAATAAGGTATGTGTTCTCAGGTTATGAATAATTCAGGTAGAGGATTTTTACTTGGAACGGAATTAGACAAGGTAGTGCTTAGTCTCCAGATACCCCAGTATTTAAGAAGGCAGGAGAACATGGTCTTGAAGCCCTCAGGCTTCAGAAATCAGACATCTTGGGTTTAAACCCAGCTTCACCATGTACTGGTTGTATGAGCTTGAACAAATGGCTTAACCTTGGTTAACCCTCAATTTCCTCATCTACAAAGTGACAGTGATCACCTTACCCATCTCCAAAGATTAAATGAGATGATATGGGAAAAAACCTTGGCCAGGGCCTAGCACTTAGTAATCGGCTTTTATCCATATAGAACCTGCATTGCTGTAATTTTCCTCTGAAGCACTTTTATGGCTCCAGGATGATATCAATCATGCATTCCTTTCCCCGTATTTTTTGGATGACAGAAAATCCCATGCCTGGAGATGCTGTGGCGTAACAAAACTCCCTATACTCCGATACTCCCCCTGCCCCCGCCCCAACTTTTTTTTTTTTTTTTGAGATGGAGTCTCTGTCACCAAGCTGGAGAGCAGTGGTGCGATCTCGGCTCACTGCAACCTCTGTCTCCTGGGTTCAAGTGAATCTCCTGCCTCAGCCTCCTGAGTAGCTGGGACTACAGGCACCTGCCACCACGCCTGGCTAAGTTTTGTATTTTTAGTAGAGATGGTGTTTCATCATGTTGGCCATGATGGTCTCAAAGTCTTGATCTCGTGATCCGTCCGCCTCAGCCTCCCATAGTGCTGGGATTACAGGTGTGAGCCACCGCGCCCGGCCTTCCCCCATTTTTTCTTTGTTGTTTTATGTGCTAGTAATGGTGGGCCACGTTACCACATGATGGCATTAAAGGCTTCTCTTTCATATATAATGCATTCATATATAATGTTTGGGGTTCTGAAAATGCTGAAGTTGCAGACATTTCAAAAATAGCTCTTTTCTTTAAAAAAAAAATAGATATGCAAGGTTGTGTGTTGGAGTTGGGTTCCATGGGAAGCTGATTCTGAGATGGAGATTTCTACAAGGGGTGCTTTGGGGATCAATGCCTGTGAACCAGCAGGAAGCAGAATTAGGCCAAAGGAGAAGCTGGGCTATGAAACAGTTGCAACAAAGGCCTTAGCCCATCCAGACTGACTTTACAGCAGGGATAACACTAAAGAGTTGTTCTCCGCCCCACGCGGTGGCTCAAGCCTGTAATCCCAGCACTTTGGGAGGCCGAGACAGGTGGATCACGAGGTCAGGAGATCGAGACCATCCTGGCTAACACGGTGAAACCCCGTCTCTACTAAAAAAAAATACAAAAAAACTAGCCGGGCGATGTGGCGGGCGCCTGTAGTCCCAGTTACTAGGGAGGCTGAGGCAGGAGAATGGCGTAAACCCGGCAGGCGGAGCTTGCAGTGAGCTGAGATCCGGCCACTGCACTCCAGCCCGGGCTACAGAGCGAGACTCCATCTCAAAAAAAAAAAAAAAAAGAGTTGTTCTCAATTGGCATAACGGATCCAGGCATTTATAGCCTGACATTAAGCAGTCATTGGATGCAGGCTGCCAAGGGGAGGGTCTATGACCAGGTTGTGGGGGCCGGTGAGGAACTCTTTCAACCCAGGACAACAGTGGCAGTGGAGGGTGGGGAGTGGTATCGAAGAAAAACACAGAGCTGTTAAAGCAGTAAAAACAGATTTTATTCAAGACTGTTACCAGTTCTATGGGGTCCAGAAACAGCAGAAAGTGATTAAAAGAGGAGGCAGAACAAGAAGAAACAACACCCCTCCTGCTTTCCCCGCTGGGGTTAGGTCTGAGCTCATTCAATTCAAACTTGGAATTTAATGAGAAGCTGAAGTTTCGATATTACGTTACACTGGACACTTGCATACCTGGAAATGACATTGTTAATACCTGTAATACCCGAATGTTCCTGGGGAAGCCATGGGATCTTCCCTGGATATTAACCTGGGGTAGGGAAGAAAAATGTAACAGAATTTAAAGAAAACAATGGGGAAAAGGAATTTGCTTCCTTTCATACTTTATCAAATCCTACTCATTTCATTAGCCAGTTTCTCCCAATAAACCTTCATTATTGTGCAAACTGCATCTCAGTTACGTACAACCTGAGATAACTTGATGGACAGTGATTCTGTGTGACTTCATTAGAAAGCCAATGAAGATTCTCTTAAAAAAAAAAAACAAGTCTATTGCAGTAAGGGAAAAGAGACCAGGATAGAACTGGGCTCAATTCCAAATGCAGCCTGGGCAAGTGGGAATGTACAGCCAAGACGCAGGGTGAAGGTCGGTGGATGGGAATTAGTAAGAGCAAACATCAGGAGTAAGGGGAATTCCGGCTGAACCAACTAAGCAGACACCACCTGGGAGGTGGAGAGGCTAAGGAACCTGATCAGATATGAAGGGCGGAGGACTCTTATTAACGAACTCAGCAGGGTTCTTGCAAAAACTGGATTTTACAAGGAAGTGCACAGATGGGCCTAGGAAGATTCAGGAGCCTGACTAAAAGTTTGGTCTAGCAAGGAATCCAGTCTAGTGGGGAATCTGGCTGAGCTGTCAGTTTTCAACACTTGCAGCGGCTGGCGGAATGATGCTTGGGTCCTGAAGGAGAGGATCTAGATGGTGTACCTCAGACTCCATTGCAGTCCACCCCTGTGCCTCTTGAACTCTTCCGCTTTGTATACAGAAGTGAATGAGGTGAGCTACACCCGTGCCACTGTAGCTGGTCCCAAGTAACTGATCCTGATGGCCTCCTTTCTCTGCTATTCCTTCTCGATTTCCCTTGCCCTCAGCTAACGTCTCGGCCAATCTGGGTGGCTTACCTGCTGGTGTGACCAGACCCTCATCTGAGTGGTCTGAGCCCCTAGAGACACTGCCCTTCTCAGGCTATGACTGTTGCCTTTGCCCATTTACCTTAAAAACTGGACAAATGTCATGCTGTGGTGGGTCTTAGACTCTTAGGATTTATTTCCTGCCCTCTTGAGCATGTGTATCTCAAGACCTCTCCCATCCTTGCCACTTTTTGTTCATCTGGTCTAATTAACATGATGCTGTCAATACAATGAACCAATGTGATGTTCTTTGGAATGTCTGGACAGACCAGATCACTTTGACAAATATGTGCTAGTTCCTGATACTTGTTTAGCATATCGTTTCATTCCTCTCTGTGGGACGAGACCATAAATGTATATACCGGTATCTATTTCCAATGAATGCAAATTGCTTCTCATTCTCCTTTCTGATAGAGACCAAAAAGATGTATTTGGGCCAGGCATGGTGGCTCACACCTGTAATCCAAGCAATTTGGGAGGCCAGGATTGGCGGATCACTTAAGGCCAAGAGTTCGAGACAAGCCTGGCCAACATAGCAAAACCCCGTCTCTACTAAAAATACAAAAAATTGGCTGGGTGTGGTGGTACATGCCTGTAACGCCAGCTACTTGGGAAGCTGAGGCACAAGAATTACTTGAATCCAGGAGGTGGAGGTTGCAGTGAGCTGAGATCGCTCCACCACAATCCAGCCTGGGTGACAGAACGAGACTTTGTCTCCAAATAAAAAAGACCCATTGTGGGGGGGGCAGAGCAGATGGCCGAATAGGAACAGCTCCAGTCTCCAACTCCCACAGCGAGTGACACAGAAGACCGGTGATTTCTGCATTTTCAACTGAGGTACTGGGGTCATCTCACTAGGGAGTGCCGGACAATTGGTGCTGGTCAGCTGCTGCAGCCCGACCAGCGAGAGCTGAAGCAGGGCAAGGCATCGCCTCACCTGGAAAGCGCAAGGGGGAAGGGAATCCCTTTTCCTAGCCAGGGAAACTGAGACACACAACACCTGGAAAATCGGGTGACTCCCACCCCGATACTGCGCTTTAAGCAAACGGGCACACCAGGAGACTATATCCCACACCTGGCTGGGAGGGTCCCACGCCCACGGAGCCTCCCTCATTGCTAACACAGCAGTCTGCCCTCTAACCGCAAGGCAGCAGCAAGGCTAGGGGAGGGGCGACCGCCATTGCTAAGGCTTAAGTAGGTAAACAAAGCCGCTGGGAAGCTTGAACTGGGTGGAGCTCACAGCAGCTCAAGGAAACCTGCCTGTCTCTGTAGACTCCACCTCTGGGGACAGGGCACAGCTAAACAACAACAACAACAAAAGCAACAGGAACCTCTGCAGACGCAAACGACTCTGTCTGACAGCTTTGAAGAGAGCAGTGGATCTCCCAACACGGAGGTTGAGATCTGAGAAGGGACAGACTGCCTGCTCAAGTGGGTCCCTGACCCCTGAGTAGCCTAACTGGGAGACATCCCCCACTAGGGGCAGTCTGACACCCCACACCTCACAGGGTGGAGTACACCCCTGAGAGGAAGCTTCCAAAGTAAGAATCAGACAGGTACACTCGCTGTTCAGCAATATTCTATCTTCTGCAACCTCTTCTGCTGATACCCAGGCAAACAGGGTCTGGAGTGGACCTCAAGCAATCCCCAACAGACCTACAGCTGAGGGTCCTGACTGTTAGAAGGAAAACTATCAAACAGGAAGGACACTTATACCAAAACCCCATCAGTACGTCACCATCATCAAAGACCAGAGGCAGATAAAACCACAAAGATGGGGAAAAAGCAGGGCAGAAAAGCTGGAAATTCAAAAAATAAGAGCACATCTCCCCCTGCAAAGGAGCGCAGCCCATCGCCAGCAAGGGATCAAAGCTGGTCAGAGAATGACTTTGACAAGATGAGAGAAGAAGGCTTCAGTCCATCAAACTTCTCAGAGCTAAAGGAGGAATTACCTACCCAGCGCAAAGAAACTAAAAATCTTGAAAAAAGAGTGGAAGAATTGACAGGTAGACTAATTAATGCAGAGAAGGTCATAAATGAAATGACAGCGATGAAAACCATGATACGAGAAATACGTGACAAATGCACAAGCTTCAGTAACCGACTCGATCAACTGGAAGAAAGAGTATCAGCGATTGAGGATCAAATGAATGAAATGAAGCGAGAAGAGAAACCAAAAGAAAAAAGAAGAAAAAGAAATGAACAAAGCCTGCAAGAAGTATGGGATTATGTAAAAAGACCAAATCTACATCTGATTGGGGTGCCTGAAAGTGAGGGGGAAAATGGAACCAAGTTGGAAAACACTCTTCAGGATATCATCCAGGAGAACTTCCCCAACCTAGTAGGGCAGGCCAACATTCAAATTCAGGAAATACAGAGAACACCACAAAGATACTCCTTGAGAAGAGCAACTCCAAGGCACATAATTGCCAGATTCAACAAAGTTGAAATGAAGGAAATAAATCTTAAGGGCAGCCAGAGAGAAAGGTCGGGTTACCCACAAAGGGAAGCCCATCAGACTGACAGCAGATCTCTCGGCAGAAACTCTACAAGCCAGAAGAGAGTGGGGGCCAATATTCAACATTCTTAAAGAAAAGAATTTTCAACCCAGAATTTCATATCCAGCCAAACTAAGTTTCATAAGTGAAGGAGAAATAAAATCCTTTACAGACAAGCAAATGCTTAGAGATTTTGTCACTACTGGGCCTGCCTTACAAGAGACCCTGAAGGAAGCCCTAAACATGGAAAGGAACAACCGGTACCAGCCATTGCAAAAACATGCCAAAATGTAAAGACCACCAAGGCTAGGAAGAAACTGCATCAACTAACGAGGAAAATAACCAGTTAATATCATAATGGCAGGATCAAGTTCACACATAACAATATTAACCTTAAATGTAAATGGACTAAATGCTCCAATTAAAAGACACAGACTGGCAAACTGGATAAAGAGTCAAGACCCATCAGTCTGCTGTATTCAGGAGACCCATCTCACATGCAGAGACATACATAGGCTCAAAATAAAGGGATGGAGGAAGATCTACCAAGCAAATGGAGAACAAAAAAAAGCAGGGGTTGCAATCCTAGTCTCTGATAAAATAGACTTTAAACCATCAAAGATCAAAAGAGACAAAGAAGGCCATTACATAATGGTAAAGGGATCAATTCAACAGGAAGAGCTAACTATCTTAAATATATTTGCACCCAATACAGGAGCACCCAGATTCATAAAGCAAGTCCTTAGAGACTTACAAAGAGACTTAGACTCCCATACAATAATAATGGGAGACTTCAACACTCCACTGTCAACATTAGACAGATCAACGAGACAGAAAGTTAACAAGGATATCCAGGAATTGCACTCATCTCTGCACCAAGCGGACCTAATAGAGATCTATAGAACTCTCCACCCCAAATCAACAGAATATACACCCTTCTCAGCACCACATCACACTTATTCCAAAATTGACCACATAATTGGAAGTAAAGCACTCCTCAGCAAATATAAAAGAACAGAAATTATAACAAACTGTCTCTCAGACCACAGTGCCATCAAACTAGAACTCAGGACTAAGAAACTCAATCAAAACCACTCAACTACATGGAAATGTTTCACAATAACAAAAATGCTTCTGTGCTACCGAGATGTGATGCGTAATGCATTGGACAATCTGAACTGTTAGAGGAAACCTTTAATTTAGTACATATTAATCAAAGAACTTGTCTAAGTTAGGTTTTGCAAGTTATGGGAGACAAACATGAAATAGACATAGTTTTGGTCCCTGAAGTGCTCAGAATAGAGCTTTCTCTATTTAATTTCTGTGCTTTTTTAACAGAATTTTCAAGGCAATCATTTATTCACTTTTCCACTTAAATAATTATCAAATGTCTTTTAGATACTAAGCATTTTTTTCTAATGTTACAGAATACAAATATTTAAACATACCATTGGGGCCAGCCACAATGGCACATGCCTGTAATCTCAGCACTTTGGGAGGCTGAGATGGGAGGATCGCTTGAGCCCAGGAGTTCGAGATCAGCCCGGGCAACATGACAAGACCTCATCTCTACTAAATTTTTTTAAAATAATAAAATATTGGCGGGGCATGGTGGCAGGTGCCTGTGTTTCCGGCTGCTTGGGGGGCTGAGGTGGGAGGATTGCTTGGGCCTGGGTGTTTGAGGCTGCGGTGAGCTATGATCATGCCGCTGTACCCTGTCTGGGTGGCGGAGTGGGACCCTCTCTCAAAAAAGTAAAAAACAAACAAACAAAACCCAGGAGCTTGTTATTATCATTGTCATTTTAATTATTTGCTGAATTATTTATTCAGTGCCTACTACTGTGTGCTAGATGCCCTCTGGAAGCTCATAGTGATCATTTACTATGTTAAATATGTGCCAGACACTTTATGTGGTGAGGAATGAAAGCTATAAAAAAGTGGTAAGATTTAAGTTAAACATGCAGGTGAGTAGAACTTTTCTACGTAAAGAGGCAGAAGGATGATGTGGGCAGAAGATTATGTATTTGGCAGAAGGAGCAGTGAGTGCAAAAGTAAGATGCTTGAGTGAAAGTTGCAGGGTTTATGAGCAGTTCAGTTCTGCTAGTGCAAAACGTATGAGATGCGAATGGTTGGGAATGAAGTGAATACCTAAGGCAAGCTTATGACCGACTTTTTTTTTTTTGGGATAGGGTCTTGCTCTGTCACCCAGGCTGGAGTGCAGTGGCGTTCTCTTGGCTCACTGCAGCCTCCGCCTCCCGGGTTCGGGTGATTTTCGTGCCTCAGCCTCCCAGGTGGCTGGGATTGTAGGCGTGGGCCACCATTCCTGGCTAATTTTTGTATTTTTGGTGGAGACAGTGTTTCGGCATGTTTGGCGGGTTGGTCTCGAACTCCTGTCCTGAAGTGGTCCGCACGCCTTGGCCTCCCAACTGCTGGCATTGCAGGCGTGAGCCACCAGTCCCTGCCCAGAATTTTTAATACTATAGAAATGAGTAGATCTCAGGCTGGGTGCGGCGGGTCGCGCCTGTGGTCCCGGCGCTTTGGGAGGCCAAGGTGGGCAGATCACAGGGTCGGGGGATCGAGACCATCCTGCCCAGCATAGTGGGGCCCATCTCTACTAAAGATGCAAAAAAAAAAAAAAAAAAAAAAAGTTGGCCGGGCGTGGTGGCGCATGCCTGTGGTCCCATTTATTCAGGAGGCTGAGGCCGGAGAATCGCTTGGGCCTGGGAGGCGGAGGCTGCAGTGAGCCGAGATTGTGCCGCTGCACTCCAGCCTGGGTGACGGGGCGGGATTCTGTCTCAAAAAAAAAAAGAAAGAAAAAGAAAAAGAAACAAGTAGATCTTTTCCTGCAGGTCATGGGAGATTTACCAGGTAGAATGCTGTGGGCTGAAAATACTAGATGACCTAATTAACAGTGGCTAAAACAGTAGGCACCAGAGTTGTTCTGACGGTTCAGTGATATCACAGTGTTTTGTTCATGTCCGTTTTCATGGCTGACTAATTAGCAACAGCTCCAAACATTATGGTCTCACTGACATTATCTGAAGGCTGAAAGGGTGGCTTTTCTTTGCATGTTTCTTTTAGTTAGGGAGAAGACTCAGAAGTGTGTGGTGGACTTCCTGTAACATTTTATTGGCTGGGTCCTACCACATGCTCATTCCTAAACCAGGCACTGGGAAAGCAAATGTAATTACTGTGATGAGCTTAGAATAATCATTTCTTCTTTTGGAGTTGGGAGGGCTATTGGCATGATAAATATCCAAATAGACGTGTGTTTCTCCAGTAAGACAGAACAGTGAATCGCTGTTGGGTAGGGAGACAGCAATGTTTACTGTAGGGATTCATTGGAGAATTGTGAGCTGGGGAGTCACATGATTAGATTTGAGTATGAGGGCATTCTGGTTATGGTATAAAGCAGGGATTAACAAGCTTTTTCTGTACAGGGCTTTTTCATGTGGTCTGTCATTCCTATTCAATCCTGCTGTTGAAGTATGAAAACAGTCATAGATAATAGGTAAGTAAAGACGCATGACTGAGCTCCAGTAAAACTTTATTTACAAAACTATAAGGCAGACTGGATTTGCCCCATGGCCTATAGTTTGCTGACCCCTCATATGGAGGGTAACTGGAAGATAACCACATAAAGAGACAAGGAAACAAAGGAAACATTTGCAGTTATCAGAACTATAGTTTCCTTGTCCTGTCCTCAAACTAGTATCAGTCTGTGGTGAGGTTTTCACCCATCCATGGTGAAATCAATAAGGTTAAGGAGCTCAGTTATTCATTTAAAAATGCGACAGTGATAACGAACCAGGCATTGAACTTATTTTTAGTACAGATAAGAATTTCCATAATGATGCAGGCACTAAGAAAGCAAGGAACCCACAAGTGGTTACAGTTGAAAGAAGACCAAGAGTTTGATTTGCAAATGACAAAAAATATGAACGAAAATAGTGACAGTTGCAGTACAAATAACTATAAAAGCCTGAAACCTAAATTAGAAAATCTGAGTTCTTTACCACCAGATTCTGACAGGACATCAGAAGTATATCTATATGAGAAATTACAGCAAGACATACAAAAGTTTAAGAATGAGGTCGACACATTAGAAGAAGAGTTGCTGGCTTTGAAGAAAGAAACTGTTCAACTTCAGAAAGAGGTTGAAGAAGAAGTGGAGAAGCACAGAAGTAATAGAACAGAATCAACAGGAACCCTAACTGATGGTGCTACTGTTGGCAGTGATGATGATGGACTAAATCAGCAGATTCCTAGGAAGGAGAATGGAGACCATGACAGGTCTGCAGATAAAACATCTAATCAAAATAACAAGGTCAAAAACCAAATACATCCTGGGGCTGACTTTACTGACTCAGTGGAGCCATCTGAAATAGCCTCAGAGGACTGTGAGTTGTCTCATTCTGTTTATGAGAACTTTATGTTGCTGATGGAACAACTTACAATGGAGTGTAAAGATTCTGTTAGCCTATCAAGAATCCAAGACACATTTTTTTTATGTGAACCCTTACTGAAACTTAAGAATAATCGCTGTGACCAACTTAGAGTAAAAATTAAACACATGGAAAATACGGTCAGTGTACTACAAAATGAGCTATTTGAAACAAGACAAAATTACAGTTAGAGCTTCAAAAAATTGAATGGGAGAAAGAGCTGTACGATTTGAGATTTGCCTTAAAACAACAAAATGAGGAGAAAAGAAATGCCAATATATTGTATAATAAATATCGTGAACAGTTAAGAATAAAAGAAAAGGAATATAAGAAAGTGGTTGAAACAAAGCAACAACTTGAATGGAATCTGAGAAGACTTGTTAAAGAATTGAGGACAGTAGGAATGAACGTGGATCCGGTTATGCAGGAGCAAAACGATGCTGAGAAGCAAATTTCTGAAGAACAGAATGCCAGAATATTACAAGATCAGATTCTGACTAGGAAAGAAAAGGAACTAGAAATGGCTCAAAAGAAAATTAATTCTGAGAAAAGACCCTCTGGCGGTCTTGGCCCGGGAATATGGTGGTTCCAAGCACAGTGCTCTACTGAAATGGTGCCAGAAGAAGACACAAGGCTATGCGGACAGTATCTGTTTTCTGTAAAAGTCAGAAAAGGAAGTAATACCTGATGTGCAGTCCATGCCAGCAAAGCAGACTCTGTGCCTGCTCCATACTGACCAGAAAACGATGGAACACTCCCCGGAACCTCTGCTCCCCTGCCACAGAAGAGCAAGTACCTTCCAGCCATGTTTTCCAGGAGAAGCTGCAGAAGGGAAGCCTTCCACTCCCTTGCACCTTCCAGATCCTCTGAGAGGGGGCCTGTTTGACAGAAGCTCGGCCACTTGATGAGCCAAGCTTTAAAGGAGTTTGCCAAGTACACCCTTTAGCTTCCTAGTCCCCTATAGTTCAATAGGTCACCCTACAAAGAGACGAGGATGGAGTTGAGTGAGCCCGTCTTGAGATATACAAATTGATTCCTAGTAAAGGAAAATGGAGTCCTAGAAAAGGAAATGTATTTGACCTCTTCCAGCATGTTGAAAAACTTGATAGACACATTGCTCTTCAGTTTGCCCTCTCACTCACTCACTGTACTGTTTTCCTTTTTTTTTTTTTTAAAGTCAATAAATTTTTATTCAAGGAATTCCATGTTGTGATTTCTTCCACTGTCCATCAAGGTCACTTTAGATCCCCTAAAAAGCTGGAGTCAAAAGATCTTCAAGTTTGCCCTTTTTAATGAAACTGATCCAGCTGTCCTGTCAGCCCATAATTACTTTGGTTTCTGTTATCTCCATTTGTATATAATTCAAAAACAGGCAAAAACTGACCCATGGTATTAGAAATCAGAATAGGGGCTACCTTGAGGAGGAAGACAAAGATACTGATGTGGAAGGAGGGCAGAGGGACCTCGAGAGTATCACTAAGGCTCTATTTCCTGACCTGAGAGGTACAGGTAGAGGATGTAGATTACCTGTGGTGATTCACTGAGTGTTTTTGATGTATGCACTTTTCTGCAGGCATGTTATAGTCCAAGAAAAAAAATAAAAGTTTTTCAAAAATAGAGAAAAATGGACTCTGAGTGAAGACCTGAGGAGGTTTCCTTTTATAGCTCCTCATGTTACCATTGAAATTGAAAATTCGGAAGAGCCAAGGTCAGGTACCCAACAGAGAGGGTGTGGTGGCTACAATTAGATCTGCAGGAGAATAGGACTTGGGAGAATGGGCTGGAAGCAGAAATCTAGTCAACAGCGGGAAATGCCCATTCAAACCAGAATGGAAGGTACAGCCCAAGGTCAGAGGTTGGCAGGAAGGAAAGGCTGGGCCACCAAAAGACTATGTAGCATGCATTAACTGAACTTTCTATTGAGGAGGTGCAGGAGGTGCAGGGGTGCCTGGCAATGAGTGACACTAGGGCTTATTGCCTAGGGGCCAGCCGGACCAGGGGGTTGCAACCCAAGGCAGCTAGTGAGGTGTGTTCAAACCCATGTTAGTGTTTTCCCAAGAATGAGCTGGGGAAACTGAGATCTGCTGGCACATTCTGAAAGAGAGGTAGGAATAAAAAATGGGGTTAAAAACCAAAAAGTAGGCGCTATGACCTGGACTGGGTGGGGGGATTAGAAGAGAGTTAAAAATCTGAAGGAACTGTAGTCAATGTATTACAGTAGGTAGCTAGTCAGACATGAGCAGAGAAGGAGAGCCCCTCCCGACCCCAACTAGGAATGTCAGATGAGCATCAGATGATGGTCAGGCAGTTGTTAACTGTCTCTCTAAAATAATAATTGGTTGCAGCCAGCTCCAGGGAAAGGCAGTTTCCCAATAGATAGAAAAAAACCCGAAGTTGGTGATCAGCAGCTTCCCGATAAGATCTCAGGAGTTGGGCAAGTGGACTCAAGCATACGTGCTAAGAGGCAAAATGGCAGAGTTTAACTTGTATATGACCTTCTTCTAGGAACATTCGAACGGTAAGGGAATAATGCCTCAAGCGAGCATGTGTAAAACTCCAGTAAACACATTGCACATTCTTCCTTCTCAAGTGCTGGCAGGCCACTGCACATGTGGACAGCCCACCTCAAAGGAAAAATTGGGTGGAGAAGTAACGCAACCCTGGAAGCATGCCAGTGTGTAAGACCCCAAGTCAAAGGTCAGACCACGCACGTGATCTCTCAAGCCACCCAGCTGACCCTCTTCTAAGTGTGCTTTACTTTCTTTCATTCCTGCTCTGAAGCTTTTTATAAACATTCATTCCTGCTCTAAAACTTGCCTTTCGTTTTGCTATCATTGTTTTCAGATAAGATTTTGTAATCCCAGGAGCCCCACCCCTTCCTGCTCGTTTCTTTAGGGAAGAGATTATCTATCAAGGGGTGAGGTTTGGTTTAAGGGTAAGGGCTTTCCCCTTTATCATGAGCCCAAGTTGTTGGAGAGGAGGGCTGCCTTTCTTCTTGGTGGCCCCCTAATCCCACCTTTTATGCTAAACCTTAATTTTTGAAACATTCATGAAACATAAAACCCCAGATTATAGCTTTCATTAGACCTACCATGGACAACTTAAATTGGTCTTGTTGTTGTTAATGTAGTTGTTTTCATCTAGAAAAAAAAAAAGTCAGTAACACACAGATGGGTATTTTGAGTTCAGGAAAATGACTTCCCTTGCCCCTGGCAACTTGTAACCAAAGGACTCAAAGTCCTTTATCCTGTGAACTAGAGGGTAGCTACCGTAGACGACAAGATGGAGCGTGCAAATTGTGCTTCCTGGAACTCCAGGGGTTCGGAAGCCATCAGTTTGCAAGGGAAACCAACAGCCTGATGCTGGTGTCTGGTTAAACTCCACACCAGAAAGACAGGGTTTGCAATGGGAAACGGAGGGGCAAAAGTCAAGTACTTGGCTATCATGTGGCTAGCAAGCTTGACAAAATGCAGGACACAGAGAGAAATTATTAAGAGCCCAGTCAGCTCCTGCAGACCTTATGTTGCTGCCCTGCACCTCCATGCATCCTGGTCGCCTGAGTGCTGTGTTCCAACTGTGGAAAATGCCACTGTCCCTTGTTCCTAAGAGCTCCCAGGAAGAACTCTGCAGGCTCAGTAACTGGCATGCAGAGTGCACTTAATGGCTAGTTCATGATGTCACGCACGTCCGTGTGAAGAGACCACCAACAGGCTTTGTGTGAGCAATAAAGCTTTTTAATCACCTGGGTGCAGGTGTGCCAAGTCCGAAAAGAGAGTCAGCAAAGGGAAATAGGGATGGGGCAGTTTTATCGGACTGCAGTAAGCAATGGAAAGTAACAGTTAAAGGTGGTTATCTATTGCCAGCCGAGGAGGGGGTCACAAGGTGCATGGTGGGGAGATCATGAGACTCATTGTCCAGAAGAAGAATGTCACGAGGTCGATCGATCGATCAGTTGGGACAGGGCAGAAACAAGTCATAATGGAATGTCATAAGGTTAGTCAATCAGTTAAGACAGGAGCTGGCCGTTTCACTTGTTTTGACACTTTTTGGTTGCCTCAGGCCATATGGATGTTTATGTACAGGCTTGGGCTCAGAAGCCTGACACATGAAGCAAAGCACTTGCTTACATCTGTTATCCTCCTCTACAGGAGACAAACTTGCATATTTTATTTATTTATTTCTTTGTTTGCTTTTAGATCTAGGGTCTTGCTCTGTTGCCCAGGCTGCAGTGCAGTGACATGATTGTAGCTCACTGCAGCCTTGAATTCCAGGGTTCAAGCTATCTCCCCAAGTAGCTACGACTGCAGACATATGCCACCACTCCTAATTTTTTTAAAAAAATACATATATGTTTTTAGAGATAGCATCCTGCTATTTCCCAGGCTGGTCTCGAACTCCAGAACTTGGGGGCCCTAGCCATCCTCCCAAGTTGTTGAGATTACAAGTGTAAGCCACTGCACCTGGTGGTTGTGTATTAGATATTTAGATGTGCAGATACAGTTGTGTATTAGATATTTAGATGTCTAAATACATGGGCTCCAAGTCCCTGATTTATTTCTAGAGCAACTGGATAAAGGGCTCAGGAAAACTTCCTCAGCTGGCTTGTGGTGCTAAAGAAAGATTTTTCTAGAATGGAGTCCAAATTAATGCTCAAATGCCTTCTATGGGCAGGCTGGGAATAAGTGAGAGAAAAGATGGGGGAGATTACAAATTCAGTTGTTTGGGTTTTTGTAGAAAGTAAAATGTTTCCTCTTCAAAGTTTCCCTTCTTATTTAAGAATAAATCATAAGTGTTAGAAATAATAGCTTTTTTAAAGACTAATTTTCTTCAAGCCTCCTTGCTTTGTGCTAACAACTCTTTGTTAAGCCTTATCCTGTGTAACTGTTGGACATGCTCACAGGCACATTCCAGTTCATAGCTTATGCCCCTTCCTTATTTGGAAATGTTATTGCTTCCTTAAACATTTTGTAAGCAACTTCCTCTCCTTCTTTTTTCTTCTCTGCACTTACCTATTTAGGAAAGTTTTAGGCTATTAGCAAACCAGGTGTCAGTTTAAGACTGTGAGGTCCAGCCAATGGATGCAGGATACAACAGTAAGGACGACCCAAATGCAAAAGGATAAATTTGCTTTTCCTTTGTTCAGAAGTGCTCTCACCATCATTCCATCTGCAACTAAGCACCCTTTCTGCAGAAAGTAAAGATTGCCTTGCTGAGAGATCTTTTGTCTCTGTGCTGACTTTTCTTCAAGGCACCAATTATCTATTTCTAACAAACTTGGTGGCAATTATATGGGGATACATTCTCCTTCAGGGGCGTCTCTAGTCCTCTTTCATGAGGGGGCACCCCAGTGCCTCTTGCAGTGGTCTCAGGGGTAAGGGTCTGAGACCCACCCGGTGTGACGAATAAGCAATGCGGAAAGAAACTGGCCAGCAACCTGGGGTAAAGTATCCTCACATACCACGGCGAGTACTCTGTGCACAGACCAAGGAAGGAAAAGCCAAAGGAGCCAGTAAAGTACTTCCTTGGTGGTCAAATTCTGGAGGGCTGAATGTGTGTGTGCGTGAATGATCACAGACAACCCTCCTTGCGGTATTGTGTGGATGGTGACAAGTCCTACTGCTGGATGGAGTGAGTGGGTCCTCTCTGCAGTTCCATAGCTACCCCATATGGCTTAGGGCAGATCCTGCTGTGGGATTTATACTGGCATGCCAACACTAAGAGGGGCCTAATTCTACCTTGGGGGAGTGGCCAGAGAGGGCAACACAAGTGGGAAGGAAGTGTGCAAGGGACCTTCAGAGGGGGAAAGGGAAGAAACAGGTCAACCTCCCAGGGCAGGCAAGGCAAGACACTCCCTGGTTTGAAGGGTTGAGACTTCCAGGGCAGGCAAGGCAAGACACCCCTTGTTTGAGGGGTTGAGCCTTCCAAGACAGGCACAGCAAGACACCCCTGGTTTCAGGGGTTGAGCCTTCTGCTAATTTCAGGGATTGAACCTCAAAAAAAGGTGAGAAATCCCCATTGGTGGGGGTTGAACTGTTATGGGTGGGTCTTTGTTCTTAGAGCTCCCAACATGGTGGCGGCTGCTCCCAAGATATGGACAGCCGCTCCCAAGATGGCAGCAAGCCTTTTGTTCTCTGACCTGGGGTTCTTGGACTTACAGATTCCAAGGAATGGAACCTTGGGCCATGTGGTGAGTGTTATAGCTCTATTAGAAACCGTGGGTCATGGAAGAGAACCGTGGAAACCAGTGACTAGTGTTCAGCTCGATTAGGATGAACTTGGGCACTTAGCCATGCAGGAACAATGACTAGCCTCTAGCCTGAATGGGAGCGGCAATGGGCACCTTACTAGATCAGAAACACAGTGGATACCTTGCCAGATCCCAAGGGGTGAAAATCAACAGTGGGTCTGCGATGGCAGCATTTAGCAGTGGGTGGACAGCAAGCAAAAGTTCAGCTCGAGCCAGAACAAACATGGATCAGAAGAGTGTGCAGTTTCAAGATTTAATGGAGTGAAAACAGAGCTCCCATTCAATGGGAGGGGACCCAAAGGAGGTTGCCACTGCCGGCTCGAATGCCTGCGGTTATATCCCAATCACCATCCCTCCCTCTGTGCTCTCAGGCAATAGATGATTGACTAGTTCTTTTCCTCCTGCTTTTAGCCTAATTGGTATTTTAGTGACCTCTCTTTACTATCTGATTGGTTGGGTGTGAGCTGAGTTACAAGCCCCATGTTTTAAAGGTGGGTGGGTCACCTTCCCCAGCTAGGCTTAGGAATTCTTAGTCGGCCTAGGAAATCCAGCTAGTCCTGTCTTTCAGTCCCACCTCTCAACAGGAAAACCCAAGTGCTGTTGGGGAAGTTGGCCGACGACCGCTCTAACTGCTTCCTGCTGAATTGGGTCATAGTGGGGTCTTGCAGTTGAGATTTCCTTGGGAGGGGTGCCTTTGACGTCATCAACATCGGAGCATGGGCTAGCAGGCCAGTCCAGGGGTCTGTGATTGATCTTAGTCATAGACTGCATCTGGGGCTCCATTTGAAGAATAATTTGTAGTTTTACAGCTTCAATTCTGGAAGAGACAAACTTAACAAGGAGGTTAAAGATACAGGGATTGAAATGTATGGCCTGAAGTGCAGGGGCATGTGGGTGTGGGTGGTGAAAGTGGGGTTTCCTTTAGAAAAACTCCTATACAAGGGGGCATCAATATTTCCAGGAAGCCATGCTCTCTATAGAAGCTCTTGGTAAGGGGAGCTACTGGTAGTACAGTGGCATGGAGGAGGTGCAGTGAGAGTGCAAGAGGGTAAGAGAACAGTAAAGAGAAAAATATGACAAGGGAGGGCCATGAGGGTCTACGATTCTAGTTGCTTTCCTTAGGGTTGTCGCTTGAAGAGCAGGTGCAGATCCTCTAGAAGTTCACAGGAATATAGTGTTATCTCCTGGAGTGAGGGGATTACTTTCAAGTATTCCATTATCACTGACCACTGCACACCCCACGTTTTGAAGTCCTTTTTCTACAAAGGAACTTCCATCAGTATACAGGGTGAGGTTGGGATCAGTCAAGGGAACCTCTAGAAGGTCCCCTCGAGTGGCATAGGTTTGAGCAATTATTTCTTGAGAGCTATGTATCTTTTCTTCATTGCCTGGAAGAGATGTGGCTGGTTAAGGGTTTCACAAGTGTGCAGTTGCAGCACTGGCCCTTCAAGTAACAGAGCCTGATATTTAAGCAAGCTGTTGTCTGACAGCCACAAGTCTCCTTTAGCAGTGACTATGCCCTTCACATCATGAGATGTCCACACGTAAGATCTCTTCCCTGTATCATTTTAACTGCTTCAGATACTAATACTGCTACTGCTGCCACTACCCATAAACAGTGAGGCCAACCCTTTGCCACTACATCAATTTCCTTACTCAGGTATGCCACGGGTTGCAAGCTGGTCCCTTGGAGCTGCGTAAGGACTCCTAGAGCTATTTCTGTCTTTTCTGTGACATATAAACAAAAGTCTTTCCTGTCCCCAAGTTTAATACTGGGGCTTGGGTTAGGGCCTTCTTTAGGGCCTGGAAAGCAGCTTCTGCTTCAGGTGTCCATTCTACTAAATGGGTATTGGTTTTCTGAGTTTCCTTAATTAGTGTGTATAATGGCCCCTGCTTTTGCTAGAGTGTCTCTCCCTGACACAGGAGTGGGGCTTGCAGGCAAAATTAGAAAGGCATGTGAAAAGAGTAAAGTTCCCTAGTCACAACTTAGTGGCTGGGAGAAGTATCTAGTGACTGGCTGTCCTAGGACCCCTCGGATAGTGACACATCTGGAGGACAGTTGTCCGGGACAGGAGAGTAAGACTCAGAAGGCCATGCCAGTGTCCAGGAGACAGTTAACCTCCTGGCCCTCAATGGCCAAGCATACCTGGGACTCTGCGAGGGTGATGGCATGGGCTGGAGCTTGCCCTGAGCACCCTCAGTCCTGCTGCTGGATCATCTGGTTGGTGGCTTCTGACTCAGAGGACCTTTGTCCCCTAGGGCAGTGGGCCTTCCAGTGATTCCCTTGACATAAGGGGCATGGATGAGGGAGCAGCTTATTTCTATTCAGACAATCTTTTTTAAAGTGTCCTTGTAGACTGCACTGGAAGCAAGCCCTATTAGGCATTCGATTTGCCCAGACTTTCCCTTTTCCAGAGCCTCCAAAGTCCGCTTGCCTGAGGGCCATGACTAAAGCAGTGGCCTTTTTTTTTTAATCCCATTTGTCCCGTTCCACCTGCTTCTCCTGATTTCTCTTATAAAAAACCAAAGTTGCCAAGTTCAATAGGGTTTCTAAGTTTTGCTCTGGGCCTAAGGTGGACTTTTGAAGTTTTTTCTAATGTCTGCAACTGACTGAGTGATAAACTTAACTTTTAAGATCAGATGGCCTTCAATAGAGTCAGGTGACAGAGAGGTGTGCTTCCTCAATGCCTCCCTTAATCTCTTCAGAACAGCAGTAGGATTTTCTTCCTTTCCCTGTGTTATAGTGGACATCATTGAATAATTTATAGGCTTCTTCCTAGTTTTCCTTAGTCCTTTTAGCACTCAAGTTAGCAAATGTCTGCAGCACCAATCTCCATGTTCTGATTCTGCGTCCCAGTGAGGGTTTACACTGGGAACTACCTGCTGGCCAGTGGGGAATTTGTCTCTTTCATAGGTTATCATCCTGTCATTGACCTGACTGAGATACGAGAGATCGCCAAACTCTCAGGCTGCAGTTACGGTGGCACTTATCTCCTTTGGGGTTAGTGTGTGATCTAGCAGTAACATTATATCTCTGCATGTCAGATGAAAGGATTGTCCTAACCCTTGTAAAACATCAATATAGCCATCAGGATTATCTGAGAATTAACCTAGGTCTATTTTAATTTGCTTCAAGTCTGAGAGGGAAAAAGTTACATGCACTCTGGGCTGAATTCTCCTCCTCCCACCACTTGGAGGGGCCATAATCAGGGAATATGGTCACTCTGTGGTTCATTGTTTACCCCTTTTTCTATCTCTTTCTGGACCATTTGGGTTGAAGGGGGTCCTTATTAGCTGGGGAAGGAGCCGGGGGAACCCCGGGGTAAGGAGGTACACTCTGAGGGCTTCCTGTAGGGCATAAGTTACATTTTTACATAATTGTGAGAAAAAAAGAAAGTTTGCACATACGGCACTTCACTCAATTTGCCCTCTTTTCTACAAAAGAGGTCTAGATGTAAGATGGTGTTATAATTTATACTTCCCTCGGGAGGCCAGGTTTCTTCCCCTTGCAGAGGATATTGTGGCCAGGCGGTACTGCAGAAGAATATAAGTTGTTTCTTTCTTAGCGTCTGAGGGTCAAATTGGTCCTAATTCTACAGAATACATCTTAGGGGCGTTTTTGCCTTGAGGGGAATGTTTCCCATCTGGAAAAAGAACATAGGGATGGCAGCACCCCTAGTCATTTTCCGATGAGCATTAATCTCAGAGCATCCTCTATGGTCCTAATGCTTGCTTATTCCTTTCCAGGGTGCCCAAACACCCATAGACCTTAGTTATGTTCACTGATGTAGCAGTCCTGCACCTGTTTTCCCACCTTTCTTGACCACAAAGAAAGGGGTCCAGGCTGCTGGATTCTAGTGGTCCTTTACCAGCATGCCCAACATTGCCTTTGCGCTCAGAGGTGAGTTCTAGAGCTGGGCTGGGTTCCTGAATAGTTGATAACAAGCCAGTTCCTCCATCAAGATGCATTCCCAGTAAACAACAGTTCTTATGCAAATTCATTTCAGAAGGTGTAGGTAACCTTTTAAGTTAGGATTGAGATAGAGTTTTTTTTGAAGATGATAACCATTTTTTCCAAAGCCAACTTCCTTTATGTCTTTGGACTAGACTGTCTAAGGCCACAAGATTAGAAGTTAGGATAATACAGGTTACACTGTTAACTTTTAGCAAACTTTACTTTCGTTGAAAACCTTGTAAGTTTGGGATTTCAATTATCCTTTGCTATTAATAAGAACTTGTTTAGTCCAAATTAACTTAGAATTGGTATAGATAGTTTTTTGATTATGCAAGGACTTTAAGGCTTGGCTGAGCGCAAACAGCTTGCACATTTGAGCAGACCATTTATTAGGCAATTTTCCTAAGTCTACTTTTACAAGAGTTTCCCTATCAATTACTGAATACCCACTGTGTCTTTTTTTTCTCAATCACCCAGGAGGAACCATCTATCCATCCATCCTGAAGGCAGTTCCTCCTAGGTCTGGTTGGACCTTTGTATGGTAATTAAGATTTAAACCCCCTGTTAGGAAATCTGCTGGCTTAAGGGAATTTTTGGTGGTTAAGGTTAAATCATCTTTTTCTAACAGAATAGCCCTATACTTTAAGATTTTTGAGTTAGTAAGCGACATTTTGCCTTTTTTTTTTTTTTTTTTTTTTTTTTTTTTTTTTTTTTACTTAGGATACTTCTGAACTGGTGAGGTGTGCTCACGATGAGCTTTTCTCTAAAAGTTGTTTTTCTGCTTGCTTCCACTAGCAAAGCAGTTGCTGCTACAGATTGAATGCATTTGGGCCATCCGTGTGCTACTGGGTTAAGGATTTTTGATAGGAAGGCTATGGGTTGTCAGTGGTCTCAGTGCTTTTGGGCTATGCCCTTGTTTCCACAGACACGTTGGTATTGGAGTGTTATAGGGTCATGGAGAAGACCTTCAATGATTAATTATAGGTTCTAAATTTACCTTGCTTTTAAAGGAATAGGGTACACTGTTTTTTCTTTGCTACTTCTCTTTCTCTCTTTGACTTTGACTCCTTCTCTGTCTCTCTCTCTCTCTCTTCTCTATTTCCCTTCTCTCTCTCTCTCTCCTCTCTCTCTTTTCCCTTTTTCCCTCTTTTCTCTCTTTCCTCCCTCTCTTTTTGTAGATGGATTTTGGGAACACAGTAGGAGGACGTTCACTCATTGCCCCCATTTGCCACTATAGGAATATGCACCTCCCTTTACTTTACTCAATTCGCTTTCATCCTGATCTATTATGTTGTCATAGACCTAGTTCTAGTTGTTAAAATACTGGGTTATCAGTTCTAAGGTCCTGGCCAAGGAAACAAGTCTTGGAGATTGTATTGCAGAGGGGTAAGCTGGGTAGAAATTGGGGGAGGAGAGCATCTTACACAATGGGAGAGCAATCCTCCTAGCCATTTACAAACTTGGGACCATGGCTCGTAATAGAACTTGGGGCCCTGGCAAGGGTGATGGGGAATGAGTCCCACATAACTGCCCATGTTGAGAGCTATATACCTAAATTGGGAGGGGTACCAGGGGTACCAGGGACAAGACTCCCTGGGTTCATAGCATAGATGCCTAAGGACACAGTGTAGAGCTTCCCTAGATCCCTTTGGAAATACAACTTGCTCTAATACTTGGGAGAGGAAGTGAAAGTCTGAAGCATTAGTATCTGGGAGGCAGGGATTGGAAGAAGTAGATTCAGAGGTCAGGAGAATTTTGGGGCTACACTTTCAAGAAAGTCATGGTCAGGACCAGCAGGTATGGGTCAGAAGGAGAGATAGGGGTGCACGCATGGGC
The DNA here is from genome assembly GCF_002776525.5 of Piliocolobus tephrosceles. Lineage (NCBI taxonomy): Eukaryota > Metazoa > Chordata > Mammalia > Primates > Cercopithecidae > Piliocolobus > Piliocolobus tephrosceles. The sequence continues at coordinate 128,484,274 of NC_045440.1, forward strand.
GACTGTTGAGTAGAGACTTCCGGGTATACCATGATTTCAACCGGCCAATGCCGGGAGTTCGGTCGACAGCTTTCTGCCTCTAGTCGGCCCTTGGCTTCCCCCGTGAAATTGTGAAAGCAGAAGCTGGTTCCAGGCAGACCAGGTACCACCCCTAGAATTTCCGGTAAACCAGCACTAGCCTGAGGATCACGTTCTCATCAAAGGGTGGAAAAAAGGGAAACTCGACCCAGCCTGGGAAGAACCCTACCTTGTGCTGCTAACCACTGAGACTGCTGTTTGTACAATGGGAAAGGGATGGACACATCACACCTGAGTCAAGCAAACACCATTATCATCAGAATCATGGGCCATTGTTCCTGGATCAAGCCCTACCAAATTAAAGCTAAGAAAAGCTTAGTCTATCCGTCTTTTCCTTTTTTTTCCTTACTGAGTGTTTTCATCCATTACTATTCCTACCACTAGCAACTCTAACCCCACTTTAGAGTGTTTCTATGGTTTAGGAGCAGAGGACACTGGAAAGGATCCTATAGGCTTCTTTAAGATGCACTTCGTTCTCTCTCCTCCACCTCCTACAACTGTCCTCTTCCCAAACCTATGAAATCAAACTATGCCTTGCCTCAAGCCAAATTACGAAAGGTCTCAGTAATAGAAATAGGAGACCTAAGGCAAACCATAGCCATTGAAACAGGGTATAAAGATGTAAATGCCTGGTTAGAATGGATTAAATATTCCATTCTCACTTTAAACAAAGGCAACTGTTATGCTTGTGCGCATGGTAGGCCAGAGGCTCAGGTTGTCCTCTTTCCATTAGGATGGTCCTCAGATCAAGTGGACATGGAGTACATGGTAGCTCTTTTCCAAGATTCCACCACCTGGAATAACGAATTGTGCCAAGCTTTTTCTCTGCTATTTCCCCTGAAGTTCAACACCCTGCAGGTCAGCCCCCGAGGACCATCCGGCCTCCATCTTCCAAGACCAATTTTACCTCATGTCCCCAATGACAAGGGGAAAAATTTGGCATTCCTTGGAGACTTAACAGGATGAAGTCAAGCACTTCCAAGAGCTGACCCATCAGTCTGCCCTTATTCATCCCTGAGTTGATGTAAGGTGGTATTATGGAGAACCTTTACTGGACACTCTGCCAGATAATTAGGGCAGTACTTATGCTCTAGTTCAATTGGCTGTCCCTTTTACTCTGGCATTTCACCAACCAGAAAAAGAAAAAAGAAAAAAAAAATGTGGCCTCAATTCTTACCTTCTTCTTAGGTTATAAATCTACTCCTTCTTCTTAGGTTATGTTGTACCTATTCATCCAGGAGTTAATCAAAACAACTAAGCCAAGACATGTTAGGCAAGTTTGAAGAGAAACTATAAAGTAAAAGAGGAGGGAATTGTAGAAAGTGAAAAGTTTCCTCTTCAAAGTTTCCCTTCTTGTTAAAATAATAAATCATAAGTGTTAAAAATAATAAAGACTAACTTTCTCCAAGCCTCCTTGCTTTGTGCTAATAACTCTTTGTTAAGCCCTATCCTGTGTAACTGTTGGACATGCTCACAGGCACATTCCAGCTCATAGCTTATGCCCCTTCCTTATTTGGAAATGTTATTGCTTCCTTAAACCTTTTGTAAGCAACTTCCTATCCTTTGTTCTTCCCTACACTTACCTATTTAGGAAAGTTTTAGACTATTAGCAAATCAGATATCAGTTTAAGACTGTGAGGTCCCACTCCAGCCAATGGATGCAGGATAGAGCAGTAAGGATGACCCAGATTCATAAGGCATAAATATGTCTGCTTTTCCTTTGTTCAGGTGTGCTCTCACCATTGTTCCATGACTGAGCACCCTTTTTGCAGAAAGTAAAGATTGCCTTGCTGAGAAATATTTTGTCTCCATGCTGACTATTCTTCATGGCACTGATTATTTATTTCTAACAATTTTGGTATTTCTAACAATTTTGGTACTTCTAAGAGTTTTTAAATCATTGGCCAATGAAACTGAATAGTGCTGTGGATGGGCCATCTTTTGTTGCCAGGTGTGATTCTGTGAAATATTATTTAGTCCCCTTTCCTGGCATACAACTCCTAAAATCCTTGGAATCTCCAAAGTACTGTCTTTTTGTATGCTAGTGTTGACTGATAGCTTTAGGGAAAGACCAAGGCATGATTAGAGGGTTGTGCTCTCAGCCGCACCCCCCTATCTCCTGGGAGCAGACAGGGCTGAAGGTCAAGTTGACCACCAATGGCTAACGGTTTAATCAATCATGCCTATGTAATGAAGCCTCCTTAAACCCAAGAGGAACATGGAGGCTCCTGGAGGGTGGCTCCCTGGGAGGCCATGGCAGCTCCGAGCTCCTTCCCTCACACCTCGCTTTGATACAGGAGCTAAAAATAAATTATTTAGGCAGTTAGTGAGGGTAATAGAGCCCTTGGTAAGGCTTCCTTTTTAACAAAAAGCAGGCCCTAAATCATTTCTTTTCTAACAAAAAGCAGCCTGAAAAATCAAGCTGCAGACATAGAAAAGCAAGCTAGAAGCTTGCACGGGTAAATGCCAGCAGCTGTGCCAGTAAGAAAAGGCCACCTGGTGGCCAGGCATGTTCAACATGGAGGCTTCATCTTCCATTTCTTTGTCAACCACATGTACAGTAAGGAACAGACAACATTGTGTTGACCAGGTAGAGAGCCCATAGCCATAATAAAGATTAGGGTGGGGTGGCCAACTTCTTCATGTAAATGGCACACCTGGTCTGACCTATCTTTTGGGCCCTACATAAATCAGACACCGCCTCCTTAAGCTTATCTGTAAAACCCTGTGCATTTCACCACAAAGCCAGAAGATCCACATGGGAGCCTCTCTCTCTCTGCAGGGGAAAGAGCTTTTCTCTTTCTCTCTATTAAACTTCCACTCTTAAACTCACTCCTGTGTGTCCACGTCCTTGATTCCCTTGGCGTGAGGCAGTGAAGCTCAGCTATCACCCCAGACGACAACGCCGCTTCAGCCCTACACATCTCTTCATCTGCATCCGTTGTGATGTCCTTTATAGTAAACTGGTAAACGTGTTTTACTGAGTTCTGTGAGCCGCTCTAGCAAATAATCAAACCCAAAGAGGGGATGCAGGAACCCCAACTTGAAGCCAGTCAGTCAGCAGCTGCAGAAGCTGGGACTTACGACTGGTGTCTGAACTAAGGGGCAGGGGCATTCTTGGAGACTGAGCCCTCATCTTGTGGGATCGGATGCCATCTCTAGGTAAATAGTGTCAGAATTGAATCAGAGGATACCTGGCTGGTTTCTGCTGCCAAATTGATTGCTCACTTGGTGATGGGGATGACATTTGGTCACAGAAGTCTGTCTGTGTTGATAATTGTCGTGGTGTGAGGGCAAGAGACACCACCAGGCCGAAAGCATGCAATCCCCACCCACGTGGTCCCCTGCAAAGGTTGAATGTGCTGTGTTTCCCCATGTGGCCTTGGGTCAGGGATTAGGGGTCACACAAACCCTCCCCACCCGCAAGCTCCACCCCTTCAGCCCGGTTTCACCCACTTGGTGACTCTGGACAACTCTCTGGCCCTCTCTGAGTCTCGGTGTCTTCATTTGTAAAATGGAGATTACGCCCACTGCATAAACTCAGTGTGAGGATGAGGCAAGATTCTGCATGGAGAGCATTTGCCACTGTGCCTGACACACATCAGAGATGGCAAGGAAACTGCGAGCCACTTGCACACACAAAGACCCCAGTAAAAAGTAGCCCCAGACAACCAGCCTGGTTATGTCTGAAACCTCCCAGCTGCAGCTTCCACACCTGCCTGGCTCTGCACCTCCTGATCCACTCCTGGGTCTCTTTGGTTCCAGCCCCCTGCTTTCCCCTCTTTCCCAGGCCCACACTTGATCCTGGGACTCCACTACAGATTCAGCTTCTCTGCTTTTGCCTCTGTCCTCCAGATCCATCTAAAGGTACCTGACTCATCCTCCAACGTATCTGAAATGAGCTTTGCTGTCTCAAGTCTAGGTTCTGGGGGGCCTAGGCTGAAGCACCCATCAGTCGGGGAGACACTTGTGAAATTGAAAACTGATTAAAAATTTGCTGTGGAGCTCTGCTCATAGGGCCCTTCTTGGGGTCCCACCAGTGACCAAATCCTATGGCCTTAGAATCTTCACAGACACTGTTTCCTGGCCTATTTCATCTGACTAAATTCTACTCATCCAGTAAACCCCAGCTTACATGTCCCTTCCTCAGAGAAGCCTTCCTTGACTGATAATTAGAAACCAGTCCTCCCCTGCTATATTCTCAGGAAAACTCTATGCGTGTTTCCTTCATTGCATTTATTATAATTTGTACTTAGTATACTTGAGTGACAATTTGTTCAATATTTTTCTTCTCTTATATTAGGATACACATATAAGAAAAACTCCAAAAGACAAAACAAGTTTATTTCTCTCTCACATGAAACTTTCGTTTTGCCATTCTCCGTGTGTCACCTTATTTATAAGGTCTGAAAGAGCTCACCTCAATGTCCTCATTCCTGCCAGTGGAAGGGATGGGGGTGAGGGCGTACGGGGAGGGTAGTCAGACCCTTTTCCTTTAAGGGCTAGAGCCAAAAGTTGCCCTTGTCACTTTCACTCAAATCCCGTTGGTCCAAACCCAGCCACAAGACCATATGCAGCTGAAAAGTTGGCTGGGAAATGTAGTCTTTATTCTGGGCATATATTTACCCGGCTGCCAACCAGAGAATCTATTAGAGCAGAAGGATGAGCAGATGTCAGGAGACAGCTCATGGACCTCTGCCTACTACACCCCGACTGTAAAAAACCTGACTGCAGGGACCCCACTTCTGTCTGTCAAGTCTTTATTGTACTCAGTCTCAACCCCAGTGCTTCATCCAGATGAGAGCCAGGGTGCCTTGGGGTAGATGACAGTGGAAATTCAGAGAAGTGGACAGGCTTAGGATCCAAGTTGGAGGTGGGACCCATGGGACTTTCAGATAGATATAAGTGTTACAGGAGATAGAAAGAAATTATTTAGGCAGATAGTGACAGTCAAAGAGTCCTTGGCAAGGTTTCCCTTTGAACAAAAGCAGCCCCCAAAATTATTTTTTTCTAACAAAGAGCAGCCTGAAAAACTGAGCTGCAAACATAGATAAGCAAGCTGGACGCTTACACGGGTGAGTGCTGGCAGCTGTGCCTTTAGAAAAGGGCTACCTGGGTGCCAGGCATGTCCAGTATGGAGGCTCCATCTTCCCTTTACTTTGTTATCACATGTACAATAAAGAAACAAGCAACACAGCACCTGTCAGGCAGAGAATCCTTCTGCATAGTAAAAAATTAGGGTGAGGACAGCCAAAAATCCATGATCTCTGCAAATGGCACACCTACCCCTAACCAGCTCATCTATAAAACCCCCCGCATTTCACCGTGGAAGCAGAAACTTGTTTAGGACCCCTCTCTCTGCAGGAGGAAGCTCTTCTCTTTGTTTTGCCTGTTAAACCTCTGTTCTTAACCTCACTCCTTGTGTGTCTTCATCCTTGATTTCCTTGAGCATGAGACAATGAACCTCGGGTATCACCCCAGACAATGAGGCTGCTTCATAAGTACAAGTACCTGTGGAGGACAAGAGAAAGGCACCCTCTGTATTATTATTTGCTTTTTCAAGCATGTATTCCTTAATTACCCAACAAAACTCTAAGCTGCTCAAGCTGGAAATCAAGGTAGAATATAAACATGGGTCCCAATCTCATTTCTACCATTTAACTAGTTGTAGGAACTTGAGCCTAAGTCTTTTCATCTGTAAATTGGGGATTAATATACCACATTGTGGGATGAAATGGGCTAATTCTGACATAAATATAAATGCTGAGCACAGTGACTGACATATATTAGATACTCAATACATAAATTGGAGCCTTCTACTGCTGCATAGCCCCTCACTCATCCCATATCCTAGTGCAGGGAGTCTCAATCACTGTTTGTTGATGGCAGGATATGCAGGTATATGGGGTAATCATTATGCTCTGAACAAAGCCATACAACATTTTCTCCAGAAGGATTGGTGTCTGCTGGATCCCCACTGGGCTTCAGGTTCATAGTGATGCTTTCTTCACATGCTCCTCTTTCCCAGGAAACAGCTTCTTCCTGGATTGGACCCTCTGAGTTCTGTGGAGACACCCATAACTCATTGTCATCGACCCAGCACCCAAATGTTACCTCTTTTCTTAAGCCTTCCCTGGCCTTCTTCTTCCCACTTGCTCCTGCCCAGGAAGACCTAGAAGAACCAGTCACTTCCTATATACTCTTCCTGCTCCCTGCTCTTGTATCTATTTGAGCATTTATCTCACTGGTGACAGGGGAAGATCTGGGGCTGGTTCCATTTGGTATCAACCCAGCACAGCCTGTGAGGCTCTTCCTTCCACCCTTTAATTACTTAGCGACTCGGGCCATTAAAAGAAGATTGTCTGTGCAAGATTAGTCAGAATGTGATTGAGCGGAACCTTGCAGGCACACATGGGCACCACTTTTGCTAATTATCAGAGGGCAACATGCTGGTTGCGAATGAGGTCAGATGCCAAGGAGAAAATGTGCACCGTAGCTCCCCAGCATGGGCAAAGTGCATTGCTCAGAAGTATAGAAATGGCACAGGCTGCAGGTGCTAATCAAGTTTTCAGGGAACCCTCTGGTTCTGACATTGGACTCTGTTTGCTGGGATGGAAGACAGGCAGATCTATGAAGACTGATTCAGCACAGCTCTGCTCTACATGGTTTATCTAGGCTTGGACCCTTCATCTTGGTCCCCCCCCCCATCCCACTGACATTGCCCCTTCAGAGTTCCTGTAAAGACTCTTTTCTAGTCTCAGAGGAAGAAAGTGAGACTTTACCCTGTCTCACCTTGTAATATCGCAACTGCAGATCTCATCTGGGACAAGCTTTTTCCTCAACTGCAGATCTCATCTGTGACAACCTCTCTTCCTTCCTTCCTTCCTTCCTTCCTTCTTTCTTTCTTTCTTTTTCTTTCTTTCTTTCTTTCTTTCTTTCTTTTTTCTTTCTCTCTCTCTTTCTTTCTTTCATTCTTTCTTCTTTCTTTCTCTCTCTCTCTCTCTTTTTTTTTGTTAGATGGTATCTCACTGTGTCACCCAGGCTGGAGTGCAATGGCATGGTCTTGGCTCACAGCAACCTCCACCTCCCAGGTTCAAGCAATTCTCCTGCCTCAGCCTCCCAAGTAGCTGGGATTACATGTGTATTCCACCAGGCTCAGCTAATTTTTGTATTTTTAGTAGAGAAGGGGTTTCACCACATTGGCCAGGCTGGTCTTGAACTCCTGACCTTGTGATCCACCCACCTCAGCCTCCCAAAGTTCTGAGATTACAGGTGTGGGCCACCACGCCTGGCCAGGGACAACAAACTTTTAACAAGACACTTGAAACCTTTTTCTCTAATTCTTCTATAGCATCCCTTCACTGAGGCACAGGGGCAACTTGTTCAGTTATCTGAACGAGGAAGGAGTCACAGGCAGCAAGAAGCATGAGTGGGTGCTTGGGGAAAATTTCAGTTAAGAGTTTGAAGATCAACTGCATTACACTGTCATGTGAATGTTTACTCTCATCTTACTCTGCGACTGACAGCTCCTTGCAAGTTGAAACTGTGCACTAGCACTATTGTCTTTACATGTAAGACCTCTTTGGGACATGTGTTTGGAAACACCACATCAATAGACCATAAATGTGAATGAACTTCCTTTGTTAGAAAATCATCATAACTTCATTAGCCTCTCCGGGTTCAAAGTGAAAAAAAAGAAAGAAAGAAAGAAAGAAAATGATCGTAACTTCCATTTGTAAGCACTTTAGAGATTTGTCTTCATGACTTTATTTAATCCTCAAAACAATCCTGCTAAGGAAAGATAGGCATTACTATTTCTTACTTCATGCAGGGCTGAGGCTGAGATCGAGGTCTGCTTGCTTCATAGCCCATGTTCTTTCCATTAGGAGGAAGAACAGGAAAAAGAGGTGGGAAGGGTATGTTACCATAATCAGAATCCTGGATTCCCTGATAGCATCTTTGGTCAAACTTGGAAGTCAAGTCCCTTATTTCAGGGTCACATGGAAGCCTAGGGTGGGTGAATAATCTAGAGAGAATGCTAATGTTGGATAATGCCTCACTTGGTCACAGTGGCTAATAGGAGACTTCACTGCTTTAGCAAAGAGTTCTCCAACATATTTGTCCCCTCGCATTCTTGAAAATTACTGAGGCTCTAAAAGAGCTTTTGTTTATACAGGTCATACAGATCGATCTCTGCAGCAGTAGAAATTAGAATGGAGGAAATTTTTTCAACTTTTATATTATGGAGTACATATGCAGGTTTGCTACATAGGTATATCGCATGAGGTACCTATGCATGATGCTGAGGTTTGGAGTAGAAATGAATTCGTCACCCAGGTAGTGAGCATTGGACCCAATAAGTAGCTTTTTTCAATCCTTACTGCCTCCCTCTGTCTCGCCTTGAATTCCCCAGTGTCTGTTGTTTCCTTTTTTTTTTTTTTTTTTTTTTTTAAAAAGGAGTCTCACTCTGTGACCCAGGCTAGAGTGCAGTGGCACGATCTCAACTCACTACAACCTCAGCCTCCCAGGTTCAAGCAATTCTCGTGCCTCAGCCTCCCGAGTAGCTGGGATTATAGGCACGCGCCATCACACCCAGTTAATTTTTTGTATTTTTCGTAGAGATGGGGTTTCATCATCTTGGCCAGGCTGGTCTTGAAGTCCTGACCTCATGATTCACCCACCTCAGCCTCCCAATGTGTTGGGATTATAGGTGTGAGCCACTGCACCTGGTCTGGAAGCATACTTCTTTATGCAATAGCAAAAAAAAAATCACATGTATGAATATGACCACTGACATCCTCAGAAACATGTTTAAGTATTGGAAAGCTATCAAGTGCATAGTGGCAAATAAAATTTTTTTCTCAAAAATTCTAATTTTCACTTGAAAGCTCAAATGTTGTCATTGGTGACAGTCAGTGGCGTTCCTTGAAGTGACAGGCTCACTTTGTTCATTTGTTAAGAAAATGCCTGCCAAATACCCAAACCTGAATAAATATTGTTTGTCAGCCATTATCTCAAGTAAAACTTGTATTGCATAAAAAAAAAAAAAAAAAAAGGAATAGTTCAGCTTGCAACTTAAATAATTGGAGAAGTACTTTTTCCTCAAGATAACAATTTTATTTTGGTATGCAGCAGAAATGCTTTTTGTGGACTTCCCATTTATTAAGAAATCAGTGTGAAACTGGCTATTATCTCTCATGTGAGTGATTGAGGGAATGAAGAATTAGTGCTACTGCCTCAATTCATGCTAAGGCAGTTTTTTTTTTACCTGTCTTTGCTTTGGCATCATAAATGAAAATGGAGAATTTTCACTTATGGAGAAAAAGCAATGTTTTTGCATTATTGGGGAAATAGCTTTGACCTTGAGGACCCTCTGAAAAGGTCTTAGGGATCCATAGGGGCCCGTGGATCATCTTTTGAGAACCACTGACCTCATGAAATAACTGGTGGCAAAATTCAAGATTCAGCTGGTAGAGAAGAACAATCATTCCTCTCCGTATCAGGAGATTGGTGTTCAGTCCCATCCCTTCTCTGGCCTCAGTTATATCTTCTGTAAAAGGGGATAATAATATGTCCTCCCTACAGAGCTGTTATAAGAAGTCAGTCATGACAATGTAGTGAAAACATGTGATTGTGGATAAAGCTCTGAGTGAATCAAAGGACTAGATAATGTATTCAGGGTCCGTGAGTATTGTCGGGGAGGAAGAAACCTAAGCCTCCCGTCATATTGCCAAGAGGACCATCTGCTCTGCCCATGTAACTCAAGCTAGAAGGGGAAGGAGCTGCTACCCATACATAGTGCCCTCTCCAGGGACCAGAAATAACCTTGAAGCCTCCTCCCTCTCCCATTCCTTTGCCCTTAGTGACCCCTCAGTTCTGCCCAGATACCTTACATTGCTTTAGTCAATTTACTCTTCCCCTTTCCAAGACAAACACAGGAGAAAATCTAGCTCCAGGGCTAGGCAAAGTGTTCCTACACTTGACACAAAAAACACAATCCATAAAAGGTGAAATTAATCAATTAGACCTCATCAAAATTAAAAGCTTTTGCTCAGCAGAAGCCCTGTTAAGATGAAAAGGCAAGCTAGTCACAGACTGGGAGAAAATATTTGCAAGCCACACATCTGACTAAGGACTTGTGTCTAGAATATATAAAAACTTCTCAAAAGTGAACAGTGAAAAAACTGTTTAGAAAATAAAACATAGAAAATGAGCAGAAGAGCGCTAGGCGAGCACTGCAGACTGAGTCGCCACAGTCCGCCATGAAGGCCTGGGGTCTGGCTGCTGCCTGCTCCTAGCTATAGCGCCATGAATGCCTGCAGAGCTTGCCCTGCCTCCTGCCCCATGCAGTGGGACTTCCCTGGCCTTGGATCTGACCTGTGTGGGCCGGCTGACTATATGTGGCAGGTGAAATGCACTGGTTTAGAACTTCTGATGTCTCTTAAGCCACTTTAGCCAATGTAACCCCAGTATTTACTGCAACAAAATTTGACAAACAGGGAAATGTTACTTCTTTTGAAAGGAAGAAAATGGACTTATACCAAGAGTTAAGTCTTTAAGACAGAGATTTGAGATTTCAGCACGTAATGAGTATCACAACCAAAAACAATAGGTTTATCATGACAATGGAGTATTTGAAAACTGGGATAACTCCAGAGTGTCTCCTAATATGAGATGATGGTAACAAACTTAGAGCAATGGCTGTTCCGGGAACTCCCTTCGCAGTTGTCCGGAGAGGGTCAACCTGTTACATACCCTTTACCTTTTCAGTTTAGTGCCATGGAAGCACCCTGCAATACCAGATCAACACACTTTAGAGGAAACGTAATGTTTTGCAGACACTGACCCTTGAGACTTTAGAAGCTTTGGTGGACTCCAAACATTCTTCTGTGGACAGAAGCAAACTGCATATTTTACTACAGAATGACAAAAGTCTATCAGAATTAGAAACAGATATTAAATTTTTCCAAGAGTCAATTTCGGAGATCCTGGATGAGGAAAAGTTAGTAGAAGAGCTCTGTTTATCAAAGTGAGTGCCCCACGTGTCTTTGAAAAGAGCAGCACTGGGATTCACCATGCAGAATGTAAGGGTAGCCAAGAGAAAAGACGAGAGACAGACCCAAGGTCAGGCGAGGAAGTTTATTAACCTGCCGGGCTGCCCCGCCACAGTCAGAAGAGGCAGCCCTGAGCTTACAAAATGAGGGTTTATATGGGGGAAGAGAGACCCTGGGGTTGTTCATCAGTTAACTTTACCAAATATCATCTCACGACCGGCTTACAATATATTATCTTGTGAAAATGGGAATTTAAAAGAGGGTGTTACTTAGGTTTATCCACGTTTCTTGTGACCTCTCCCGTGCCACCCAGAGGGCTGTAAGCAAGGCTGGTGACCCTGCTGGAGCACCTAGATAAGGGTTCAGGAATGCAGCTGCAAAGTATTCAGGGTAAGGGTCAGCTGCATCTTGCAGGGCGAGTCCTGGGGCAGCTTGTCCCTAACACAGAAGAGATGGACCTGCTGTTGGAAAGCTACTACCTATTGGCAGACGATCTCTCCAATGCAGTTTGGGAGCTTAGGGTACTGACTGATGATTCACGAAGTATTATTTTCATCAATCTGGACAGCCACCGTAATGTGATGATGAGATTGAATCTACTGCTAACCGTGGGAATCTTCTCTCTTTCACTCTTTGGACTCATGGGAGTTGCTTTTGGAATGATTTTGGAATTCTCCTTGAAGAAGACCCTAGAGTGTTTTGGATGATTACGGGAATTAGGTTCATGGGAAGTGGCCTCATCTGGAGGCGCCTACTTTCATTCCTTGGACGGCACCTGGAAACTCCGTTGCCTGCTATGATGGCCTCTACTGAAAAAGATCCTTCTGGCAGATAGAAGCATGGAATTGAAAAACAGCCTCAGACTAGATGGACCTGGATCAGGCTGAAGCATCCTCACAAACCATTAGGAACAACCCCATGGATACTGACATTTTGTTATGGTAGTCACAGGAAACTTCTGATATTCTTTTATTATTTTCTTGGTTAGAGTCAGACACTTGAAAAAAATTAATGTCTGATGACAAAAATATTTTGGCAGTCACAATACTAGAACGTGATTACATTTCCAGAATTCTGAGTTAAAGAAACAAAGTGTTTGTTTTGTAAAAGGTCAAAATTCTATTTCCTACAACTTTAAATGCTGTTACTGTAGACGTAAGTTGAGGCAATACATGAACAGACAGTCGTGTACATTTTATTTAATTTATACGTATCAAGAAAAGTGCAATTTTGTGCTGAATGGTGCCTAGGAACTTGCCAAAGCCATAGGCAGCCACAGTTCTTTGTCAGTATAGGAAATTACGTTAATGTGAATTTCCTGATTCTCAGGTAACTAAAAAGCTAGCATTTTATGTATTAACCTTAAAACAAACTCTAGAAGTTTGTGGTTTAAAAATTAAACTTTGACATAACCTTATTTTCTTGTATTTGCACCCCTTTTTAATATAAGGTGAATAAAAAGAAATGATAATTTAAAGGAAAGAAAATGAGCAGAAGACATGAGCAAACATTTCACTGCAGAAGATGTACAGATGGTAAATATGCACATAAAAAGATGTTTGCCATCATTATGTTAGGAGAATACAATTTAAAACTACAAAGAGATATCCTGGGTATACTATACTACACACAGTTTGGCCAGATGTTAACACTGGGAGAAAATGAGTAAAAGGTACACAGGTTTTCTATGCACTATTTCTTACAATTATATATGGATATGTAATTGTCTTGAAAGAAGTAGTATCTTTTTAATAAATTAATAACACCGCAGCCCTGCTCCAAATTTTCACGTTTTTCCCATCACATTTGGAATAAATCCCAAGTACTGACCATATCTTAGAAGTCCAATAGGCTCTGGCCTTTGCCTCTGATTTCATCTCAGATGACTCTCCTCCACACATACTCCTTTCTCAGCACACTGGCTTTCTTAGGATTTCTTGAATATCCAAGCTTATTCCTACCTGATCAGGGCCTTCGAATTTTAAGTTTCTTCTACTGGGAACCCTCTTTTTCCCAGGTCTTTGCATGGTTTTCCTTCATCACTCTGGTCTTTGTATATTTGTGTATTGCCTGACTCTCTAAGTGGACTGTAGGCTCAATGTGGGTGGGGTCTTTGCCTACATGTTTCACCATTGCATCCGTCATGCATGGCATGTGGTGTGTGCTCATTAAATCTTGTTGAATGAATGAATATTAAAGTGGCAGGTTGACTTGGGTCAGTGTTTGCTTCACCGCATTACTCTGTGCTGAGCCTTCCTTATGCTCCTTACAAAACAGATCTGCTTAGGCATGGGGAAATAGTTTCAGAAATAGTAAGATGTAGGTTTGAGTCGCACTCAACACTCGTCTGCTCATTGTCCATTTCACCAAATCACATCAACTTTTTGAGTTCTATTTTCTTATCTGAAATATGAGTTGCCCTAAGGAGCCTGGGGATATTAAGATATCAATATCTCTCCCCTAGACCTGCTCCTCCTCCTGGTTATTCCCATTTCAACTCATGGTGCCTCCATCCACCCACACACCCAAGCCAAGAAGCTGGATGAATCAGCCTCAGTGCTTTCCTTCTTCACTCACCCCACGCCCAAGCAATTGCCAAGTCTTGACTAGTCTACTCCTAAATCTCTCCCATGTATCTCTTCTACTTCTGTCTTCCCCGTTCATCATCTCTTGCCTAACCAGTGCAATATCCTCCTTAATTGGTCTTTCCCATTCATCATCCATAACGCTGATGAAATCATCTATTATGCAGATTTGATTATATCAGTGCCTTGCCCTTAAATCGTTCTGCATTGGTTTCTAGATACAGAGCAAATTCCTTCCCTTGGCACTGATCTGGCTCCTACCCATCTCTTAATCCCTTTATTCACTCCTCCCTACCACTTCTCATAAGCTGAACAAGCCATATGCTGGAGCAGGCTGTCCTCAACCACACCCCCTGACTTTGCACATGTTGTTCCATCTGTCTGGATGGCCCTCCTTGCTGCCTGGCATCTCTAAGACTTCCAGAGTCCAGCTTAGCATCACCTGGTGGGCATCCCTGACTTGCCAGTCTGTTCGGTGCTTCTCTCTGTACTTCCATGGTAACTCAAGTCCAAGTGTATCACAGCACACAATAAAGCTTAGCACATAGTAGGCACTTAAACAGTTAGCAAATCAATGATTTGGGCCAGACATTCGTAAGAGTATTGAACCTACAAATCCTTGTATATGCTGCAATGAGCTGTGAAGGGATGGATTTTTTTTCTTCTTTTCTCTAGCACTAAATGAAGATGTCTAGTTATAATATTCTGCTGATAACCTGGCTTCAGCCCTGCCCAGGGGCAAAAAAAAAAAAAAAAAATGGACAAAATGATCTTGGAAATCACCCATCTTCAAAGTTCTTCCAGCTCAGTGTGTGATCCTGGCTAACAAATGAAGTCTGAACTCAAAGAGATGTGGGTTTGAATCCCAGCCCTGCCACCTAGTAGCTGAATGACCTTGAGTCTTAAGCTCTGTCAGGAATATAATGGACCTCCACAAAGAGTTGTCGTGAGGATTCAATGAAATCACGCAGGAAAGGCACTTAGAATGGTGCCTGGCATTCATAGTAAGCATTTAGTAAGTATTTGTATATCTCCATCTAGTGGTCTTGGCACAAGAAAGGAAGGCAAAAGAAGAAAAGAATAAATAAATAACAGGAGCCAAGAGGCACCCCAGATTCGAGGATGTTCAGGGAGGGGCGGTGAGCTGAACCTGACTAGAAAAGCTGTAGCTCCTTCAATGTAGGGCAAATAAAGTGGACATAGAAAGGCAGAGAGGGAGCTTGTGGGGAGTGGGCATTGCTGTTTATAGACAATGAGGGCAGCTAAGGTTTAGGGACCTGGGTGTATATTCCCAGCCTGCAAGACCTCTATGTAGGCCTAATGTAGCCTGGCATTTTCCAGAGTTAGAGAAAGTAGAGGCCTAGGCATCCCTGCCAGCGGCTGACATTCCAGCCTGAAGGCCATTTTGGTGCCTTCATTCTGCCAATGTGTTACAAGCACCTAGTTAATGCCAAGTATGGGCTGTGCCAAAGAGTGAACCCCAGGGTGAGGGCTGCAACTGAAATCTCAAATGATCAATCTGGTTGGTATTCAGCAAACAGCACTAACTTTGGAGTCCAAGTGACCTGGGTTACACTCTGGCTGAGCTCAATACCAACTGTGTGGTCTTCAATTTTCTCATCTGTAAAATGGAAATAAACTACCAACCTCAAAAAAATTGTAGAGTACTAATTGAGATAAAGGAGAAAATCACTTCGTACAAAATAGGCGATCTGACTTGCAGTAAGGACACTTTTATGCAACTTGCTCAGTTTTCTTTTATTCTTAGCACTTCTGAGCTAGTGTTTTATATAATTTACTTGTTTGCTTTATCTCCTGTTTCCATCACTAAAACTTAAACAACGTGGGTGCAGGGACTCTTGTCTAGTGTCTTGTTTGCCACTGAATTCTCAGCACACAGCAGTACCTGGTGGTGTTGAATAAACAACAACAACAAATTCTATTTCATCTCTTTCACTAGAATGTAAACTCCATGACAATAAGATTGCATCATTTATCTCTTGCTGCATTACAACTCACCCCAAAACTTAGGGGTTCTAAACAATGGTCAAGGCGTCTGTAGATCAGGAATTTAGGAGCGTTTCAGTTGGGCAGTTCTGGCTCAGGGTCTCTTTGAGGTTGCACCTCAGATGCTAACTTGGCTACAGTCCCCTGAAGTCTTGGCAGATCCTGGAGGATCCAGTTTCAAGGTGGCTCACTCACATGGCTGACTGGTGCTGCCCAACGGGGCCTTTCTGCTGGCCCTTGATG
The DNA here is from genome assembly GCF_002776525.5 of Piliocolobus tephrosceles. Taxonomy (NCBI): domain Eukaryota; kingdom Metazoa; phylum Chordata; class Mammalia; order Primates; family Cercopithecidae; genus Piliocolobus; species Piliocolobus tephrosceles. The sequence goes on from NC_045440.1 coordinate 128,500,241, forward strand.
GAACTCTATGGACTGCTTTCCTGATATGGTAGCTGGCTTTCCTTAGAGCAAGCAATCTAAAACACCATGAAGAAAGCTGAAAATGCCTTGATGATCTAGTCTTATGCCACATGGCAATAGTCATAGATCATCACTTCCTCCACATTTGATTGTTTACTCAGGCTGATCCCGATTCAGATAGGAGGAAACTATGTAAGGGCACGAATACCAGGAGGCAAATATTGCTGGCAGCCATATAGAGGTTGGGCCACCCAAGGACAGTATACCAGTGTAACACAATGACAGTGCCTGGCATGTGGTTGGCATTCAAAAAGTATTTGTTGAAGGCATGAATGCAAGTACATGGGCCTGGGTTTTGCATTGTAAGGGACTCGGGCTCTGCCTCCAAGGAGCCAGCATTCAAGTGGAAGAGACAAAGGCACAAAGAGGCATTTATCATTCTGTGTCCTGTAGCAGAACGTGGCCTAAAAATCCAGATCAGGGAAGAGTTACTGCAGTGGGTGACATGTGGGTTGAGTTTTGAAGGGGGAGTTAAGTAAGCCAGGTGAGGAATGACAGGAAGGGTGTTCTGAAAAAGAGGGAATGGCACATGTAAAAGTTCAAGGAAAGAGAAGGAGCCATGAGCTTGGTGGGGTGAGAAGGAGACCGTGAAAGGTAGCATCTGAGAGACCTGTTTAGTTTTCCTTTTATATACATCAGACTTCATGAGTGCCTTTACTATAGTAATTGTTAAAATGATGAAACAAGAATTGAAAGCAAATGTTGAGATAATGTGCTGTTGAGATTTATTTTCTCACAATTGTTTATGTTCAACAAGCGTGGAGTACCTACCAGGGCCAGGCTCTTGCTAAGTGCTTGGGATGCAAAGATCGATAACATATACAGCCTTTGCTCCTGAGCAACTAGGGATATGAGGGGGCAGGGAAAGGGCTGTCCACAAATTATGATGATACAAATCGCAGTCATAATGTAAGTATCTGGAGAAAGGCGTGTGGCCAGAACCCAGAGGGCCAAAGGAAGGCACTGTCACAACCATTTGGACGAAGAACCAGCTATACATCTGAGCCTAAGAAAATCAAAGAGACTAACTTTATCTGTTGTCAATAAAGAGACAATTCTTTGCACAATTCCCTTCCTGCATGACCTTATGACCTACTGTGAGGGGGTCTTGCCCTGTGAACCTGGAAGCCCAGGTGGAGATGACCTGGATGGGAGTGGGGATGTGGCAGGGGCTGCTTCAAGGTGGTCTGAATACCCCTCCAGCCTGCTGTCCTCCTTCAGCAGTGTCAGGCAGGAGGCCTCTCTGAGCTTATGGATTGGAAAGATGTGGGAGAGAAAACAGGGAGAGAGGGGGAGCAGACAGTAAGCATTCCGAGCCTCACCCTGAGATGGCTGGGCCCTCAATTATGATTTAATACTAGTGCTTCTTTTTGTAGTTTCTCCTGCATCCTTATTCCTAAGGAAATGAAAGTACTTCCCAGGCATTCTCCCCTGGCACCCATCACCAAGTGAGATGAGTGGAATAGCAAGTCATGCTCCATTTTCAAAGGAAGAAGGAGGAAGCCGGGGGGACATGGCCACCTTGCCTACACAGTGAATTAAGGAGGGAGGCAGGGCAGTGGACCACCAAGGATGAGTGGCGAGAGGCCTCTGGAGATAGCCTGGAAGCTGAGCCCCAGAGGAGCAGCCTGAGAAGGGGCATGAGGGCTGCACTCCTGCTCTGCAAGGTTGCAAGGCATTCATGAAGAGCCACTGGAATCTGATACTTTCCACTGCACGGTGGACCAGCCCTAGTCTCACCAGACCCTTTTGGGAATTTGAGGAATTGAGAACTCAAGGACAGCAGACAGCTCTTCCTGCTTTTCCTGCACAATCTGTTGTCCCAGAGAAGCTGCTCCCCAGGCTCTGAGGGTCTCTGTTCTCCAAGCCATGCTACAATCCAACAATATCAGTAGGCCACCAACACACTCTTTGCTTCACTAAGGGACATTAACGTCACACCCAATTATTATCACCCACATCACTCAGAGGAGGAGAAATACCCTCTCCAGGTGGCATGAAGAAATCAGGCCACAGACACCCACAGAGCACTAGCACACCAGGAAGAATCAGATCTGGTCCCCGCCCTCATCCACAGTAAAAAACTAGGTCATAACGTGGGGTCCCGGCCACAGAAAAGCCCAAGGAAGGAAGAGGTCAGTACTCCAAGGGGTGGAAGTGGGAGGCAGTCAGAAAAGGCTTCATGGAAGATGCACCATTTCAGCTGAACCTTGGGAGATTGCCTGCCAGACGGACTGTATGGGGAAGGCATCTTGGGGAAAGAAACAACTTGAACAAAGATACCAGTAGGACATGGGCATCCTGAGGTCCACAAGGCTCAAGCCTAGGGGGTCAGGGTGGAGCACAGAGAGGCAGAGCCTGAGTCACAAAGGATCCTGTGACCAAACTAAAGGTGTGCATTTTTCCCCAAAAGTCAAGATTTGGGGGTCAATGAAGAGTAACAGTTGAGCAGGCATTCCCTTTTAATGGCTATGGGACTCCCGTCAAGACATTTAACTTCTGTGAGCCTCAGTTTCCATATCTGTGAAATGGGAATAGTGAGAGTATATTTTTATAGGGTGCTTAGGGAGCTTTTAAAAGATATACACATATAAAGAACTCAGCATAGTGACTAACATATAGTAAATGCTCCACAAGTCATAGCTGTAATAACAAAAATAAATCATTTACGTTGGTACATTTTAGAAAGCTCACTCTAGTTTCTAGGTGGAGAGTAAAGAAGAGAATAAGAATGACCCCAGGGGGACCATGTAGGAGGCTACTGCTCCAGTCCAGGTGTCAAGTGATCATGGTCTCACGGAGGCCCTCCCTGGAGAGAACTGCATCAGGAGACACTGAGAGCAGAGAACCACCTGGAATGTGTGGCTCTTGTGAAGTGGGGGTGATGATGGAGAGGGAGAAATGTGAATTTGCCTGCTAGTCACTGAGATCGGAGTGACAGCTTGGGAGACCAGAAAAGGGAATGATACAGTGGTTATTGACATGACAAGCTGGAGAATGTCGACAGTCCAGGAGGAAGCAGTGAGATGTACGTGGCTGAAGAAGTTGGTCGGGAGTAGAACTGAGAGGCAGTAGCACAGAGCTGGCAGCCATGAGAGAGGACAAAACGGCTCAGGGGTGGTGTGTAGCCTTGAAGACAGGAAAAATAGAACTGATATAGTTTGGCTGTGTCCCCACCCAAATCTCATCTCGAATTATAGCTCCTACAATTCTCATGTGTTGTGGGAGGGACCCAGTGGGAGGTAATTGAATCATGGGGGCGGATCTTTCCCACACTGTTCTTGTGATAGTGAATAAGTCTCACAAGATCTGATGGTTTTATAAAGAGGAGTTCCCATGTACAAGCTCTCTCTTGCCTGCTACCATGTAAGAGGTTCCTTTCGCTTTCCACCATGATTGTGAGGCCTCCCCATCCATGTGGAACTGTGAGTCCACTGAACCTCTTTTTCTTTATAAATTACCCAGGCTTGGGTGTATCTTTATTAGCAGTGTGGGAACAGACTAATACAAAATCTTGTCAAAATATTTGAGAGGGTGAGCTGAGGCCTCCTCTCACCCCACAACCGGAGTAGGAAATAAAGGGAACCTTGAAGTTGTTGACTGTATCCACCATTAAGAATGCTAGGGTTTCTGTAAATTAAACTTTATTTTCCATGCTCTAAAAGTGGTTGAAGATTAAAAGTGAATAATAGACTCTTAATATGAACAGTTTTCTAAATAGAGGCCTTCATATCTTGGGTAACAGGACTCATTTGAAACATTTGAAATTTGAAACCGGGCATTGCCCCATCCCATGATTTTAATCCCATGCCCTCTATGAACAGGTCAAGGTCATCAGAAAAGTGTGTCCCCACTCTCTAAGCCAGAACCCACCTGTCTTTCCAGACCTGACACAGACACCACCTCTTCTGACTCTTCCTCACCTGCCTAAGGCAGCCTTGGCGTATAGAAGTCTTTCTAAATGATGTTCTGTGGCAAAAGCAATGAGACAGGGTTTTTGGTACAATAAATGTCACAATTCCGCCTGCAAGTTAGAATTACTTATGGAGTTTTTATTGTTGTTTTCTTTAAAGTCCCTGTCTGGGATCCTCTCTAGAGCTATCAGAATCCCTGGGGGACTAGCTGTGAGGTTGATTAAGGAACCAGTTTTCCTCACCTGACTAACCTAACCTGGTCACGGGTCACTGGTCACTTGCGGGAAGACAGCACCAGAGACCTGCGTGGAGAAGTGCAGCCCCCAGCTGCACACCAGAGCCCCTAGGCCCATGGAGAAGGCACTTCTCTGGCGGGACCTCAAGCACAGCAGCCTGCTCCAGCTCAAGAGTGACCTGAGCCAGGCCGGAGGGAGCGGGTGACTGTGAACGTTAGTGCTGTCGTGTCTAGACAACCACTGTCTGCAACTGTGTGGAAAGGCCGTGAGCTGAAGTCTTGGCTCCATGTTATCCCAGGTCATCCCTCCACTGTGAAAACTTCCCAGGAATCATCCTCCCAGTTAAGTTTCTGTTCAGGGATCTTTGTTGGATGAGCCTCTGGCACAGTCACCTTGTCACTTTTCTTCTGCCTTGCATGACATTTTTCGTGTCCATCACCATTGATATTTTGTATTAGATCATTTGGGGGTGGAAGGCAATGGGTGGGGGATGCTGTCCTGTGTATTGCGGGAGGCTTAATAGCATCTCTGACCTCTACCTAAAAGATGCCAGTAATACTCCCCTCTTCCCATCTAGTTGTGGCAACCCAAAATGTCTCCACACATTACCAAATGTGCCCTGGTTGAGGACCTCTGCTCTAGAGGAAGAACTCATTGAGGGCAGGGTTCATGTTTAGTTCAGCTCTTTATTCTCTTCTAGTGCTACACAGAGTGCCTGGTGCATTGTGGGTGTCCACCCACTGACTGAGAGATGAACTTTCTGTGTGATGGCTCGTGTACTTCTAAACGTTGGGAACAAAGAGCTTTGTGACATGGTAACCTATGATTGTCCCCTCCCACTCAAGGACATAGGTAGCAGGCTCTGTGCTGCTTCTCTGCCTCTGGGGAGGTTTGTGATCTGACTTTTATATCCAAAAAATCCACTGAGGTCAACAGGATTTAAGAACAAAATGATTTTTCTCTGGGTTAATAAGAGATTTCCAGAGACTTGAGTAAGAATTAAGAGAGAGGTTGGTGAGTCCCAGGAGTGTTCTGAGGCTGTGGCTGGAAATGATGCATCAGGAGGTTTGGTTCTGGGCTGAGATCTCCAGGTTTAGCCACGACCTAAAGTCCCAAGTGTGGCAAGAAGCTGCAGGGACCTCCTGGGATGAGATAATGGACATCTGAGTGGATGGGGGACTGCTAACAAGACTGACTATCTGGAAACCTGGGTATTATACAAGATCTCAGATCCCTGGCACAAACTCTGGAGGACCCAGGGAAGAGAAATTCCAAGAATGACTGAGAGAGTATGAAGGCTTGGAGTTGAAATCAAGTTGACTTATAGAAAATAGAGATGCCAGTATTTCTGGCACACCTTACTTTTGGCTTGGGATTTGTACAAAGTACAAAGTGCCAAATTAATAATAGCTACTAATTATTCAGTGGGTATTGTGTAGTAGACACCTTTTTCAGCTTTTAGTGAATTATCTCTTTTAATCTTTGCAAGATTACTTAGTAGTTTCCTTGTAATCCCCAAACTAGAAATAAAGAATTGGAAACACATTCTAGTTAGATGACTTGCTCAAGGTCTCGCAGCATCTCAGTGGTGCAGGTGGAATGATAAAAATAGCAAACGTATTCTGCATCAAGCACATTTTACAGACTTTGCCTCTATTTGTTTAGTCCTCACAACAACCGAATGAGGTAGATATTATTGCCACTCCCATTATATAGATAGACAAATGGAGAAACAGAGATCAATAATCTGCCCAAGTCTGCCAGCTCCTAGTTGCCAGACCTGGAATTTGAACTTGGGAAGATTGACTGCAAAATCTGTGCAATCTAACCGCGAAGCCATGCTTTGGAGACTCCAGGACCCACAATCTTAACCATGCTCTGCTGGATGGACCCCTGGATACTTACAAATGACTAAGGGTTTCAACAGGATTTTAGTAGGAACCAAAGGATGGTTAGAACCAAAAGGGCTTGCTCATATCTGGAAAATGAGAATTAGGCAAAGCTCTGAGTTGATGTCCCAGATCTGCATTTAAAACTAACACTGAGCTCCAGACCAACCCACCTACCTATTAAGGTTATTAGCTCACTTTATCCTAAAATAGAAACACCAGTGCTGATCCAAGCTCTGATAACCGAAGATAGCAGCTCCTTGTAGTATGTCTGAGACATTCACCAACTGGAGCATGTTAAGAAGAGAAGAACGGGAAGGAAGAGAAAAATTGTGTCATAAGAGAAACAATGGAAATAACTGAGAACGTGAACTTGGAGAAGAAAAGTCTGAGGTGCCTTCAACAACCCTCCAGCTCTGAAGATCACACCATCCTTGGGTTAGCCTGGTGCTTCTTGTCCTCGACAGTCTGTTTTCAGCTTTTGGTGAAAAGGCTCCTTTGGGTTCACTTTTTGTCAGTTGATGCCCTATGGTAGGCTCCCCATATACAATGAATGGTTTTGTTTAGACCCTGATTTAAACTAATGGCAAAAACAGGTTTTGGGGGCTTAAAAATTTTTTTTTTTAGATAGAAAATTCTAAAATTAGATTGGATATTGGATAATAACAAAAAACCAATGCCATTTTTATCACTGAGATACTGACCCTGTAGTTATATAAGAAAATACCCCTTCTTACCCCTCACCACCTACTTTTTTTTTTTTTTTTTTTTTGAGACAGAGTCTCACTCTGTCGCCCGGGCTGGAGTGCAGTGGCCGGATCTCAGCTCACTGCAAGCTCCGCCTCCTGGGTTTATGCCATTCTCCTGCCTCAGCCTCCCGAGTAGCTGGGACTACAGGCGCCTGCCACCTCGCCCGGCTAGTTTTTTGTATTTTTTAGTAGAGACGGGGTTTCACCGTGTTAGCCAGGATGGTCTTGATCTCCTGACCTCGTGATCCGCCCGTCTCGGTCTCCCAAAGTGCTGGGATTACAGGCTTGAGCCACCGCGCCCGGCCTTAGAAGATGTATTTAAGATAGAAATGATCTAATACATGGAATTTGCCTTAAAATGCTTCAGAGAAACAAAAGTTGGGATAGATGAAACAAGTAAGGCAACATGCTGATGGCTGTTGAAACTGGGCAATGATTACATAGTTCTTTGCATTCTTTACTTTTGTGTTTGAAAATTTTTATAATAAAAAGTAACACATTTATATGTAAACATAAATTTATATTTATATGTGAAAACTTATATGTAAAATTGACCCACAGGTATTTTGATAGGAAATACAGAGGTCATGTGCCTAAACATGACTAAAAACATTAACAGCTCATTTAATGAAATTCAGTAGCTAATACAAAGTGCAAGGGCAGGGTCTAGGCCTAGGTCACTCCACTCCATTTCTACACTTGCTTAATCTTTACCTGAAGCATCTTTAGGAACACATCCCAGGCAAGTCAGGGAACATTCTCTAAAGGAACTTTCTGTGGTCTCAAGCAAATTGCCTCACCTCAGCCATTTCTTTAAACAAAAACATTCTCATTTGTGGATACATGAAAGACTTCTCAGCACATTTATCCCCAGAAACAAGAGCTTCATCAGAGGTCAGATTTAGGGTGGCCCCCAATCACATGGGATAAATCAGCCATAGGATTTGAAACTTTGAAAATTTGACATTGAGTCATAGAAATGACCTGGTGTATAAGTGTTTCTTCTCCATTGAACGCTTGACTCGTAATGCCTACCACCCAGCTTTGCATCTAGTAGCCATTCAGATACTTCAATTCATACATCTGTATTAGAGCTAGATAGAGACCCTAGCTCTGAGGCATACACACCAGTGTTTATAGTGTGCAAGCCTTTTCATAAGAAGGGGGGTAATAAACATAATAGACATGTAAACATGTAAATGCATATTGGCTTATATTTTTGAAAAGAAACAATGGAAGGATAAATCCCAAAACTAATGGAAATCATTATTATAGAGGATTGGAGGGAACAGGATAGAGAGATGGAATGGCAACTTTTTTGGACAATGTCAGCTATTCAACAAGTTTTACATGGCTGAAAAACAAAATTAAACTCAAATCAACTACCTGGGGACATATTTTGACGTTGGAACAATGTGCATGTTTTACATTTTTAAAAAGAAGCAATCTCTAAAACCTGAAAACCATGGAAACGAACGAACCTAACTACACATCAAGTTGGTGATATAATCATGCAGGGAAAAGAATTTATTTCAAAACACGTCAAGACTCAGTATTTTAACTGTATAGTCACAAAGCAGAGGTCTTTTATAATAATAATATTTCAGGTAGTAATATTTGAAATTTCAAGTAATATTTGAAATACATATTTATATATTGTAAGAATTACAATATTTAAATAGTGTAAGACCAGTGATCTTATTTATCATATATATATTTATCGTATATATAGATTGTAAGATCAGTGATGACATTAATAAATGCCATTGGGATTCTAGATTTTAAGTATAGGAGAGATAAAGTATAGAATCAGATAAATTGTTAAAATTTCGTAATATTAAAATTTCTGGGTCTGGTGCCTTGTGATCTTGGCCTCTCTCTCCACAGGGCATTTTCTCCTGTAAGACCTCTCCAGTTGGCTCATGGGCTGCTCACAGCATAGTGGTCTCAGGATATAGACAAACTTCCTTCATGGTAGCTGGCTTCCAAAGAGGCAGAAAGCAAAGCCACCGGGTCGGTCCATGAAAGGCCCTCCCTGGGAGTAGCACTGCATCACTTCTAGGGCCTGCTCAGCAATCCGAGGGCCTGCCCAGCTTCAGGGGCTGGCGAAACAGACACCACCTCGTGATAGAAGAGTGACAAGGTCACGGTTCAGGAAGCTATGCAGGAGGGGACATACTGTTGTGGCCAATGCTGGGAAATACAATCAACCACAGTGAAGTGGTGAATAATGGAGCAGGTCCCAGCGCCCCCACCAATGGCTCAAACAGGGCTTCTGACTCCAGAAACAATAAGAAATGGTAAATTCCCAACCCACTTGCCACCTGACATTAGCTTACGAACCCTTGTAGATCATCAAGAGGCTTTCAGAACTCTCTGAGTTTCTCCTGATTTACAGACACACTTTCATTTCCCCCAAGGGTGGTATGAGCGAGTGGGGAGCATCAGGTAGCTGAGAGGGAAATTTCCAGCAATGTCTACACTAGAGAAGACTGAGCTTGAGGCTCCTGTGCTCTGGGAAGTGCTGCCTGCAGCTGCTGCTAAGGGATAAGCAGCAGGGGCAGGAAACCATCCCTCAGGGCCATTCCACTCACCACTGCATCACCCTGCGGCCAGAGTGGGACAATGAGACGGAAACATCAGGAAGTCTTGCTCCAGAAACTCAGGGAAGGTGGGGGCACAGGAAGGACGCTGGGATGGAGGGTCACAATTTCAAAGGAACAAATGTTGCCTGAGTGCTTCGTCATCTTGGCAGCTTCTCAAACATGTGGGGACAAGCAGCCTTGTGGGCACAGCGCCCATGCTCAGAAAGTTCTAGGGATGGATAACGTGGGTGAAAGCGAGTTGGGACTTTAAGGCAGGATCGTGGTGGGGGAATGGAGAGCCTGTGGACAAGGAGGAGGGGGCTGCAGGCCAGGACACACCTAGGAGTAGAAGAGTCCTACCGTTAGCTTAGATTTCCCTGGTTGCTCTATGGGCCCACCCACTCACAAAGGTGATGAAGACTGAGACTCCATTCTCCACTGAGCAATTTGGCCAGTGAGGCTGGTATAGGAGGTGTCTGGTCTCTGCCCTCACCTACCTCCCACCAGCGGTGAAGGACTTCACTTCCACCCTCCTCGCTTACAGCCAAGCCCAGCTCCTCTATTTCAGCTCTGTCTCACTCCACACTCAGAGGCCAGTGGAGGGGCCAGATCAGGGTAAGGATGCCAGCGGGAGGTTCTTTTGGAGAGAAGGCAAGAGAAAGAGGAGGGGAGGAGAAGGACGTTTCCTTCTGAGCTTTACCTAGCAGGGGCAGGACCAGAGGCTGGGGTGCACCAGGCTAGGCCTAAACTTAGCCGAGTTCTGCAGAAGAAATGCTGCTTTGTCTCTATGTGGCCTCCACCCTGGCCTGCTCTGGGCATCTGAACTAACAGTAAGCTCTTGCTAAGGACACTTGCAGAGATGGCCCAGGTTTTAGCAAACCTTATTAATCACTATTGTGTAGTTCCACCCATCTTTACTAAGCCTTCCAGACCCTGAGAGCACTGTGGCCCCTGCTGGTGGCCAGATGTCTCAGATGCCGTGCATTTTGCTTGCCAAGTCTACCTTCCCCTTTTGTCTGACAGCACCTCCCTCCATTTCTTTTGGGGGGAAAAAGAGGGCCACCTCTGGTGTACTTTATGTGGTCCCAGTCAGATCCCCTATCATGACACTCCATGCTGTGGTGGGCAGATGTCCCAGGCTAGCCAAAGAACTCCATCCCCTCGGCCTAATGACTGATTCAGGTGGGTATGGGATGTCAACTGGGCCAATTGGGAACTTTTCCAATCCTTCGTATATGGATACTAGAGGAGATTATGTGTGTCTTCCTAGAAAATCAGATGTGGTAAGGACTTCTGTAAGCTTAGGAATATTGATGAAGCCTGCTTGAGACCCAGAGGACAGCACAGCCAAGAGACGGAGAGAGAGCGAACTCATGACACCATCTGAGTCAAGGAAGCTCCAAAGAGTTAGCAAAAGCTCAGACTTTGTCCTCAAGCCTTCCTCAAGCACCGCTATCCAGAGCTCTCTGCCAAGTAACAAACAGCAGCAAAGATCAAATCAAGGATGTGGCCTCTCACCCAAGCCTGTTTCTTCAGATAGACTCAGGACAATTGCATTTAAATTGAGACATCGGGGCTAAACAGAGCATGGACGTCAGTAAATGAAGTTTTTAGGCTAAAAGCATGCCAAACCAGATTTTGTCTTTAGTTATTTGTGCATGAACTGGACCGGAAGCAAATATTCTTAAAGCCTACGTGAGTTTCTTAGGGAATTTTACTGCCCAGGAAACTCTAAGTCTGACTTGTCAAAGCCCTGGAGCCAGGAGGCGGCCTGGGCCCCAACCATGCCCCTGCAGGAAGGAACTGTAAAACTCTGCAGCCCCTCCCCACCCCTCCCAGGGTCATCGCCTAAATGCCTGCTTCAGATGGACAAGGGAGAATCTTCTGGAGCATGTCAGCCAAGGGAGGCTCTCCTGGAAAGGACAACCAGGGTTGCCAGATAGGCTGACGGAGAGATTCGCCTGCTAACATAGAAAAAAGAGTTTTCAGCTACTGCTCAGCAAGATTTGAGCATTGCTATGGACCTGAGTAACTTATATGTGTTTTCTTATCTTTTTTCAGAATGGGAAAGGTTATTGCAATTTTCCTATACATAACTACTGTTAGGTATGGGGCAAGGGAGAGCTTGGGGGTGACAGAGTGATCCAGTTTCTCCAGGAGCTCCTCCTTCCTCATTCCGAGTGCTTTTCCTGCAGGTGCTCCTGATCTTTGCACTGAATTGAGGCATTTGGGCCTTGTCTCCCTCAGAGAGAGGGTAGATGTGTCTGTGAGGAGGACCCACAAATATTTGGTAGCCAAAAGCATGGACAGTGGCAGACACTGTTGGATGTCACTCAGTGCTAGTTCCTCCCTTCTTTTAGACTAAAAAGACACCCCATTTTCTGGTCTGGGCATGGGCGGCGTATTTCCAGCCTCCCTTGCTGCTAGGTATGGCCAAGTTCCCAGATAAAAATGAGCAGAAGAGAGAGATGAAACTTCTAGGTCATGCTTGTCAAAGAAAAAGGCATCTCTTCCCTTCTCCTTCCTCTCCCCACCCTGCTGTTGGAATTCTGATGTGCTTGTGCCCATCTTCAACCACACAGGCAAAGACAGTCCCAGGAATGGTCAGTTTTGTGTCACAACTCCTGAACCTATAAACTCAGCTGTTCTGAAGTCCTTTTTTTTTTCCTTTGGGGGCTTTTGTAAATTCAGCAACTCTGGGAAAGTATAGAAATTATATCCTATAAAAATTACTGTGATACTGGAAAGGTATAACACTAATAATCTTGGGAAGCTGTAACATTAAACAGTAACAATTAGAATGAAGAGAATAAAGACAGAAATTTAAATTCATAGTGTACTGTATTAGCACTTTTATGACTGGTTTTAATAGTGCAAGTAGCTATAGCTTTTCAGGTGGATTATAGCACTGGTGAGAAGAGACCTTTCTTGATCTTACTCTCGTGTTCTCACTCTTGTTCTCCTTTTCACTGTAAAATTCCTGAGAGAATTAACCAAGGATGCAGAATATGATCAGAAATCTGGGGCCATAAGAAGCTGGAGTAGCAAAACACATTCACAGTGCAGCCAGCCCTTGGCTCCCAGAATTCCCAAAATAAGTGTGCTCCCTTCAGAAATACAGTCCTTGGAATAGGAGACTAACAGAGCTAAGGTGCTCATTTTCACTATACAACAGCCTGGTTTCGCTATGGAATTGTATCATCATTTCAGAAAGAATTTATGCCGACAACTCATGCACTTAATTGAAAATATGCTCATAGACCACCTCATACTTTTTGGGCCACACAGCATCAGCAGGCTCTCTCATACAGAAGGAGGAGGAAACAGAGTGTGTATCCTTCACATGTGTGAGCAGTATCTTCTCTCTGGCTCTTCAGGGTCTCGGCAAGCCGTTCCCCATAGGATAATAATTTCTGTAATCAAAGCGACGTTCTGTCCATGTGTTGTCGCTTCTTAAGGTGTTTAGAGCATGCCAAAAAATCTGATTTATTAGATTCATAGTTTTAATTATTTGTTTATCTAAGAGGTTGATTACAAATTTGTAATGAATGCTTAAATGGGGAGATTTAATGTGAAGTTTTGTGCTTTGCTGATTATGTGTAAATAGTGAATAAATATTTAGAATTGTTAAATACTAAAATTAGAAGAAGTGTTGTTTATAGATTAATGTGTTAGCACATTCATAAAAGACAGGTAACATTGAGTTTTTCTCTCTGCATTAATAATCACTCAGACATTAATGGGTGTCAGTTTCCTTATCCATGCGGGGAAAGGGTTGAATTCAATCAAGCTAAGTTTTCATACATCTCTAAAATGCTGGATCATAATGAAAATTCAGAAACTCTTTTCTCTCATGTTCACACCAGATTTTTACCATCCTGCAACAATCAGCCACAGAGATAAACAGAAGTCATATCCTCCGTAACAACTTAGACCTTTAGCATGCCTTTCATTCTTTTATAATATCACAGCTGCCTCTGTGTAAATAGACTGTCAGCATTACATCAAGGCACATGTCTGATTGATAGGTCTACCAGGCGCAGTTACATACAATCAAAACTCGCCTGTCTTGAAGATAATTACCAGCTTCAGCACATCTCAGCTGCTGTCAATAAACTTTCTTATTGTGTGTGCCAGCTTCCTACAGCAATGGAAGAAAACCAGAGCTGCCCACTTCTTATGACATTTTCCATCAGTTTTTTACAAAGCCTGAGCATTTGAACAGTGCTTCACAGTTTACAGAGCAATTTCCCTTTCTCACAACCATTCTCATTTAAGAGATGAAGGATCTAAAACCTGAAAAGAGGCCAAATGACTCCTGAAAACCACGCAGGTACTAAGTAGCAGAGAAGATCTCAAACCCAGGTGTGTCTGACTTCCAGCCTAATGGCTTTTCCATAAAAACACCCCCAAACTCTTGGTAACATCTATGCAATGAAAAGGGTCATCATGAAAACTGCTTCCCAGTTTCTTAAATTTTTATGCAGGTCTCCAGTGTCAGAAATACTGAGTATCAGTAATCTCAAGACATTCTCTCTGCTATATGAGCTCTGGCGGAGCTTGTCTCTAAGGGCTAGACAGAAAAAAAATTCTGGTTTCAATTAAAACATATTGATAAAGAGAACTAAAAGGAGCTCCAAAATGTTGCTGCCCTTCTGTGGGCTGTCTGTGCGTAATACCGGCTCCTTCACTCTTTTATGGCACCATGATTGTGTGTGTGTGTTTTTTTTTTTTTTTTTTGAGGCGGAGTCTTGCTCTGTCGCCCAGACTGGAGTACAGTGGCCGGATCTCAGCTCACTGCAAGTTCCGCCTCCCGGGTTTACGCCATTCTCCTGCCTCAGCCTCCCGAGTAGCTGAGACTACAGGCGCCCACCACCTCGCCCAGGTGGTTTTTGTATTTTTAGTAGAGACGGGGTTTCACCATGTTAGCCAGGATGGTCTCGTCTCGATCTCCTGACCTCGTGATCCGCCCGTCTCGGCCTCCCAAAGTGCTGGGATTACAGGCTTGAGCCACCGTGCCCGGCCATCTCAAGACCTTCTCTCTGCTATATGAGCTCTGGCGGAGCTTGTCTCTAAGAGCTAGACAGAAAAAAAAATTCTGGTTTCAATTAAAACATATTGATAAAGAGAACTAA